>NC_092842.1:8871158-9217317 GCF_039878825.1 Excalfactoria chinensis | reverse complement strand
CATGTTGGGGGAGTGCAGTCAGTAATTGCATGTATATACATATAGGTTTCTGTGTGCACGTGCTTAATCCTTGTTAATTGTGGTTTCTTTGTGTATATTAAGCACGACGTAGTGATGTAGAAAAGGAGGGGAATGTCACAGTTGGATGATCTTTTGTTACTGGTATTCCACAACATAACATCATGTACTGCACCAGGAGTTAAACCGTTAATGTTCCAGTTCCGGGTACCTGCCCAGAGAAGAACTGCATTCCCCAGGGGACTCTGCAGTCAGAGAGGAAATATAACTCCAAGCAAGGTCACCTGACGGGGCTTTTCATCTTGACACTCTTCACCTCTCCACACCGCTGTCTGTCCCAACTGTGTGCATCACTTCAGAATCAGTGTAAGGCCTTCAGCTATTTGGACAGTCACCCTCATTATATTTATTAGCTTCCATTGTAATTATATTGTATTATAGTGTGTTTTCTGCATTCCAATACCATCTTTAATTAATTAATTTGTATCTACTCAGATCTTTGCGCTGTCTTTAATTATTTTGGGGTATGCTGTTTCCCTTTCCTGCATGCATGGATTTTACAAAATCCCTCTGTTCTACTAGTCACAGAACTGAGCAGGACCAGCCTGCAAACCACTAACATTCAGCCAACGGTATCCATAAAGCAAAAACAAACTGCAACTTCCTCCTAAGCACCACCATTCCTGCACAGACTCCCATCACTCTACACATACCAACTTGAAGACTTTAAGACCCTAGAAGTCCGCAGCCGGACCAATTACCGAAGGAACACCAGAGGATGAGCGGCAAAATGGCGATTTATTGAAGAAACACACACTTATATAACCTACGCCCTTCGTGTACGCCTCTCTTGTACACGTCATCGATCCTTCCAGAAATTGGGGAGGGCCTGTCGCGTGACAGCCCGAAATCCCCGTATTTCGCCTAATACAACACCAACTGCCATTCTCAGCCTGACTAAAGCACGAGGAACTGGGCCCAGGCAGCCCACAGGGGATGAAGCCAGAGAGACCTCCTTACAACCAGCCCACAACCCCTCAAGAGCAACCCTCAACCCAAAATGGCCACTGTAAGCAACACAAGAGCAGACACAGCTTTAAATAAACCAAGAAACACTAAGGACTCACCCAGTAAATAACCACAGAACTGCTTACCCCTTTCTGAGGAACAGGACACACAAAACACCAGCCAGGAGCAAGACCTCCAAGCACAGCTCCCTCCCTGCGGGCAGCCAGCCCTGAAATGAGGCTCCGGAGGGCTGGAACCAGGCCACAAGCCTTGCTCATGCAAGTGAATTGCTTCCACCTGCTCTGCAGCACAACAGGGTTTGGTGAAGATTCAAGCCTGCAAAGTCTAAAGGAGAACTGCCACGATGCTTTCTCCTTTGCGTTATCCAACTGCTGTTTGACCCAGGTGCACTTCCTGTGTCTTGCAAATGACACCTGGAAGCAGGTACAGAAAGGAGGCACGGCACCCTGCAACCTTCAGGTGGGTGACAGTGGCCAAAGAGACCTTTGGGCTCTGCAGGGTCTGCATGTGGAGCATTGCACACAGCAGCAGCTGAGCATCAAGATGATGGCAGGGCTGCAGAGCTCTCAGTGAGACATTTGTGTTGCTGCTGTAGTTTTGTGTCCTGATGCATTGCGTTGCATTTGTTCCCTGGTTTGGTTTTCTTTCTGCCTGCTCTTTTGCACTCAACAAACAGCCGGAATGAGCCACTAGGTTGGCTCGGTTGCTCATGTTGCAGTTTCTTGAGCTCTTCAGTGCTCCTTCAGAGCTCCTCCTCCTCATCCCCTGCCATCATTGAACTCCAAAGCCAGAGTGCTTGTCTATAAGCTGCTACTGTGCATCAGCATAGCAGAGATGAACTCAGCAAAAACTGGGGATTGTTGTGCTTTAAATGGACCGTGTCTGTTCCTGGAGCAAACAGGTGTGCTTTTCTAAAGCTACAAATGACAGACTGGCTCAGTTGCTGTACAGCCAACAAATCGACAGGGTGGTGTGGTTAGGCTGGTACCTACAGATCATACAGCTAGAAAGATTATCGTGTTGGAAAAGGATAATCAAAACTAAATGAAAAGGCTAACCATGTCTTAGGCTCAAAGAAAATAACAATAATAATAATAATAATAATAAAAACCCCAAAAGGAGCAATCTCTGTTATGGTTTTGTAATTTGGTTGGTGTTGGTATTCCACATCAAAACATCATGTAGGATAATGGGAGTTAAGGGGACAAGTTTGTTTTTCTGCGGACTGCCTTAAATGGGCATGTGGGGAGCGGCACCGGAGGGGAGGTCGGGAAGGGGACGGGCTTTTTTCCCCCTGGCGCCCGGCGAGGAGACAGAGTGGTCGGAGCTTCCCGCCTCCCGCAGCCCGTCGGTGAGATTGGGATTTGGTTTTCTCCTTGTTGAAACTCTCTCGTTGTTGTTTAGTGTTACTGGGTTTCTTAAACTCCCGTTCGTTCTCAGATCATCCTTTCTTTCTTCATTTTTTTTTCCTCCTAGACCCATTCGCGGTCTCCCTTCCCGTCCCCTCTCCCGGAGCGCACGTGGCCGCGCCGCACCGCGCTGTTAGAGAAGGGAGGTACTTTTGTTCCTGCCCCCCTGGGTTCGTTCCCTTGTCACGAGGGAGCTCTAGAGAGAACTCCGTGGCATCTCCAGAAAGAGATCCTTCCTTGAGAAGCCAGGCTGCACCCCTTCCAGTCACACAGAGGAACTGCCTTTCTCCTGCGCTCCCACAGCTGACTCAGGGCTTGCCTCAGCTGGTCAATCAGAGGTTCAGGCCATAATTCAGCAGTTCCCATACACCTGCCTTTTAAGTTGTACCCACTTTCTGTTGTGTGAAAAGCTCTCCTTTGTTTGGCAGCTTTCTGTAGAACACTTGGCTTTGTTAATTCTAGGATGGCCTTCATGAGGCTGTGATTCTATCAGACAGCTATCTTAGCAGAGATCTTGCTTGTGAGGACACCTGGATGTGGATGTCTCACTGTAAACATTCTGCTACCATGCAAACGTTCTTATTGTTTTGTTTGTTTTCTTTGTTTTGTACGGGACAGGCACCTCTGGGCGTGCGCTGTATGGACGTGCTCTGCAGCCTGCCTAGCGCACGGCAGGGGAAGAAGCACGGTGGTGGCAGCGCTACGGGGAGACCTGCCGTGCTGCAGCGCGTGCCTCCGGTCCCGCTGCCGGGCACCACCGGGTGCGGTCTGGCTCCGTCCTCTCTGCACCTCCCTGCGGGCGCCCGCCTGATTCTCTGCCAGGCTTTCACACGTCTCGATCCGTGGGATCGGTCCCTCTCTTTCGGGGCTGCCCGGCTCAGCCAGGAGCTGCTCCTCGAGACCGGGCGCGTTCCGCTGCTCGCGGTCAGCCGCCGCTTCTCACCGCCCAGCAGCGCCCCACCGCCACGCTGACTCCGGAGGACGGCTCAGTTCTGCCCCTGCGCTGGCTTCGCCTGACCGCCCGGCGTCCCCCGAGGCACGGCACAGGCGGCGGAGCAGCGCTTGACCCGCGCGGAGCTCCGCAACTCCGGCATCGCCCCGGCGCCGTCATAGCGGACCGGCGCCCGCAAGCGCTATTGGCGGAGAAGCCGCGCTCGGCCCCGCCTCCTCTGCGCTCCCATTGGTCGGTCCGGGGAATGGGGCGAGCCTGGGGACAACGTGCTTTGGGTGCCGGCACGAAACTCCTCCATCCGTCAGCACAGGAGCAGCAGTTCTTGCTGCAGCGGCAGGAACTCAGCGCAGCCCTGCAGAGAGTGGCCCAGAGGCACAAGAAGAAGATGACATCCATCGAGTGTGAGCGCCCAGCAGCGTCTGCAGCCTGCGAGGTGAGCGGGGCTGGGAAGAGGAAGCTGTAGGAGTCCTTCAGGAAGATAGAGCCCCACACATCTGTGCTTCTCCTGCTTGAGAGTGAATGGAAAATGCAACTGAATGTCAGTTCACAGAGGAAGTATTTGTGCAGATAAGCTCTCTGGGCGTACTGCTCTCTCCTGGTTCAACCCACAAGGCCTTTGACTTTGGGGCTGGTTGGTGGGGACGCTATTGGCACGTCGGGGACACATGTTGAGGTTGGTGGTCGCCTTTGCCATCACCTGGGGACCCTACCACGTCGGCAGCATGTTGGAGGTGGTGGTGGAGCTGAAGAACTGCACTGGGACTCTAAGAAAGGTTGCCAAGGCCATCCAACCACCAGCCACCACGCAGGCATTCCTCAGCAGTGCACTAAATCCACTGCTCTATGCCTGCACCGGGAGAGGACTGTGTTGCACTGCAGGGGCTGCACTCCTGCCCCAGCTCCTAGAGGGCTCCACGGCCTCCAGCAGTGCCTGTAGGGCTGTCACACATCGAGCCAGCAGCTCACGGGGACAGCAGGAGAATGGAGGCAAGGAGGAAGATGTGGTGATGGGGGATGGGAGGACAGTGGCAGAAGGAACGGTGATGGAAGATGAGGGGACGGTGGTGGAGAGCACTGAGATGGGGGACAGTGGGAGGGCGTGATGGATGGGAAGGCTCTCGGATGGATGTTGTTATATTATGGGGTGCTGTGGGGAGGGGTCCCTGGAGTACTCCAGGGTTGTATTAGGAATTCTCAGGGGTAATCATGGGAGCTCTGGGGGGATGGGGGGTAGGAGGGTGGCCTTTAGGGGTTACTGGGAGAACCCAGGGGATATCAGGGAGTCTCAACATGTGGATCTCAGTAAGGACACTCAGGGAGGAACTGGGGGAGCTGAAGGATGCTGGGGGGCCTGGGGATGTCCTGAAGGATGCCCAGGATGTCACCACCACACACAGAGGTGTCCCCATGGCATAAGACATATGTCCTGGGGGTCATGGGCTGTCACCATTGTGTCATTGGGATGTCACAGCGAGGTCCCAGGAAATTAATCTGGAACGCCATTGGAGTGTCATCATGGGGTCAAAGCTGTGTCACAGCTGATGGTGTCACTGCTGGATGGGGCCACGTGTCCCTTTCCCTTGGCCACCTCATCCTTTGGTGACATTACTTCATACCCTCCCAATGGGCCCAGCCCTGTCTCCCAGGGTCAGTGATGGCAACACCTGTGCCTGTTTGTGTTTTTACAGGAAGAAAAAATAAAATACATAAACTTCACAGTTTTGTCTCATTCTTCCCCATTTTGCTGGGAGCTGACAAGGCAACCTCACCCCAGAGCCACAGGGTAGGGGACAGTAGGGTAACAGCAGAGTGATGTGGGGACTGGGAAGAGAGACAGGGACAGGATGGGAGCATGGGATGGGAAAGACAGGCGGTGTGGAAGAGGGACAGGGTGTGGTGTGGAGGGGACAGATTGGGACATGAAAGGACATGGGCTGTAGAAGGGGTGCAGGGACAGGACTGGGGCAGTGAGAGGGCAGAGGAGGGACATAAGATGGGTGTAGGGGAAGGGATGAGGACACTGGGATGAGACTGGGGACACAGTACAGAGTTAGGGTAAGAGGAGAAGGACACTTTGTCATAAGGCAATGGATTCCCCTAAACCATGGGGTCCGGACTTGGGAACTGGGATGTCGCTTGGCCATCTCTCCACACTCCTCTGTGTCCTGCTCTGTTCCCTACAGGTGTGGCACTGCTTTGTCACCACATTCGGTGCAGCTGTCTTGGAAATGGAGCAGGGACTGAAGGTCTCGGTTCAAAGCAGGCATCAGATGAGGAACATCCGGGAATCCCTACCAGACACAGCAAGTTTCCTGCAAGAGGATACCACTGTAAGCCATGCTGGATGCTCTGAGGAGCTCAGACCCCACAGGTGGAGCCCTGACCTGCGCCTCCACCACCAAACTCCCCCGGCGATGACAGCAATGAGGAACAGCACGGTGATGGTGATGCCAAGATTGGAAGACCCACTGGGGTTTTCTTGAATAGAGAGAGAGCAGAGGATAGCCGTGAGCGTGTGGCAGCTCTAGGCCTCCCCATATCCCATCCCCATCGGGGACAACCTACCCCAGGGGACAAGGAGGCTGCGGTCACCCAAGCTGCAGTGCTGCACGCGGCAGGCGTAGCTGTGCCCATCCTGGGGTGACACCAGCAGGGTGCTGCGGAGCTGGTAGGTGAGGTCAGCGTTGGGTAACACCGTGCTGGTGCTCAGCGCCGGGCTCGGGGGCAGCTCCCGGCCGTCCCGCAGCCAGGTGACAACGATGGGCCGTGGGTAGAAGCTGGTGACACGGCAAACCAGCAGGAGCTGTGCTGGGCCGGCCGCACGGGTGAAGACCACGGCGATGGGGGGCACTGGGGACAACAGCAATGGGAGATCAGTGTGAGCACAGCTCAGACTGGGAGCAATAGGTTGGTTATCCAAGGGCCAAGGATCACTCACCTTGTCTCTCCAGGTCTTTTCTGCCTTTCTGGTGCAGCACGAGGATGTAGTTCGGGAAGGCGGTGGAGAACATGTCCTCCAAAAGCTCTGACACAGCCCGGATGTCAGTGAGAGTTTTGCTCATCAGCTTGGCCAGTGGGGTGGAAGTCTGGGGAAGCCAGAGCTCCCTACTGATCTTGTATGTCACCAGGTCTCTGCCACCTTCCCCAATGTTGACAAAGCTCCATCTCGTTCCGTTGGTGTAAAGCTTGCAGCCTGCATGGATCTGGAAAACCAGTGGGTCTGCAAAGGGCAGAAGGCTATGTGAGCATGGAGACATGGGGGTGGCTGGGGAGGTGTGGGCACAATGGTCACCACAACCACGAGTTGCCAAGGGAGAAGGGCTGAGCAGTGCAGGGTGGCAGCTTAAGCACTTTGTCCCCCAGTATGTCCCCCTGCAATATGTTCCTTCGTATTTCCCCTTCCCTGATCCATGCCAGGTGATTCCCACAGCCCTGTTAATTTTGGGAGCAGCTCCCACATGTCCTCCATATGTAGAGGGCAGAAACCCCACAACACGTTTTAGTGCTCCAGTGAACCACAAGCCTCAGGAGACAGAGCGTTTTCCAACACCCTTTGGAGGCTGTTGGCCCCTGCCAAAAGACCCCACAACCCATTGCTTTTTGGAGGCTGTCAGACCCCCAGGAAGTCCCACAAACTCTGTGCTCATGGGGTTGGGTTGTTTGGTCTGCAGCTGTCCCTCCTACTCACAGTCCAGCCCTGCCTTTGTGGCCATCTCATGCATGAACCGAATCGCATTGCGCATGCCGACCATGGAGAAGGACAGAATCTTCCTCACTTCGCTCTCAGCTGCGACCTCTTGGACCCACGGCCAGCAGATGTTTATGTTCCAGGTGTGGGGGTCCAGCACTCCTAGGGGTAAATCTGCCAGCGTAGCCATCCCACTCAGTTCTGTGGAGCTGATGTTGTCCAAGAGCATTGTGAAGAAGAGCTGGAAAAACTGTGTTTCTTCGGAGGGAAAGCATGAGGCTGCAGGAAAGAGGGGGAGGTGAATGGGGGATGTACTTTGACCCACACACAGCAAACCCCAAGCCCAGGTGACCATTTCTGTCATAGGACACGCAAGGTGTCCTGGTAAAAAGCTCATCCATGTGATTCCCAATCTAGAGGCAAGTGGGCACGGACAGGGGTGCCTTTGGGTGCTGTGAGGCTGGGGATAGCCTCTCGATGCTGGAGACCATCCCCATCACGTAGGAAAAGGTCTCTTAGCCATTCCACCCCTCTCCCCCCAATCTGCTATAGGGTCCCATGATGGAGGCTGGGGTGAGCTGGGGCTCCCACTTACTTTCTGCTTCTGCCCATGTCTTGTGGAGGAGAAGGAAAAGGAAGAGGCAGTGGGGCCACATGGTGCCCACAGCGAAGGCAGCGCAGAGGGGATGGTGGGAAGAGGAAGCTGAGGGGTCCCAAAGGCCACGCTCCACCAATGGGGCTGATGTCAGTGAGGTTTCTGGGAGGGTCTAAGCTGGGGGCTGGAGAAGCGTAGGAGGGAACGAGGCTGAACTTGTTTTCTTTTGGGTCACTGTGCAACAACTGCAGCCCTTGACTGGTGGCAGAGGGTGGGGATGCTTGTGCACAATGTGCAGCACATTGGGGTGTTGCAGCATGTGATGGGTGCTGGGCATAGGGATACGGGGTGATCAGGAACCCCCATCTCCCCCTACCCCTTCTAGCCAGCAACCCCAGGCACGAACAGATGTGTTTCTCTTCCCCTTTCCCATGGGCCCCACACTGGTGCAAAAGCAGAACCAGAACACAGCAGAGGGGAAGTGACGTCCTCCTTTGTACAAGAGCAGAGCTGGGGTAGGTGGTCTCAGAGCTGTCCCCTCCTGAGCACAGCTGGTGTCCCTGAGGGGTTGAGGTGCTTCTGCCCACTCAGACCCCGGTGGCACTGAGGTGACCCCAGGATGTGGGGTTACAACTTCCCAGGTAAAGGCTGAGCCCTGGTGGCTTTCAGATGCTCCCACGGTGTGTGTACCCCCAGAGCATCGCTTCTCCTCACTCCCCTGAGCCTTTCCCTCGAGCCCCCTCCCTCTGCACTCCCCTTCCCCAGCCCCGTTCTGCCCGGAGGCGTGCAGAGGCGCTGTCGGGATCCTCTGCTTCCAGAGCTGGAATCGTTCAAGGGCACGGATGGGTTCCTCCCACGGCTGAAATCGGGGTGCTGCCCCCATCGCCGGGGAGCACGTCGCCCCCACAGCACGGTTATGCCCACAAAGGAAGGGGGATTTCCGCACAAGCTGGGTAACCTGTGGGTCAAATTATCCGGTTATTCCGTGCTCCATTCGCTTCAAACCTGCCTGGTCTCGCTCACACCCGCACCTCCGTGCTGAGCACGGCAATGTTTGAGCTTCTCTTTGGGAGCACAGCAGAGCTCAGCGCTGCTCAGCGCTTCCAGCGCCGTCGGTGGGTGTCGCTGGAGGGAGGGTCTGGGTACAAATATCTCCGGAAGAGGGTTAATAAAGGCGGTGGTTGGGCGATAAAATGCAGAAGGTGCCGACGGGAGGTCGCAGCTCGCTGCCCGTGGGCAGGTGGGTACTTTTATTAGGGCTGGGGGAGCTGCCACGAGCAGTGGGGGGGCTCTCACATCGTTCAGCTCTGAGAAGCGCCCAGATGTGCCCCCTCCCCTCACCTGCCGTTCCGCTGCCGCAGCCCCCGTATTGCCCCGCGGTGGTCCCGCTCCGCGTTGCGCTCCGGCGCTCCGCCAGTGGGACGCTGCGCTCCTCGTCCACCCGCTGCCGCTTCCTACAACGAGAGTGGGCGCTTCGGGGAGGGTCGGGGGGGCTCTGAAAGGAGCGGCGGGGCAGGAGGTGGTCTCACCTGTATCTCCGTACCAACAGTGCGGCGATGGCGGCCGCGACCAGCAGCAGGACGACCCCGATCCCTGCACTCAGTCCCCTCTTGGAGTGCTCTGAGAACAGCCCGTCAGCTCTCCTGCTCCTCATGCCGAGGGAACAAGGCTCGGGAGCCGCATCCCCGAGGGGGACAACCTACCCCAGGGGACAAGGAGGCTGCGGTCACCCAGGCTGCGGTGCTGCACGCGGCAGGCGTAGCTGTGCCTGTCCCGGGGTGACACCAGCAGGGTGCTGCGGAGCTGGTAGGTGAGGTCAGCGTTGGGTAACACCGTGCTGGTGCTCAGCGCCGGGCTCGGGGGCAGCTCCCGGCCGTCCCGCAGCCAGGTGACAACGATGGGCCGTGGGTAGAAGCTGGTGACACGGCAAACCAGCAGGAGCTGTGCTGGGCCGGCCGCGCGGGTGAAGACCACGGCGGTGGGGGGCACTGAGGGATGGATATGAGGGGTCTGCAGTGCGGCACCACTCAGACCCCCCCCAAAATCGGGAGCTCATGTGGCAATGTTGGGGTCAGCTCACCTTGTCTTTCCAGATCTGCTTTCCCAGCCTGGATGAAAAGCCTCAGAATATCCACACAGGTGTCGTTGAGGAGCACTTGGATCACCTCATTGAGAGTGCTGGCATTGGCCAGCAGCTGCACAGCTCTGGCTGACAACTGGTTATGTTGCATCGGCTCCCAAGTGCCTGTATCCAGGCAGAAGCGGATGAAATTCTGGCCCTCGTAAGCAATGTCAAAGAAGGTCCTGATGGTCCTGTTGGACTGGAGCGCACAGCCTATGGAGGACTGGACGACAAAAGGGTCTGGGGGCAAGGGGTAGAGTGGTAGAGTTGATACGTATCACCTTTATGATACGTATCATATGAACAGGCACTCGGCTTCGTGGCTGCTTAGGGTCTGACTGAGTGCTGTCCCCATGCAAAAAAACCCCTCTGGCTCTCGTATCCAGTGTCAAAAAAAGGGTCCTGGTGGTCCAAAATGAATGTTTGTGTCCTCCCTCCATGCAGGATGAAGGCATGTTGTCCCAGCACTGTCATCCCCTCAGTGCCATGGAGAAAATCTATGAGTCCCCAAGGGGCTGCTGGGCTCTGGGGAATGCACCCAGTGCTGCTCCAATGTCACCCTGCCCCTCATCCCCCCTCCAAGCCCAACTTGTTCCTTCTGGGCTGTCCCCTGCCATGGTGGTGACACGGGGACAGCCCATGCAGGGCTGCTGGGGCTGAGCCCTGGCACCCAGTGACACTGAGTCAGCCCCAGGGGAATGAGCACAGAGCATCACTTCCCTTCTCTGGAACTACTCCACAGAGAAGTGGTGATGCCAAAGTGTCCCTGATAGCCCAAATCTGGCACCTGTGGTCTGATTTCCTGCCCATCGAGGTGGTGTCCAGCCCTGGAACTGTCCCTCTGTCCCTCCCATCAAGGCCACTAATGTCAGGAAGGACAGTAGAGTGCAGCCAGTGGGCTGGCAAGGGATTTTAGGGTGCCCAAAGTTGCCTCAGGTGACCACAGGTCCCCAGTCTGCCCAGCAGACACACGCCATTTATCACAGTCAGCCACAATGTGACCATTTGTCCTTATTATATCAAAGCTTGATCCCCAGCGTCCCAGAGGGGACCTTGGAAATGGGGTGGAGAAGGGACACGTACAGGGCATCACGATGTACATCTGCACCAGCCTGTTGAAATCCCTCACGTATGACTTGATGCAGCTTTCAATGAAATCCCAGTCTCCTTTTGGCAAGGATGGGCACAGCCAGGGTCGGTAGTAGTGGATATTCCCAGTATTTCTGTCCAGATATCCCATTTCCACATCCCCCAAGAGCCCCACTGCTCCCACAAGCAAGGAGGTGCTGTTTTAGAAGGTGGCAAAATGGAGAAGCTTGAGTGTATAGGAGCCTGCAGGAGATAGGAAGAGAGATGGGGGTTGTGCCCCCAGCTTTGTCACCCCTGACGGCTCCTTGGGACCCCCCTATAGCTCGCCACCACCTCAGCTCCATCTCCTGTCCCCCATCTTGACCTCAATCCCCATAACGGGGTATTTGTGAGGTGAGAAGAATGGGTTAGAGTTAGCCACTTACCCTCTGTCTCTGCCCAGGTCCCAGGGAAGAAGAAGAAGAGGAGGAGGATGGCATGGAGCTTCATGGTGTCTGTATGGTGCAGCTCCACACGGATGCAGTGGGATGATGAAGGGGCTGCTCACTTCTCAAGGCAGCTCTTGCCTCGCTGGCTGGCACTGGTTGGCCCCAGCAGCCAATAGGGTCGGTGTTGAGGTTTTGGGGAGGTCCCTGAGGTGCCCTCTGCAAGGAGTCGGGCTGAGGCTTTCAGGCTATGGGTCTGGAAGGATTCTTTCTGGCCTGTGGTTGAACTTGATGGGATTACCACATAGGGACGGCACAGGGGGGTCACTTCCTCTTCTAAGTCTGTCCCAGGAGCCATCCTGCCCGAGGTGACTTTGAGGTCAGCCTCCAAGGAGTCACTTGACACCCCCCGACCCCATCCTTGTTTTAATTAACCAACGGAACACCCAAGAGTTGCGCCGACCCCGCTGGAGAAGCCCTTTCTGCTGTCTCTACCGCCACCTTGTGGCCAAAGAGTGGAACTGCATTGTGCCGGGTCGGGGGGGGGAGGGGAGGGGAAGAGGGAAGGGGGAGGCTTGGACCCCGTAGAGTCCCTTAAGGATCCCAAAGTGACCCATAAGGACACCATAGAGTCCCGTATCACCCGACAGAGTCCCACAGAGACCCCTTGTGACCACATAAAGCCCGAATAAAGACCCATAGGGACCACACAGAGCCCCTAAGGGACACCATAGTTCCCCAGAGGGACCTCATTATCACCCCATATCACCCTTTATCACCCCTTAGGTACCCCAAAGAGCCCCTTATGGACCTCATATCACCTCGTATCACCCTGTATCACCAATTAGGTACCCCAAAGAGCCCCTTATGAACCTCGTATCACCCTGTATCGCCTGTTAGGTACCACATAGAGCCCCTTAGGGACTCCGCAAGGATCCACAGAGCCCCATATCACCCCACAGGGACTCCAACGAGTTCCATAGGAACCCCAAAGACCCACAAAGGGACTTTGCAGAGCCCCATAGGGAGCCAACAATCCCCAAAGAGCCCCTCAGAAACCCCATAGGGACCTCGTATTACCCCATATCATCCCATAGAGCCCCATATAGACTCCAAAGAGCCCCATAGGGTCCCAAGAGAGCCCCTCAGGAACCCCAGAGAGCTCCGTAGAGCCCTATATTACCCGAAAGAGCCCCTTAGGGACCCACCCATGAAAACCCCTTGTGACCCCATAGAGCCCCATAGAAACCTGATAGAACCACAGGGACCCCATATTGCCCGTTAGGGACCGCATTATGACCCATGCGGTTCCCATATCACCCCAAAGAGATCCATAAGGACTCCATATCACCACACACAGCCACCCTAGTGACCTGATAGAGACCGATAGGGACCCCATAGAGACGCATAGGGATCCCAGAGATCCCCCGTATCCACGCAGCTGCCGCGCTTGGTTGGTGCTTGTTGGAAAATACCCATGATCTGGACAAGTATGTTCCAGCAGTTCTCTAGCACCAATGAATTAAAGATCTCGTGTATACCCAGCCTTACTTTGTCATCCATAATGTCTGTAAGTGCCTGTACGAAGCAGGGAGAAGAAATGGGGAATGAATGGGGAGAAGGAATGGGGTTGGAACTGTGTGATCTTTGAGGTCTCTTCCAACACAAACCATTCTCTGCTCCCGACTTCACACCTACTGCCTGCCCTTCTCTGTTCCCTGCTCATGCCCTCCAGGCTTTTCCTCCCCTTGCTGAGCAAGGCCATGCCCAGTAGCTACCCTGGATCCTCCTCTGCTCTTTGCCTTCCTCCACACGGATGCTTGCTTCTGGCCAGCACTTCAGCCACTGCCAAGCCTATGCACCTCATCTCTTGGGGAGACAGCAAGGTGGCCTGGAGCGGCCCACAGCTCCTCCCGGGCATGGCTTCTCAGCTGTGCTTCAAACCCAGAACCCAAAGGAGTTCCTCTTACATTCTGGCCCAGATTCTTTTCCTCCCATGCAGCTCCTGTGGCAGCAGGGGCACAGCTCTTCCCACATTTCTCCATTCCTGCAAGTTTGCTTTTTTCCATTCTTTCCCTTGATTTGCTTTTCTGTGCTATGGTTAGCATTCCTACTTGCTTTCTCTATCCTTGTTGCTATCCATTGCTTTTTATTCTCTTTTTGCCTCCGTGTTTCATTATTTTCCCTTCAACCTTTGTTCCAGGAATGTCTTTATGGCCAAGCCAGGTGTTGTCACGGGTACAGGAAATGCTGCCCATCCTGTAAGCTGGCAGATGATCACCAGCAGGTGTTTAAGTCACCCAGCCCCAGGCATCTCACTGACATCTACCTGATGGCGCTGGAAGGGCTGCACTGCCCACGCCGGCCTCCCTTTGCTATTCGCTGCATTTATTCCTTACTTCAGCACGTGGCAGACCTCAGTAATGCAAATGGCTGATAAAGCAAGCGTCAGTGGTTTGCAATGCGCTGATGTTAGAAAGGCTTCAGGGAGCGGCAGCGCATTCCTGTGTGCAGCGGTGAGGAAAAAGGAGTAACAAGAAGGTATACATAAAGGTACTAAATTAATTTATTAATGACTTACTCCTAACACTAACATCTAACAGTATAATGGGCAAAAGCCCAACTGGATGAAGGGAAATGGAATCAGAAGGAAACCGGCAGTTGGATGCTCTTTCTTCTCCCCTCCTCTTCCAGGAAAGCAACCACGGCCTTCCAGACTTCGTGTCTTATTCCACGATGAGAGGGGTTGTGTAGAGGGAATGCCGGATCCCGAAAGTGGAGGCAGGCGCCTGGGGCTTGATCAGCGTCACCTGGAAGGGCAGAAAGGAAAGGCAGATCAGCAAGGGCCCTTCTTTGCTGCCATTGCTCCCTGCTGTCCTGCACCCCTCCCAATCCCAGACAGTCCCTGGTGCCTCACTGGGAAGGGCTGAGCACCCAGTGCAGAGCCGGTGCAACTCCCTGCTAGAGCAGAGCTGGCTCAGGGAGGTGTGCTGGCCTTACATGTGCTCTTATGGGCCCCTCCTGTCTCAAAGAGGGCTGGCTGCGCACCTGGGACCTCACAGCTAACTCTCCTATGCTGGGGGTGTGATGCTTGGAGCCCCTCTGAGCTGCATCCCCCAGAAGAGCTTGGGAAGGACCAGCATGGCCCATTGAAGGGAATAGGAGCAGAGGGAGGAAAAACTGTGTGCTGCGCTGTTCCTCACTTCCTCTACTTGAAGGTGGCACGAGGGCAAGGAGCAGGCCTGCTGTCCTGCACTTGGTTCCTGCAGCCAGAAGCTGTTTGGCTGGATGAAGCCTCAGGGAAAGGGGGAGAGGCATGAAGGCTGTGCTTGTGAAGCAGAGGGGAAGAGCTGAGCTGAGGCCTTACCCGGCCTACGCTGTAGTCTGCTGGCCCGGGCTTCACTGCTTTGCCCTCTCCATGTTTTGGTCGGGCTGGCATCGTGTATGCGGGCGCCCTGGTCTTATACACATCCACAGCCACTTTGGGGAGCGCCGCAGGACCTGGAGTCTGCAAGAGAGGCATGGCCACACGGGGCTGGGGTCACATTCAAGGCTCTCTCTTTCCCTGGAAGGCTGCATTAAGCAAAAGTGCAGCAGGCTTCGAAGCCCCTGTGGCACAGGGAGAGCAGCCCAAGTTCGGACTCTAACATGGAAAAGAGGAGCAGCAGAGCTCACCTTGGCAAGGTCCTCGTCAAAGCGACCGCGCTGGCTCCTTCCCCTCATGGAGTAGCAGGGGCTGGCCGATGTGTAGGCTGTGTTGGGCCCCATCAGCCTGGGCAGTGTGTAAGTGCCAGGACCTGCAGGAGGAGCAGCAGAGAGTGTGTGCATGAGGGGATGGAGGAGATGGAAGCAGCAGCGAGGGGCAGCCTGCCCAGCCCGCTGGTGGGAAGTGGAGGGACATCTCGCCCCTCTGCCAGTTCCTGCCTCTCCTCTGACACAGGGCCAGTGCCAGCAGCTTCGAGCATGAGCAGCTGGAGACGCTGCTGGCCGAGAGGTGGTGGTCATGTAAGAAAGCTTGTGGCCCAGCGCCGCATCTTGCCGCACAGGCCATGCAGTAGGCCCTCTGCTGGTGCTGAGCAGCAGCCCGTCCCTGGAGGATGCTCAGGCTGAAGGGTCTGCCTTTGCCAGGGTCACGTACCTGGAGGGCGGTCTGTCCGGAGGGGCTCCCGCCGGAAGGCCATGGACTGCACCGGTGGGCACTTGAAGACGTGCCTGTTGGCAGCTTCGGTGCGGTAGTCACCTGGGACAGAGCAGAGGAGGAAGAAAGCTGTGAAGGGCTGGTCTCCTTCTGCAGCCAGAAAGAGTCCTCTGAAGAGCTGCAGAATTGCTGGGGGACACAGGCAGCACGCGGGGACACTTCTCTGTGCCCCGCCACTATGTCCTGCCTTGCTGTCCCTCCTGTCAGCTCCCTGCTCCTTGTTCTTTTCAAACATGGGGGCCTTGTGCCCTGGGCCCATGGTGCTGGGCAGCTGTCCTTCTCCGAGGGCATTTATCGCTGCTCAGAGCAGCTAATGCTCTCTCAAAAAAGACCTACAGCTCCATCAGGGCGTGAGCTGACCCCAGGCAAACGTGCTGCGTGCTCGTGTTGTCTGGGAGAAGTGCTGCAGCAGTGCTACTCACTCGGTCCGGGGGTGACGGTGGTCTTTGTCGTGGGTCGTCCCCGGAGGTGGGTGCCTGGAACCACGTACTTGCCATTCCTAGTGATGGCCGGCTCCACAAAGTAGCAGGGACCTGGCCCACAGCTCTCTGCCGCAGGCCGTTTGGTCCCTCTAAAGGTGTACGCGGGGGCACGGTTTTTGGTGGGGCTGTGGCCCACGTAACCTAGGAGGAAAAGCAGAAGAGAAGAGCTGTGCAGCTGCATGTTTTGAGCTCCTTTGGGCCCAGGCCAGAAGCAGGCCCCTTTGTCCTCGGGTCACAAGGAGCAGCGCCAGCAGCATTGGCCTTCCTCGGCCAGGCCTGGCTTGCAGCTGCACCAGAGAGCCAGGAGGCTCTGACAGAACAGGGCAAGGCTGGGGAGCTGCTCTGCCCCTCTGACCAGCCCTGGGGATGGTCGCTGTACCTGTTGTCCCCGGGATGGAGTACTGGGGCCCGGGGCTGGGGAACTGGGCCGAGATGAGGCCACGTGGGCGATGAGGTCTCCAGGTCCCCACCCAGGCTCCGTCCATGCTGGCAGGCATGTGCCTCCAAACCTAAAGGCAAGAGCAGAGCAGTTACTGACGGGAGTTCCTGAGCAGGAAGGGCCGGCAGCAATTTCTCCTGCTCACTGCCAGTCCTGTGCTACACGCCCCTCACACACACTGCAGCCAAGCCCGCATCCTGCAGCTGGGCTCTGCAGCCTGAAGTGTGCAGGAGCTCTCCCTCACCTCTCTGAGCCTTGGAGGACGAGTGCGATGAGGCTGAGCTGCTCTGCTGCTGGGGCTGCTCTCAGGCACAGGGCACGGCGAGCGGCTGCGGGCAGCACAGCTCACAAATGAGGTGCCTCGAGCCAGTGGCCGGCTGTCCTTGGGGAGGGCCCGGCGTCGTCATGGCAGCGCATTGTGACAGCACACAGGCTCCGGGTGATGCCATCCGTGCTGTGACATCTCCTGGCTGGCCTGGAGCCACGCCCTCCACGCCTTCTCGGCCTCGCACCCCAACCAGTAAGAAGTCGTAGCTCACACTGCTGACACCTGCAGATGGACCGAGCTCTTAGTTAGATCACACAGCAGAGCTCAGCTTGGTCCTGCTGGCTGTTCAGATTGGTAGTTTTTCCTCTCGTTTTCTTTTTAATTGATGGAATAACACGTGTGAATGGGAACTGCTGTGCAGTCAGGATTGGTCAGTTATGGAAATGTCACATGCCCAGAAGTGTTATGAAAACGTTTGTCCAGGCAGTCAGAGGTCCTGGTGGGACAGAAGGTGCAGCAGAGATGAGAATTTCCTTTAGTGAGGTTGGAAAGGAGGAAAAGAGGAAAGAATGCAGCAAAAAGGGGGATAGATTTATCTCAAAAAAATTCAGTAATCTATGCATAACCTGTCACGTGTGATGTCTGCATATTCCCCTAGAACATGCAACAATTTTCTGCTTCTTGTTGTTTGGAGCTCTCCTATGGCTTGATCAAGTTAGTCTTGATGCCAGCCACGGGTGCACCTTTAGCCATTCTCAGCAGAATGGTAACAGAGGTTGCTCAAAGGGAGAGAGGAAAGGAGGAGCTAAACT
The DNA here is from genome assembly GCF_039878825.1 of Excalfactoria chinensis. Classification (NCBI taxonomy): domain Eukaryota; kingdom Metazoa; phylum Chordata; class Aves; order Galliformes; family Phasianidae; genus Excalfactoria; species Excalfactoria chinensis. Next base: position 9,199,791 of record NC_092842.1, on the reverse strand, counting down.
GAAGCCAACACTTAGTTGCAAAGAGCTCTGCCTGCATTCCATGTCAGCACCCAGACATGAGCCGTACAGCCCTTGCTCTCAGCACACACACCTCTTCTCTTACCAGCTGCTTGCATTCCTGCGCAGCGCTGCTCAAAGCCCTCCTCCAGCTCTCCCTTCACAAAGCAATACGCAGTCTCTCCCCAGCCATGAGCTCTGGGCTGTTTGATGCCTGTGCCATCAGCGGGACCTGCAGAACAAACCTTGGCTTCAGAGCTTGGAGGAGACAAGCGCTCTGTCTAGGAACATTCACCATCTGAAGCACTTGAAAGCAGCAGCTTCTTGAAAGCCCTGGATCTGTGTGACACACCAGGAGATGCTCAACTCAAGCCGCAGCCCTCTCCACAATGGAAGGGCTCTTCACAACCGGCTGGAGGGGGAGCAAAGACACACAGAGGTCTGACAGCTCTGAACCAAAGCAGGGCAGCTGCTGCTGCTGGCAGTGCTTCCCGTGCCTGCCCAGCCTGCAGACAGCAGACAACGTTGGCGGCCGCCTGCTGCTCAGATAGAAGCCTGCTCCAGCCTGCTGCTGGAGGAGCAGTGCAAAGCACAGCCTGAATCGCTGCTACCTTGCGCTGAGGAAAGGCTGAGATGCACCACGGCCTCACCTGCTGCCTACTTGGAAGGGGAGGTTCAGCATCAGCTCCACTCGTCAGCAAGTCCTCCAGAAACTTCCTTCTTTCTTCCTGAGCAGGAGACTGGATGCTGAAACCTTCTCCACAGTCATTATTAAACAGTACCTGGACCTGAAGCCCCAGGAGAAAACGCAGTTCAGATCCAAGACCACAAAACAGTCATATTCTAGTCCAATACAATTCCAATTCTGATTTAAATTTCGGGACTAGCTTTTCACCCACCCTGCTATGGAAGGGGGAGGGGAGGGGGAAAGGGAAAGGGGAAGCGAGGGAGAGCCTTCTAGCCCCACATGCCCCTATAACCCACTCTGTAGCCCCATATCACCCTATAGCCCCATACATCCCCTATAGCCCTGTATCCCACTAGAATCCTCCTACTGCCCACCCACAGCTCCCTAGTGACACATATCCCCCATAATCCTCCTATAACCCACCCAGAGCACCCTACAGGCCCCTTTTAGAACCTTATAGCTCCCCCCACAGCCCTATATAATGTCGCAGCCCCCCAGCTCCCTATAGCCCCATGATCCCTTGTAGCCCCCCACAGCCCAGCATCAGCCCTGTATCCCCTCCACAGTCCCCTATATCCTCCCCAGAGCCCCTGCTGTCCCATATCCTCCTATATCACGTCAAAAGTTCCAGACAACTTTCTATAACCCCATATCCCTCCTATGGCCACTGTGAAGCTCCCCATAGCCCCATATACACCTACATCTACCCCTGCAGTCCCCCTAGCTCCCTACAGCCCCATATCCTTCTATAAACCCCGCACTGCTCTATATCCCTCTATAGACCCCCAAAAGCTCCCTATAGCCCCAGATCTCTCCCGATAGCCCCTCCATACCTCCACACCCCCCTACATTCCCACAACAGCTACCTACATCCCCACACCCCCCGACAGCCCCCATATTCCTCTCAGAGCAACCCAATTCCTCATATCGCTTGGTATCCCCCCACAGCCCACTACAACCACATATCCCCCACTATTCACCCCTATATCCCTCCCACTGCCCCCCGCAGCCCCGTATTACCCTATCCCCCCCCCCCCACCCCCCCCCGTACCTGCATATTACTCTATACCCTCCCTATAGCCCCATATTACCCTATGGTTCCCCCACAGCCCCCTCAGCTCCCCCATCCCCCCCACTCCTCCCCCACTGCCCCCTACACCCACAGCCCACCTCAGCCCCGGGAGGCACCGGGAGCAGCTCTGGACGGCTCGGGGGGGACGGCCCGGACGCGGGCAGCGGCGCTGCGGCGGTGGGGGCCCCGAGTCCTTCAGCCGCCCCAAATCCCCGCATCCCACGCCGGAGGGCAGGGCGGGCCGCTTCGGGCCGCGCACGGTTCCTCTCCCCGGCCCCGGCCCGGAGCCGTTCTCCCGCACACCTCCGGCGCCGCCGTGCTCAGCACCGCTCCCGCCGTGCCGCGGTTCCGCCTCGGGGCTGCCCGGGCAGCCTCAGCCAATCGGAGCCGGCGGTGCTGCCGCTGACCAATGAGAAGTACGATCGGGACGGAACTGCCTCTGACCAAAGAGTGGCCGGGGGCGGGCCGGAGCTGCCCATGACCAATGAGAGGCCGGGGGCGGGGCGGAGCTGCCCATGACCAATGAGAGAGCGGGGGCGGGGCGGAGCGGCGGCAGGGGCGGGGCTTGGGATGCGTTCGGATTTGACCGGGGACGGGATGGGGGATTGGGATGGGAATCGGGATTGGGATTAGGAATGAGGGATTGGGATTGACAGGTGGGAGGTGGGTTGGAGATGAGGGACTGGGAATGAGATTGGGATTGGGATTGGGCTGTGAGATTTGGGATTGGCACGTGGGCTGTGGGGATGTGGATATGCGATGGATACGGGATGGGATATCAGAAATGGGATAGATATGGGCTGGGCTCTGGATATGGGATGGGCTTGGGATGCATTTGGGATCATGGAATCCTAGAATTGCTCCAGCTGGGGAAGAGCTTCAAGGTCCTGCAGAATGGAGGGGGAGGTTGGGGGGGCTGTCCTTCCCCGTCCAGTTCTGCTTATTTATGATGAGACGAGGGCTACAGCCTTCCCATTTTCCCCATGCATAGGCACAGGTTGCACACATTTGTTTGGCCTGGCGGTGCATCGCTTTGTGTTGGTTTTGTCCAGCCCATACTGTGAGGCTCTGGAGCTGGTGCTGAGCAGGTGCATGGAGAAGAGGCGGACGCTGCTGCTGTGCGGGCAGAGCATGTGGGTGTCCTTGGAAAAAGCCCAGGCTCATGCAGATGCCATGTGGCTGCTGACCAGATGAGACCCCGGGGCTCCATCTCACCATGTTGTGCATGGCTGTGCTGAGGGAAACAGCTGCCAGGACCCTTCCCACACACCAGGGGGAGTTCGGGCAGAGTATCGCCTGTGTTGGAGCAATGAAAGTTGTGAGTCATTGCCTGTGTCATTCCTGCGTGACCATATACCTCCTGCTTGTGCTCTGTGTGCAGTGTCCTGCTCCACAACCAGCTCATCTCAAGGGCTGTGATACGGTCCCTGTCCCGGTGGCTGAACTGCCAGTCAGAAAAGCTTCGGCTCCCAGCAGCGGCTCTCTTTGCTGAAGTGAGGCAGCTGCAAGAGGAGAGTTCTTAAGAAACCGCTGCTTGGCTTGTCTCCTTCTTTGAGAAGAGGGTGACAGAGCGGAGCGTCATCATTGAGACTCCACAGGATGCTCCTTTGTAGAGTGCCTGTTCACGTGCTGTGCCAGGGCTTAAGCTGTATCTTGGAGCTCATGGATATGTTGCTTTATTTTAGCTGATGAAAGAACCACCCATCACACAGAGGAGGTTCCTGGAGAGCATCCTGGACGTCCTGATGGAGAAAGCACAGCACAGACTCACTGCTGTGCGATGGATGGCAGTGAGAAGCCTGAGCAACACATTCAGAAGAGCATATAAGAAGGTGAGACCAACGTTTCCCCTGTCTGACTGCAGCTCCTCACTAAGGAGATCCAAGTGTGGAGCTCGGGTGGGCGAGCTAAGGCCAAAGGGCTCTTTTCTAAGGCTGTGCTCTTTCTGTCACCAGAACATTCCAACTCCATGTTCACTTGTGTGATGAAGCAGTGCCTGGAAGCTGACAGCTACAAGGGCTGGTCCTTATCCACCTTTGCTGGATTTTCTTCCTGGTTAATGGAGTCAGTCTGTCTTTTTACCTGTTATGGCTCCTCATGTTGAATGCTCATCTCCAGTTTAGCATTAATGACTGCTTTTCTGTTTCTAGAAATGACCACTCACTCCACAAACACAGCTGTTTGTGCCAAATTGAGACCACCCCTCAATTTGTCCCATCCAGATTTCTCCCATTTGCACCCTACTCATCTTTTCCTTGGGTACCCCAAATCCCTTCTCTTTGCAGCTCCAAATGCCCTCACATTGGGTCCCAGTATCCCATCCTTTTGGAACCAACTGGTCTCCTTTCTTTGGCAGCTCGATTCTCATCTCTTTAGGTGCCCAACCCCCTGCGTTTAATTTTCCCCCATTCTCCTCCCATTGAGATCCCCCTTCCTCTATATTTGGCACCCCCAAGGCTCTGGGCACCCCTAATTCCCTCTGCCCCCCCCCCCCCCCCCCCAGACTCCTGCCATGTCCCTATGTCGGGCTCCTCCATGGGCAGAGGTGCACACAGACCTTGGCAGCTGTGGGGATGGGGGCAGCCCTGGGACAAACCAGGAGACTTGGATGGGGTCACCCTTTGATCCTCCAGTCTCACAGTTCCCTCATGGCTGCCCCATGCACTTGGGGAGACCCTGGGTGTCTTCGCAGCCCTGAGGACCAGGAATCAGGGGCTGGGAATTAATTGATGGCATGGAGGGGACTGTCCGTGGCCTGTTCCAGGGGGACCTGGGCACTGTCACCTCCAGCCCTTCCTTTGCGCTCTATGGGGCTGTGCAGAGGAATGGATCTGGAGGAGGCAGGCTCAGGGTGCCCTATTGGATGGCCCAGTCACCATGCAGGTGGGACAGGGGATGTGGCTTCTGTCCCCAGGGGACTCAACGTCCTGCCCTGGGTCTCTTGGCTGCTGCAAGTCCTTCTCCTGCCCTGAGTCCTTGGGACAAGGCTCCTCCTTGCCAGTGCTGCACTCTGACATCCTCGCATGACCAGTGAAGACCCCGATGATCAGTGACATCCTCTGATGATCAATACATCCCTCAGCAAACCTACACTCTGTGTCCTTGTTGTCATGCTTAGCAGGGACTGCTGGGATCTGTTCCTGCCTGGCTGTGGCCACCTCCAAGTAGTCGGTAACTCTGTGTATATATATGTATACAGACCCGTGAGCATATGTTGTTTTGATTATTGTTTATTTATAGGTAGATGGTTATATTGAGTATGATGTTGTGATGTAGAATAGCAAGAGCAAATATTACTAATATTATACTAATATTGCATAAGACTATATGACAGTCTTTATCCCTTGTCTCAAACACTTCCAGCAGTGGGGTTTTGCTCCTAAAGAGGCAAGGGGTCTTGGAAGAGTCCTCACTCTCTCTCCTTGTTCCTTTGCTTTTCTTCAAGGAGGTGGTGTGCAGGAATGACACAAATGGGTCTCAATGACCCAAATGGGACTCAGTAGCTGTTAAGCAGCCTCCGGTGGAGCTCTGTCTGTCCTGGGCACCCCATGCCCGCATCAGTGTGTGTTGGGTGTGCTCTTCCTGCGGGATGGGGCTTCGGTCTTTGGAGACTGACGTCTGGGAGACCCCGTTTCTTTCCTTATGGGAGGTAGAAATCCAGATCTGATGGTTGAGGACTCCTCGGGTAGGCTGGACTCAGCACGAGATGCTGCTGCTGCCATCTCTTGCGTGGGAGACCCCATTTCTTCCTTTATGGGTGGCAGCAACCCAGATGGGACAACAGAGGGCTCCTTGGGCAAGCTGGGCTCACCATGAGATGGTGCTGCTGTCATCTTTCTAGTGGGAGACCCCGTTTTTTCCCTTATGGGAGGCAGCAATACAGATCTGTCGCAGGACTCCTCAGGCAGGCTGGTCTCACCACGGGATGTTGCTGCTGCCATTTCCTTGGCTTGTTCCCACTGTTCCCTGCTCTTCTCAACCCTCTTCCTCAAAAGTGTCACCGAGTCGCATGCCCGAAGCGCCAGCCTGGATGGTTTGTCTGGGGTCTCATCTTCCTGCAGTTCGGGCAGCGCACCCTCATGCTGGGCTTCCTCTGCTTCTCCTCCTTCATCGAGGAACTTGACCCGTCTTGTTCGGCCCAGCCCTTCTTGGTTATCCGTTTCCTCCTGGCCCTGCAGCTGGCAGCTCATCGGCTGCTCTGGGGCTGCATGCACTGCCCGGATGGGTGGCAGAACACTGAAAGGACAGAGCGGGAGGGGTCCGCCTGAGTGGCTGACGGCTTTGGGGCCGCATCCCTCAAGACTGAGCCAGGAGCCTGGGCTGTAATGCAGCCTTCCCCACAGACAGCTGACCGGCTGCCCCGGGGCTCTCCGGAGATGTGGAGAGGGGCCAGCCCTGTGAGCTGGGGGGATCCTGGCGTCCCCATCCCAGCACTCTCGGGCGACCACAAACAAGCAGCGACCCTTTGGTGTTAGGGAATGGGCTCTCGTTGGGTCACCTCCATGCACAACCCAGCCCACAGCCGCCAGCCTCACCTGCAGGCAATGCTCTCCCTCCGCAGTCTGTTCTTTATCTTTCGCAACTGCCCTCCATCAACAATTGCAGTGCTCAGGCGTCTGATGAAGGTTGGAGTCTTGTCAAATCTTACTGCAGTTGGGAAGGAAGAGGAGATTCGCCATCAAGCCTTTGGCTCGCTCACAAGCAGCACTCAGGCCTGTTCCCAGAACCTGCCCTGAAACCATCTCTGTCCCCACTCCTCCTCTCTGCAGTTCAGCTCTGCTTTGGAGCTGCAGGAGGGACGCTGGCTTTGGGAAAGAGGAGCTGTCTGGTGACAATAAGGCGGCAGGGTGACTTTTGATGTCCCTGCCCTTCCACTGGGGGAGGGCAGGGCCTGAGATCCTCCTGCCATAGTCAGGGATGGGGGTACGTCACACCCTGCACCTTTCTTTTGGACTGGCCAACCATAACCTAAGGGGAAGAGGCCGTGCTGAGCCGGCACAAAGGTTTGACGCACATCAGAGCCCTGGGCTGATGGTCAGCAAGGGACTGCCCACCTCCAGTTGGTTGCCCGTGCTGTGGAAAGGAGCTGGAAGCCACTTTACCTTTCTTGCCCCCAGTAAGAGGTGGCAAAGTCTCTACTTTGGTTGCTTTCCCTGACCCAGAGAAGCTCCCGGAGGACTGGCGGCGTATCAGGGGCGGCAGTTTGGGGACCAACTCCATTTGAAACCTGTAAGCGAGGAAAAGGCAGTGAGCGGTGTGACAGTGCAACAGCAATCCTTGCTGCTCGCTCTGCTTGTCTGCTCACAGGCACGTTTTCATGCTGCATGAAGGCTTTCTAAAGCCGATAGCAGGGTCACTTGGGATAGGAGGAGGGGAAACAGTTTCAGGGAAGACTGGCTTTGGATGGGAGGAAGAAGGTTTTGGCTGGAGGGTGGTGAGGCACAGGGATGTCTTGCCCAGAGAGATGCTGGATGCCTGGACAGGCATTCAAGGCCTGGCTGGACCAGGCTCAGAGCAACCTCATTTGGAGGTAGGTGTCCCTGTTCCCCGCAGGGCAGTGGGACTGGGTGCTCTTTTTGGTTCCTTCCTGCTCCAGTCATTCTGTGATTCTCTGGCACATCCTCCTGGGCAGGACACTGACGGACACGAGGCACAAGCGCTACGGAATGAGAGCTGAGCAGCTGCATCAAGCAGCAGAAAAATACTCACTTGGGAAAGACAACAAGGCATCCAGAGAACACCAGGGAAGCCACCGGTGTCACACGGGACACCCCCATGTCCAGCAGCGAGGGGGCCTGCAGGGGAGGAACAGGGAGGTTGTGAGATGTCCTGGTCATGGCTGAGGCACAGGGGACACGAGGAGCCCGAAGCAGGGAGAGCTGACAGCACCACAGCACCTGCACGGCTCGAGCAGCTGCCCAGGTCCTGGTGGGCCGTGTGCGGGCTGAGTAAGGCTCACGGCACTGCCCGCGCTATGGAGAAACCTACGGCTCACCTTGCGGACGGCTCTCCTGAAGTTCTCTTTCCCCGACAGCGTCTCGAGGAAGTCATAATAAAACTTCATTTGGAAGGTCAGCCCGTCAATGAGCAGCACTCCAACATCCTTAAGAACCACAGCCACGTTCTCCCCATTCTGCAGGCAGCTGGAGAGCAGCGACACGGTGCTTTGGATGCACTTCTGTGCTGTCTTCCAGCTCACGGAGGCGGCTGCGGCCACCTGGCTGCTCTTCAGGGCCTCCACCTTCCTGTCAACTGAGAAAATACCAGGGATGGGGTTGATGATAAGGTTGCTCTTTCACCTAGAACTGCTTCTAAGGGACATCATCCAGAACGGCCCCGCGTTTGGACGGGCTCCTCAGAGGGGGAGGTCTGCTTCTGAGAAGGGAGGCGGTGGCCCTGTTTGCCCCATCCATGAAGCCAGCAAGGGTTTAATCCCCCCTCCTACCTGGCAGGGACCCCCTGCGGGACCTGAGGCGGTGCATAGCAATGAGGTTGCTGGCCAGTTGAAACACGGGCCAGCACAGGGTCACGGTCCTGTCCTCCGTCCTGATCTCCTTGGAGATGATGTCAAAGGAGCCGAAGGTGGGAATCCAGACCCCCTGCGAGCGGAGGAGGAAGAAAGGGAGGAAGAGTTAAGGGCTGGCTGGAGGAAGAGCTGGAGGTGGTTCTGTGTGGGGACAGTGCTCAGGAGCCCCCTCCTGCTGTTCAGAGGCACAAGCCAGGGCAGCGGGGATGGCTTTGGGGCTGCACAGCCTGCTTCTTCTCCTCGCCTTTCCTCCCAAATGCAGCTCAGCAGGGAAACATAGGGTGAGTTTCCTGCTGTGTGTGCAGGGGAAGGCTCAGAGGAAGTCCCGGCTGAGCCAGACAGGGCGAGGAGGAACCCGACAGCCAACAAACACACCTTGTGCACCAGGAGCTGCTCTCGAATGAAGGCGGCCACCGCATCCCAGACGGCAACTCGCTCTGGAGGGCAAAGGAAAAGCAGGTCACACTCTGCATCTGCCTCTACCTGGCACCCCTCCCACTGCTGGGCAGGATGGAGGTGGCAGATGGAAAAGTGTCATCTCCATCCCAAGACTGGCTGCAGCACTGCTCCCATGGTGGCTGTGGGCCCGTGTACCTTCAGTTTCACTGCGTGTTCGTCCAGAGGCATGGCCCACCTTGGGACCGTCCTCACTCATCCCAGGTTGCTCCTCGTTGGCGTCAGCCATGCTGGAGCTCATCCTTCAGATGCGTCTGCTCTGTACCAGATGCCCCTTCAGGATGCAGGACCCACCTCCGTGCTCTGCCTACACCCCCCTCCCGGGTGGCCGTGTCACAAACGCCACCACGGCAACGCGGTGACATCACGGCCAGCTGCCCATTATGATGCTGGCACTGCTGCCTGCCCCGCCTGGCACTGCTGACCCATCTCTTCTTTCTCCCTCTCCCGGGCCTGTGAGTTGAGGTGTGACCCTGGGGTGAGGATGGGGCTGGGATGTGTTGCTGTTCTCTCAGTTCCCCTGGGCCTTGGGGACACCCCTGGTGTTCCAAAGCCTCTGTTGGGCTCCCTCTTGCCATGGGTGGGCAACAGGAAGGGGAAGAAGGCAATGGGTGGCAGTTGGGGCTGAGCAGGCTACATGACCGTGACTTGGCCACGTAGTTCTAGTGCTCACAATGGGTCCCTGCACCACAGGGCACTTGGGGGACCCTGGGTGTCTCCGCAGCCCTGAGGACCGGGCATCAGGGGCTGGGAATTAATTGATGGCATGGAGGGGACTGTCCGTGGCCTGTTCCAGGGGGACCTGGGCACTGTCACCTCCAGCCCTTCCTTTCATAGAATCATAGAATCATAGAATTACCCAGGTTGGAAAAGACCTCGAAGATCATCAAGTCCAACCGCAGCCCAACCAGTACCCCATCTCTAAAAAAAAAAAAAAAAAAAAAAAAAAAAAAAAAGCTAAATCATATCCCTGAGTACCACATCCAAACGGCTCTTAAACACATCCAGGGATGGCGATTCAACCACCTCCCTGGGGAGCCTATTCCAGTACCTAACCACCCTTTGCGCTCTATGGGGCTGTGAAGAGGAATGGATCTGGGGGGGGCAGGCTCAGGGTGCCCTATTGGTGGCTTCTGTCCCCAGGGGACCCACGTCCTGCCCCGGGTCTCTTGGCTGCGGCCAGTCCTTCTCCTGCCCTGAGTCCCTGGGGACAAACCCTGCAGGGACAAGGCTCCTCCTTGCCAGTGCTGCACTCTGACATCCTCTGATGACCAGTGCTGCCCTCTGGTGAGCAGTGAAGACCCCGATGATCAGTGACACCCTCTGATGATCAATAAATCCCTCAGCAAACCTACACTCTCTGTGTCCGTGTCCTTGTTCTCATGCTCAGCAGGGACTGGCCACCTCACAGTTCTGGGAGGCCTCCCCAGCTCCATGCCATGCACACCATGTCCTGCACCCCTGTGGGTTTCCCCTCCCTCACTCATCATCCGCTCCAAAGTCCTCAAGGATGGAGCTCCTCATGCTGCCATCAACCCCAGTACCCTCCCTCTGCTCTCTCTCAGTTCCTCCGTACATTTCCTCCCAAAGCCTTCACCCTTTGATCCGCCTCTGCATGGACACAGTGTGACCACAACACCCTACTTTTAGCCCCTCTCTTATTGCAGCCACTTGTCACTCCTTTGGGTCTCCTTTAGGCCGCTTGCCTCAGCGCCCCAACCCCCTACCCATCACCCAGAACAAGGTCTGCATATCCGCTCCCATGGACACCTCCAATCTCCCAATGACCAATGAAGCCCTCTGATGACCGGTGACATCCCAACTCAATCAATGAAGCCTTCTGATGGTCAGTGAACATCTCTGACAACCAGTGGAGCCCTCTGACAACCAGGAAAGCCTTCAGATGACCGCAGCCACCTTCTGATGTCACTGCAAGCCCTCTGGTGGCCAGCAGCTTGCTGCTTCATGTGCAGGGAAGTGAAGGGTGGGAAGATGTTGACATCAGTAATGGTCTGTAACGTTTGTGTCACCACTCCTGCAGAACCACGGGCTAGTGTCTGTGACAAGTTGGTGATGTGTGCTGTTGTAACTCAGACGTTTGTACTTTGTGTGATCCCGTGTTTTATTCAGCTTACACAGCGCGATGTATCCTCCGTGTGCTTTGTAACCACTGCAACTGGTGACAGACAAGGCCAACAGGTCAGGGCAACATTTGTAACCAAGCCCCAAAACTCCTTTGGAGCAATTGTGTCCCACTGAAGTCCCTCTTCCCACGCCAAGCGGGAATGAGATGCACAATCAGCCAGGGTTGGCCTTGCCGTGTCTGCACCCCATCATGTGAGGACCTGCAGTGCCCAGGCCAGATGATGTGCCCGGCAGTGCAAAGCCGGCCCACGTGTGTGCAGATGGCAAGGAGCGTGCCTGCAGCATCGTGCACCTGAGAGTAAGAATCACATAAATAGGGGCCCTTCATGAAGATTCAGTATCCTCGGCTTTGGGGAATGTCAGCAGATAGGACCAGTGGGACATGATGACGTTGCTGTAGTTACAGTACAGCTGGGTGTATATTTAAGACAGCACAGCTGGGTATACATAAGGGAAAGATAGCCAAAGAAACTGGTTAAGACCGAGTGAGTGGAGGAGCTGGTCAGAGCAACCTGAGGAACTTCTGACTTCATCCCAACGACCACCGGCGCGAGACCCCCACTACGGACTGCACACACATCAGTAGGAGGGACAGCATGTAAATGAGTTCCTGGAAACTCTATGAATATGTTAATGATTTCTTGGAGAGTTGATGAATATGTATATGCTTGATCTATAACTATAACTCAGCCTCAACAGAAACTATCTGTAACTACCCATTGCCTCAGTGAGGCCCCTTTTCCCTTTCCGTAGCAAAGTCTTCCCTTTCCATCTACTGTGGGGTCCTTTGTCACTATTCAGAAGGAAAGCGAGAGAAAGGACGCGACATGAGACGTTAATTACGGGGTCCTTTTCCGGCAGCCGCTGCCCCCCCCCAACAGGCCCCAGCCCGGCCTGAGCCACGTGAGGGGAAGTGCTTGGTGGCGGCGGAGAGCACTTCCGGGCCGTGGCGGCATGGCGGCGTTGCGGGGCCGGTGAGCGGGGCCGGGAGGAGCGGGCTGTGTGCTGCGAACGGGGTCGAGCCTCGGTGCGGGGGCACGGAGGGGCTGCCGGGGGAGGAGCTGGCGGCGCTGGCGGCACAGTGGCAGCAGTCAGGAGCATGATCGATCAATCTATGATCTCCACGTGATGTTCTGATGTGCAATAGCAATAGAAAAAGTACAAAACCACAACAGTATGGCAGCCCGAAAAGATTCCCTTGTGGAAGGAGGGGGAGGGTGAAGGAGGCCGAGGGCCCTTTTCTCGGGGCCGGCTCCTCTGTGCCCTCTTGCTGGCCAGAGAGAAGGGCTGCCCGCTGGGCACAGGGAGCGCCTTGTAGCTCCCGTGCCCTGCCCTCCAGCCCCCTCCTCATCCTATGTGGAACGCCAGTGCCAGCAGTGCGGCCGCCAGTTTAGAACCCTCCCCACTTTGGTCACCTTGGTCACCGCTGCTGCGTGCAATGCAGTGGCCTCTGAGAGCTGAGGCAGATAACAGCCATGTCAGCAGCAAAGAGGGCGAGGGTGGAAGTTTGCCTAGTTTCAGGTGGGAGGATGGAGCTGGGGGCCCTGGGGGCGAAAAGGAGGAGGGGGCCCGCCATGACCATCAGGCAGAGGAGTTGTAAGAGCCTGTTTCCATCGCGCCTGTACCAGCCTGGTGACCAGCAACTGTGCGGAGCCTATGGAGGTGGATCGACGTCCACCTGAGCCCGTGGAGGTGGATCCACCTCCAGAGGAGCCTGCTTTTTCCCGCGGAGCCGTGAGTGTGACTGCCGTGAGAGCGGAGGTCTGATGCCATCTGTGAGGGATGGGGTTTGCATCCGGTGGCTTTTCTGTTGCAGAATGTCCAGCAGCAGAGCATGAGTGGCCGTGAAATGAAGCTGGGCCTCGGGAGAGCAGTCTGGAGCTGTGTCACGAGCTTCCTGCGTGGCCAGTGCAAGGTAGGTGTGCCTTACTGTAAGCGTGCGCTGAAGCAGTGTTGGTTAAGCACGGCTCACTCCTCTGTCTGCAACAGATGGGCTTTCTGCGCGCTTTATTTCTGTGGCCGTAGCATTTCCCTCTTTCTTATCATCTGATCTGCGAAGGCTTTTTTGTGGGAAGGTTTTGAGGGATGAGGGAGTAGAAATTGCTTTTGTCACGAGTCATCTGGAAAGGTTTCACAGAAATGGTGACATTTGCAGAAGGAACGTCTTGGCATTGGCAGTTGTGCAAAATGCTCCTTGGGACAGAAAGGAGGGAGTTCCTGCAGAAGGCCGTTCTCTTCTGGTTTTGAGGAAGCCGGGGAGAGCTCAGGCTCCAGCTTAAGCAATGTTCTGTTGTCACACTCTGGGTCCTGTGTTACGCTCCCCAGAGTTTCATCTCTCCTTTAGATTGCAGTTCTCCTGACGGGTTAGGCTTGAATTCAGCATCATATCTGCTTCTCCCTGGGTTCAGGTTCTTCGGGTCTCCTGCCTGCTTTTCTCCCTTTTATGAATGGAGAGTGGAGTTTCTACCACAGAGCAAAGTTTCATGATCAACAGAAACAAATATGGAGCTTTCCAAATGGACGTAGTTGTTTCTTGGTAAGCTAGCAGTCCTCCTTATCTTCACCAGTACCACTTGACCTCCATTTTACCTTGTCGTGGATAATGACTGAGATTTCTGGGGAGGATATTAGATATCAGATGATTTCAGCTCTGCATTTTTTTCTTCCTCCGAATAGCAAGTGACTGCCGAAAAGCACAGTGACTGCTGTGCTTTCATTAATGTCATCAGTGAGTAGATGCTGCCTCCTGTTTGAGCCTAAAATGCTTTCCATAGTTGAGTGGTTGGAAACATAGGGTTTTAACTTAAAATTGCTTGTGCAGAGTGAAGGTTGCGAATACAATTAGAATACAGTTATACAGTGCTCTATCCCCAGAGCTTTCCATCATTTTTCTTAACACAGCTTACGGTTCATTATAAAAGAAACTAAGAGAGATGAACTTCGGTTAGCACAGCCTGTTTTGAATTATCATTCTGTGTCTTTTCCAGGCTGGTAGCAGAATGGAGACTTTCCCGAGGCGTTGAGGAACAGACACAAGCTTTTTTTGAAGGCTTCAACGCAATTCTGCCACAGCAGTGTCTGCGGTACTTTGATGCTAAAGAGCTGGAGGTAAAGGATTCTTTGACTATTGCCAGATCCAGGCTGCTCCACGTAATCCTTCAATTTCAGTCAGTGTCTGAAGAGCAGAGTTCATTAAGGCTGGCGGTTCTGTTTTCAGGATGCTCACGTGAGAGAAGCCTTCTGTATCAGTGAGTATTTGGTTAGTGTGTTGTTCTCCACTTTCTTCTTTGCAACCAACTTAGACACATTTCTAACGTTAAGATTCTGCCAGCATAATTTTTTTGGCTAATGGTGTTTTTGTAATCCTTGACAATGTGATTTGCGTGTGTTTAAAGAGTGAGCAATTGGAAAGCAAGGGAGATAAGAACCAGATATCAGTGGATGGTTAAATTACTGAGTGGACCAGGTCTTAGCTGCTTTTGTTCTCTCCAAATTATACTCTGCAGCAGAACATCGTATTTCTAGCACAGAATGGTACGGTTAGGCAATGGCAAAGTATACATTCCTAGTTTGAATGTCTAAACACAAACGTTTTCGTGACTGGGTTTTCTCTCTTGTGGCCTCTCCACATTTTCTTTGTGAGCAGATGTTGTTATTTGCTGTGGAAGTCTGAGAGTTTAATATTAAAAACGAGCAGGTGCTTTGAAGTACAGTAGTATGTACTTCATGATACAGTAGTATTTAAGTACAATAGTCTTGCTGTAGAAGCAACTAGCTTGTAGTTTCCATGTTTCTGATCCTTTTTCTCCCCTAAAGGTGCTCCTGTGTGGAATGCAAGAAATGGATCCGAATGACTGGCAGAGGCATACCATCTACCGGCATTATACCTGAACCAGCAGACAGATGCTGTGGTTCTGGCAGGTTTGTAGACTTCTTTTTTCCTCATAAGAGCACAGCAACAGCTTAGTGAGCAGCAGTCAGAATTACTCAACAGATACGTAGCGTGTTAACATAAATGATAACTGCTGATCCAGCTGTCCTAGGGGTGATGGGGAAGTGAACGTCTCAATATTAAACTTAACATCAGTGTTAATTGTTATTTTTCAGTTTGTGAAAGAAATAGATAATGAGAAGAAAATGAGACTTCTACAGTTTGTTACTGACCTCGGTTCCAGGGAAGGTTATGGAACAGGTTGTCTTGAGGGAGATCACGTGGCACGTGCGGGATGACCGGGGGATCAGGCCTAGCCAGCATGGGTTCATGAAGGGCAGGTCCTGTTTGACCAACCTGATCTCTTTCTATGATCTAGTGACCCATCAGCTGGATGAGGGAAAGGCTGTTGATGTGCTCTACCTAGTCTTCAGCAAAGCCTTTGACACTGTCTCCCACATTATTCTCCTGCAGAAGCTGGCAGCCCGTGGCTTGGACAGGTACACTCTTGGCTGGGTAAGGAGCTGACTGGAGAGCCGGGCTCAGAGAGTGGTGGTAAATGGAGTTAAATCCAGCTGGTGACCAGTCACGAGTGGTGTCCCCCAGGGGTTGGTGCTGGGGCCTGTCCTCTTCAACATCTTTATTGATGACCTCGTTGAGAGCATCGAGTGCACCCTCAGTAAGTTCGCAGATGACACTAAACTGGCTGGGAATGTGGATCTGCCTGGGGGTAGCGAGGCCCTACAGAGGGCTCTGGACAGGCTGGAGAGCCGGGCTGAAGTCAATGGGATGAGGTTCAACAAGACCAAATGCCGGGTCCTGCACTTTGGCCACAACAACCCCAGCAGCGCTATAGGCTTGGGGAGGAGTGGCTGGAGGACTGTGTGGAGGAAACGGACCTGGGGGAACTGATTGATGCTTGGCTGAACATGAGCCCACAGTGTGCCCGGGTGGCCATGAAGGGCAATGGCATCCTGACTTGCATTAAAAACAGTGTTACCAGCAGGAACAGGGCAGTGATTGTCCCCCTGTACTCGGCACTGGTGAGGCTGCACCTCGAGTACTGTGTTCAGTTTTGGGCCCCTCACTGCAAGAGAGACATTGAGGCCCTGGAACGTGTTCAGAGGAGGGCTACAAAGCTGGTGAGGGGTCTGGAGCACAGGGCTTATGAGGAGCGGCTGAGGGAGCTGGGATTGTTCAGCCTGGAGAAGTGGAGGCTCAGGGGAGAGCTTATAGCTCTCTGTAACTTCCTGAAGGCAGGTTGTGGTGAGCTTGGGGTCGGCCTCTTCTCTCGTGTAATCACTGATAGAACTAGAGGGAATGGCTTCAAGCTGCGCCAGGGGAGGTTCAGGCTGGACATTCGGAAGTATTACTTCTCGGAAAGGGTAGTCAGGCATTGGAATGCACTGCCCGGGGAGGTGGTGGAGTCACCGACCATGGAGGTGTTCAAGAAACGTTTGGATGTTGTGTTGAGGGATATGATTTAGCTGGGAAGTACTGGTAATGGTTGGACTGGATGATCTTTTAGGTCTTTTCCAACCTTGATAATTCTGTGATTCCGTGAAGGAGGGAAACCCAATACTTGTGAGTGGTCATTGCATCTTAGGTCTGGGCTCAGCCCGTGCAGCAGCACCTCGGGGCTGGGGCCGAGCCCGGTGCCTGGGGCTGTGCTGCCTGCAGGAGGGCTGCGGGGCTGGGGCAGCCGGTGTGGGTGCAGCACATGGGCATGGGGGAGGGCCGGCAGCAGGGAGGGCGTTGGGTCTGAGCCCCGCTCGTGTTGGTCACAGCACAGGGGCCGCAGGGGACGCCAGGTGCGCAGAGCAGGGAGGGCCGGGCTGTGTGCAGGCCAGGGCATGAAACCTTCCCTCGGCAGCTGCTGAGCTTTTCCCCCACGTCTGCAGACTCTCCGATGAGGCTCTGCAGCAAAGCCAGGCGGGCCATCCTGATAGTGCACAAGGGGTTAGGAAAGGGCACAACAGAGCGGTCATTGAAGAGCACAAAGCAGTGAAGCACAGCACGAGCCATTGACTGCCTGCACAGATGAGCTTCTGCAGGCACCTCCGTTGGAGATCTGCGTACTGAGTGTGGGCGGAACGTGAAGGGAAAGGAGGAGAGGAGGGGAAGGAAGGCAAAGAAAGGAAAGGAAAAGAGGAGTCCAAAAGGCCAGAGCAGGAAAGGAGAAGGAAAGCTCCGTGCCGCCGGCGCCACCCGCCAGGAATCCGGAAGCGAACCCCCCCACAGGCCCGGGCCGGCCCCAGGCCGCCCTTAGCAACGGGACGGCGCAGGCGGTTGCTAGGGCCGGGGCAGGAAGTGCTTCCTGCCGGCCGAGAGCGCTTCCGGGGCAGCGCGGCGTGGCGGCGCGGCAGTTTGAATGGGGCCGGTAGGAGCGGGCTGTGTGCTGCCAGCGGGGCCGGGCCGCGGTGCGGGGCACGGAGGGATGTCGGGGGAGCAGCTCGCGGTGCTGGCGGCACGCAGAGGCGATGCGTGCGGTGCCAGCGAGTGCGGAGCTGAAGGAAGGTGAATCCATGTCCTTCCTCTGGCTGTCGGCGAGCGGGACGAGTCAGGGCTGCAGTTGTGTGTGATGGTGTTTGTTGCTGGGACCGGCTGCCCGAGCAGAATGGGGGCAGCGAGAGGGAGGCTTGACAAGCGCCCGCAGTCAGCAGCACGGCCCATTCCTGCCCGCCTTGTTGCTGCTGTTGTGAGTCTGTTGGATGTGGAAGCTGGAGGTATTAATGGTGGGTCATGGTTGAATCCCCCAAGAGGCCGCCCAAGGAGAGGCGCTGGATGCCAACATGGAGAGCAGAGCTTGTGTGTCCCAGGAGGCAGGCGTAGTCAGGTCCGCTTTGGAGCCTGCTGTTGTTGGCGCTGAGCTCAGGAGCCCCATCAGCGTGGTGCTGCGTATGGCAGCCCGAAGAGATTCCCTTGTGGTGGAAGGGGGAGGCCGAAGGAGGCCGAGGGCCCTTTGCTCAGGGCCGGCTCCTCTGTGCCCTCTTGCTGGCTGGAGAGCAGGGCTGCCCGCTGGGCACAGCGAGTGCCTTCTGGCTGCCGTGCCCTGCCCTGCCCTCCAGCCCCCTCCTCATGCCATGTGGAACGCCAGTGCCAGCAGTGCCAGCAGCGCGGCCGCCATTTTAGAACCCTGGCCATGTCACAGCTGTCGCCTTGGTCACCGCTGCCCCACGCAACGCACTCGCCTCTCCGAGCTCTGGCCGTCAACAGCCATGTGGGCAGCCAAGAGAGCGAGGCTGGACGATGGGCAGGATGGAAGTGGGAAGATGGAGCCGGGGACCGCAGGATCCAAGAGGAAGAGGGGGCCCGCCATGACCATCGGGCAGCAGACAGGCAAGAGAGCCCGTTCCCATCGCGCCTGGACCAGCCCCGTGACCACCTCCGTGGAGCCCATGGAGATGGATCCACCTCTGGATGAGCCCATGGAGGTGGATCCACCTCTGGACGAGCCCATGGAGGTGGATCCGCCCGCGGCACAGCTGGCCTGGCACCACACCACCGTGCCAGGCCCCGCATCAGTACCACCAGGGCTGCAGCATCGCTGGTCCAGGCACAGGGCTCCTTACCATCTGCGCGGCTTCCGCCCCCGGCGTTAGCCGGGAGGCTTCATTTCACATCTGCTCCTCCTCTGCGGGTCCCCAGTCCCATCTTAACCCTCCTATGTCCCAACTTAGCCCTGTTTTTATTGTTGATTTTCTTGTTAATTTAGTTGTAGGGTTAGGAGTAGGTTATTGTTCATGTTTTTGAGTTAGGAGTAGGTTATTGTTCGTGTTTTTGATTAGGAGTAAGTGTTACTGTTCATGTTTTAGTGTTAGGAGTAGACGATTGTTCCTGTTTTAGAGTTAGGCTTAGGTTACTGTTGGTGTTTTATTGTTAGGTGTAGGTTTTTGTTCCTGTTTTAGAGTTAGGCTTAGGTTACTGTTCGTACTTAGAGTTGGGTGGGTTCCTACCAGCAGCTGGCAGCAAACAGCGCTCACTCGGTAAGCACACGCCTGCTTTCTCACCCGAAGACGTGAGCGCTGCTCCATGAGTGCGGAGATGTGCTGACATCTCCCAGGGATGGGATTTGCAGCTTGTGACTCTTCTGTTGCATGTTGTCGAGGGGCAGCGCGTGAGTGGCTGTGAAATGCAATTGGGCTTCAGGAGAGCAGTCTGGAGCTGCGTCTGGAGCTGCCATTGTAAGGTAGGTGTGCCTTACTGTAAGTGTGCTCTGAAGCAGTGTTGGTTAAGCATGGCTCACTCCTCTGTCTTCAACAGATCAGCTTTCTGCTCGCTTTATTTCCGTGGCTGGCTTTGTAGAGCACAGCAGCAGCAAGGCCGTGAACACGTCCACAACCAGGTACGTGAACATGGGTAACTTTAATGGTAAGAATAACATTGCTGTGATATCAATAGGGCAGTGATAACGTGTGTGTGATGGAGCTCAGGGATAGGTTTAATCTTGCCTGGTAAGCTCTTCCCTTATTTGACGTCCACCCGTCCCCTCTTGCTTCTCTTCCCCCACCTGCAAGTGCAGCAGTACTGAAGGCTGAGGGCTCTTGTCCTAGGCAGGCGGGCAAAGGCAACTGGAATGCAAGTTTGATGTCCCTCTTTGTTCTCGGGTCAGTAGGCCCTGGATCTCTTCCGAGCAGCTCTCTAAGTTAGCCTGGAAATGTTTGCTAGCAGGAAGTGACCCCGTCGCAGTGCCTGAGACTAAGGGTGCCTTTTTCCCCCTCTCAGCAGGCAGCCTCCGTGAGAGCAGTGGAGCAGCAGGCTGTCTGCACTATGGCTGCTGAACTGCATTTCTCGCCACCTGAGATCCCTGAGCCCACACTAATGGAGAATGTGCTGCGCTACGGACTCTTGTTTGGAGCCCTTTTCCAGCTCCTGTGTGTTCTGGCCATCATCCTGCCAGTTTCCAAGTCCCCAAAGGCAGTAAGTAGCGCTGTGTGAGACTGATAGCAATGCTCAGGCAGTGGGCTGGGAGGGAACCGTCTGTAGCTGTTGCCTACGGCAGAGTGCCCCGGCACTGCTGAGAGTGCCGCACTTGGTTCTGTCCTTCCTTCCGCACTCCAGCAGCCTTGAGGTGCCAGCTTGTCCTATCCTGCAGCTGCTGCTGCGCTCTATGAGCTGCCAGGCAGGGGGTCCACTAGCCAAGGACCACCTTGCTATAGAAGACTTTAGGCTCTAATTTTCATGGGATTTTTGGGAACTAGACAGAGGGGGAGTTTCTAATGTGCCCTGAGGTCAGGAAGGTGATTTTCAGTGCTGGTCCCCAAAGCTGCTCGGTCAAGTGGCTTGAGCTCCCAAAGCCAGCTGTCAGCCAGTTGTTAGGGAGCTCCCTGACTGTGTCCCAATTGATTCTTGTAGAACTTGGAGGGTTTTGAGTCTAAGACTTGGGAGACGGAGAAGAAACCCAAGGCAAGTGCTGCACAGCTGAGCAAGAAAGCCAAGAAGGAAAGCAAAAAGAAACGATAAGGGCTTGAGCAGTGAGGCGCAAAGGACAGCAGAATCGCTTGGAGTGCTTCCTCAGAGGTGCACCAAAGGACACAGACTGTGTGGTCCTGTTTTCAGGCATGGCCGTGCTTTCCCTTTTGTGGACTGCGGAGAGGAACTAAGGAAGCTGTGTCTTTAGGCATTACCAGTATCCCGCCTATTTGATTTCCCATTGAAATGTGTTTTGGCTGCATTTAGCATCTCTTTCTTGCAAATAAAAGCGAAACAAACATTTGAATAGTGGTGCTGCCTCTTTCAGTAGCTGCTCAAAATGTGCCTGGTTCGGGCTGGCAGTCGCAGGGCCATGAAGCGGTCAGCTTCACGTCCCTCCCTGGAAATGGAGCTGCTTCTCCCATGTTTCAATTGGCTGAGAGTGTGGATCTGCCTGGGGGTAGCGAGGCCCTACAGAGGGATCTGGACAGGCTGGAGAGCTGGGCTGAAGCCAATGGGATGAGGTTCAACAAGACCAAATGCCGGGTCCTGCACTTTGGCCACAACAAGCCTGGATCGTGCGGTGCGGCTCCGGCCCTGCTGGGCTGCGCGGCAGGAAGACGTCCGTTTGTTTGCCGGTCGCTCGCTGGCTGTAAGATCCGGGTGGCGCCGGGTGCCGAGCTGCGACTCCCCGGTGCGCTTCGGTCCTCTGTTGTGCGACGTGCTGGTGTGCCTTGTTGTTTCAGGTGTCCGAATGAGGACTCCCCGCCAGAATCGGTGCCGAGCAAAGCGCGGGCGAGGAATGGATCCGCACGCCTCAGTGCCGTGTTTGGCCGGGGCGGTGGGTGTGGATGAGGGTCGGTACGGACGGACTCGGTCTGGATTGCAGTGGGCGGGACGAGTCCGGGCTGCGGTTTGGCATGGAGGTGTTTGTTGCTTTGAAGGGCTGCCTTCATAGGCCGGAGGGAGAGGGAGATTTTAACAGTGCAGTCAGTTTTGTTGCCTTTCTGCCTGCTGTGTTGGTGCTGCCGTAAGTCTTTGGGTCCCCAGGGAGGCTCTCCGGTGTCCCGATTCGAACGCAGGATTCAATCGCGCCGCAGCCCGTCCATCGCAGGCAGACGCTTCTCTCATCTGGCCTTCTGGCTCAGCAGTGCCAGGGGTTTCACAGTGCGCGTGTTGCAGTGGCTGGCAGTTTCCATGTGTTTTTCTATTGCAAACAGGATACCATCGTGGAGCTGCATTAGAAGCAGATGTTGGGTGTCTTGTGGCAGGAGCAAGGGCAGTGGAAGCGCTGCCCAGGGTGGTGGTGACAGCAGCGAGCTGCCGGAGCTTCCGGAGCATTTGGACAATGCTCTGGGAGCTGGGGTTTGCATTTGGGTGGTCCTGTGCGGGGCCGGCAGTTGGACTCGGTGGCCTTGGTGGACAGCCTGCGACCCACACCAGGTCTCTGTTGGTCTGGTTTTCCCTGGTCCCCTGGCAGGAGAAAGTGCAAAGGGGAGAAGCTGTGTGGGAGCTGGCAGAAGCTGCCCGGGCTGATGTAGGCTGGCCCTGCAGCAGCTGCGCCCCTGGGCACGGAGCCGCAGCTCCAGCATGTGCCCATCCCCTCGGTGCAGCTGAAGTGTTGCTGGGCTCGGTGTGCGCCTCCCGCAGCTCACTTAGCGTGCGCTTCCTGTTCTGCTGCCAGCTCTGTACCCCAGCTGCTGCCTCCCTGCTCCCTGCTGCCGGCTGCCTGCTTCGTGGCAGGAGGAGATGCTCTCTTGCTGTCGCTGAACATCTGCAGCGGGGAAAGGACGCCGACATTGTCCACAGGCCTGAGGTGGCTGCTGTCCTTCCAAGTCCCTGGGTGTCCTCTGGAAGTTGTGTCCTGCAATACTTCCCTAGCCCGTCTTTGCCAGCAAGACTGCCTGAGATGATCTGGCGAGCAGTGGGGGTGTGATTGTTGAATGCAAGGGGGTTGTTGAATGCAAGGGCTTTCTAAGCCAGGCGAGTAACAAGCAGTCTTGTTGAGGAAGCTTGTTCCCTATGAGGTCTTCCCTCAGAGACTCTGAACCTTTTGTTCAGAACTCAGTTGTCCATAGTTCTTGTTGGTGATGTTTCAATGCCCAGAGGTGACCTGCAGGAAAAGGCACTGGGTGCTGAAATGGAAGCCGGGGCTTCTGTGTCCCAGGAGGCAGGCGTAGTCAGGTCCCCATTGGAGCCTGCTGTTGTTGGTGCTGAGCTCAGGAGATCCCTGAGTGTGCCGCTGCTTGCTGCGTGCGCCAGACCCAAGGGGGGATTCCTTGTGGAAGGAGGGGGAGGGTGAAGGAGGCTGAGGGCCCTTTTCTTGGGGCCTGCTCCTCTGTGCCCTCATGCTGGTTGGACAGAAGGGCTGCCCGCTGGGCTCAGGGAGCGCCTTGTAGCTCAAGTGCCGTTCCCTGCCCTCCAGCCCCCTCCTCGTCCTGTGCAGAATGCCACTCCCAGCAGCACAGGTGCCATTTTGGAATCTTCCCCATGTCACAGCTGTCACCTTGGTTGCTGCTGCCCCACCTGGCGCACTCGCCTCTGAGAGTGCTGGGCAGGAGGCAGCCATGTCCAGCACGAAGAGAGTGAGAGACCAGGGTAGTGTGGTTTTAAGTGGGAAGAAGGAGCTGGGAGCCCCAGAACCAAAGAGGAGGAGGGGTCCCGCCATGACCATCAAGTGGAGGAGGGGGAAGAGAGCCCGTTTCCATCATGCCTGGACCAGCCTGGTGACCACCAACCATGTGGAGTCGATGGAGGTGGATCCACCTCCGGATGAGCCTATGGAAGTGGATCCACCTCCAGAGAAGCCCATGGATGTGGATCCGCCTGCAGCACAGCTGGCCTGGCACCACACCACCGTGCCAGGCCCCACGTTGGCATGGTCACAGCTTCACCATCGCTGGTCCAGGCGCTCGGCACCTTACCTGCTGTGCGGCCCCTGCCCCCGGCGTTAGCTGGGTGGCATTATTTAACATCTGCTCCTCCTCCACCTTGTTGCTCCTCCGGTTCTGTGGGCCCCCAGTTCCTTCTTCCCCCTGTCAGAGTTTGGTGCCAGTTCTAGCTTTGTTGTTGATGGTAGTGTTAGGTTAGTGTTAGTGTTCAGTTTTGTTTTAGCATTAGGCATAGGTTCCTGTTTGTTCTTTAATGTTAGGTATAGGCTCCTGTTGTTATTTTAGAGATAGGCATAGGTTACTGTTTGTACTGTAAAGTTAGGCATTGGCTGCTACACTCAAGTAAAAGTAACCGCTGCTCATTGGGTAAGCACACAGCTGGTTGCTCACCCCGAGCAATGAGTGCGACTGCCCTGAGAGCGGAGGTTTGAAGACATCTATGATGAACTGAATTTCCCTCTTGGGACTTTTCCTTTGCAGAACATGGAGGAGCAGAGTGTGAGTGGCTGAGAAATGGAGCCGGGACTCAGGAGAGCAACACGTGGCGGTGTCCCAAAGCTCCCATGTGGCCATTGCAAGGTAGGCGTGCCTTACCGTAAGCGTTGTTCAAGCACAGCTTGAGAGATTAATATTAAAAACGAGCGTACTGTGATTGCAGGTGCTTTGAAGTACAGTAGTATTGAAGTACAAAGGTCTTGCTGTAGAAGCCAAGTAGTAGCTTGTAGTTTCCATGTTTATGATCCATTTTCTCTCCTAAAGGTGCGCCTGTGTGGAATGCAAGAAATGGATCCGAATGACTGGTAGAGGCATACCATCTATTGGCGTTATACCAGAACCAGCAGACAGATGCTGTGGTTCTGGCAGGTTTGTAGACTTCTTTTTCCTCACAAGAACACAGCAAAAGCTTAGTGAGCAACAGTCAGAATTACTCAACAGATACGTAGCGTGTAAATATAAATGATAACTGCTGATCCAGCTGTCCGAGGGGTAATGGGGAAGTGAACGTCTCAATATTAAACTTAACATCAGTGTTAATTATTATTTTTCAGTTTGTGAAAGAAATAGATAACGAGAAGAGAAGAGAAGAGAAGAGAAGAGAAGAGAAGAGAAGAGAAGAGAAGAGAAGAGAAGAGAAGAGAAGAGAAGAGAAGAGAAGAGAAGAGAAGAGAAGAGAAGAGAAGAGAAGAGAAGAGAAGAGAAGAGAAGAGAAGAGAAGAGAAGAGAAGAGAAGAGAAGAGAAGAGAAGAGAAGAGAAGAGAAGAGAATGAGACTTCTACAGTTTGTTACTGGAACGTGTGGATTACCAGTGGGAGGATTTGCTGACCTCACGGGTAACGAGCCCTTTTTAATGCATTTTATGCTTGTGTTAATTCCTTTTTTCTTAATAAGGACCAAGATGTGTGTTTAAGGGTATTTTTTAATGAGTTTATTTGGAATCTTTTTTCTGAGTCTTGCATATTGGTAGAGCTGTGACAGAAAAAGGGACAGAGGGAATGTGAACACGCCTTGCATCAGTGACTTGAGAGATGGTTTGGACGTGGTCCTGGCAGGGCAGCCTGCTCTGGGTACCCCTGCTTGCTCCGAGTGGAAGGACTAGGTAAACTCCAGAGATTCCTTCCAGTACCAAACCAACGATGTGATGCAGTGGTTGAGTTTCTTTGAAAACCGCTTGATATTTTTGCATTTCACTACGTGGATTTCTTCAGAGGGATGTAGTGAGAGACAGATGTCCTTGTGCTCTGCAAGTAGTTCTAATCTTGTTTTCGAGCCTTTCTCGCGCTGTTGTCATGTATTACCTACTGGTAGACACGGGCAGTTAGACCTAAGAATTCATTGTTTGATTTTTGTACAGGGAGCAACGGACCCCAAAAATTTTGCGTTGAGAAAGTTGGGAAGGAAAAATGGTTCCCTAGAAGTCACTCCTGGTAAGTACGAAGGATCAAACTCTGCTGTGGTTCTGTTCTTACGGATGGCAATCTCCTTTTAGATTGTAGGAAGTGGGTGTGATATGGAAGTAGCTGAGATTGTGTGAAAGCAAATCTCTGGGTGATGGCAGTAAGCTCTGCTGAGTAATAGTTGAACTTCTGAAAATCAGTTTTGTTGTGGAGCTGATTCCATTGTAAATGCCATGGATTTGCACACCACTAAAAACATAAAGTTGCTTTTAGTACTGAAGGTAGTACTTTCTTCTAAAGAGTCTGGGATCGATCTTTCATGATCGCCACACCCGATCTTGGCAATGAAAACAAATAGCCGCATTCGTGCTCCCTCTTGGCTGGAGAAAATGTAGCTTCTGCTCAGTTTCTCAGTTCTGCTGGTGCTTTGTGAAGATGCTCAGATTTTAAATTTCAGATACAGAAGAGAGATAAGGTGAGAGTTGTTACTAAACACGTTGCCAGTTCTGGAAAGTTATCCCTGCTCAAGTGCTTGTTGTGCTTTAACTCTCACTTTCACAGACAAGTGCACATCAAGATACAGCTGTTTTAGAGGGTACAAATGCAGTTATCCCTCTGAACAGGACAGTTCATATGCCTGTGTTCCTAGTGGATTTTTTTGGTGGTCTAAACTGTTGTTCAATACTTCAGGTTTCTCTTTGTTTTCAGTTTCAGTCGCTTGGACCTTCCACCCTAGAAGAATTAGGAGCAGCTGAAGGAAAAGCTGTTATTTGCAATTGAAGAAACAGAAGGTTTTGGGCAGGAATAGCTGCAATTTGCACCTTGAAGAATGTGAACTGAACGTGACGTTCTTCTTCACTTCTTCTGCTTGTTGCACACTTCCTTGTAAAGAAAACTTGATTTGGATTATTTGACAATAGTAGCGTGTAAGTAAATGGATGTTATCCTGAGGTTTTATCCACGTAAACTCTGGATTTCTACCGAGCACTTTCAGAAACCAAAAGAGCAATCAGATATGGCGACAAAGGAATTGTGACCCGAGTAGAGATTTAATACAGCTGTGGGCTCTGCTTTGTTTTACCTTTCGTCACTTAGAATGTGTCCTTAAGGACTGAGAGATTTTTTTAAAATAGTTTTGTCTTTCCTATTCAGTAGCATATTTGGCTACTGATGTACTGGGAAGTTCAGTAGTAGCTGCAATGCTGCAGCAACATCATCACCTCTTGACAGCAGTGTTATTAGAGCCTGCTTGTAACCGTCCTCTGCCTACTGTGAGCAAATTCATCGCTTAAGCTATTCTTCTAACTCAAGTGTGGCTGGACTGTATTTCCTTGCCTGGAGTCTGCTCACATGCCAGTGGGACTCAGACTGCTGTTCAGGGGATGTCAAACTGTGGCACCAATCCAGGGCGTAGCTTTGCTTTGTTTTCCTCACAGTCTTGCTAATTTCAGCAAAAGAACCGTCTGCCCAAAGTTGCTGGAGATTTGCTTGTGCCCTCTGAGGAGTTCTGATCTTTTTCTGTGTAACACATCTAACTTTTCAAACTATGTTCACACTGTGGTTCTTCACTTGTTTTGCAAAAGACATGACCACCTGGGATTGCACTGATTCAACTTAGATTCCCGTTTGCAGACTGATGTTTCCTGTCGGGAGTGTTAATGGACATTATCCTCAGTGTTATTCTTCCACGATGCTGTCAGTTTTCTCTCAAGACTTCTTTGGTGTCTCAGGAAGAGGTACAAAATAACTGGGTTTTGAAAATGATGGTACTTATCATTTTTGGTGATGAACTGATGATGCAGTATTAGCATTATCAGTTCTCGGAGGACTTGAAAGTTTGTACATGGATTCCAGACTGTGTGTGTATATGTGTTCTAATGAACAAGGCCATGAACTGGGATCAGCAGCACTGGATGGTAAAATACTGTACTGAAATTCATTGTTGAAATTTCCTTGTATTGTAATTTCCAATACGCAGGTAACTGTAACAATATCTCTGTAAGTCAAATACTGGCATCCTTCTGGGAGCTCCATCTTTCTTCTTCTGGGCTCAAAGTCCTGTGGGGAAATGCCACTCCTCCCCTCCCTTCTGAGAGCCACAGTGCCCAAAGAAGGCAGGCCACAGGACCAGAAGGTGAACTCTTGAACTGCCACCGCTCTGCATGATGTTCTGATGTGGGATATCTACAAAACATCCCCAAACCACAACAGGTAGCACGGAGCTGCAATGTGGAACGCCCTCTACACACAGCCCGGTCGGTGCACGATGCTGCAGGCATGCTCCTTGCCATCTGCACACACGTGGGCCGGCTTTGCACTGCCGGGCACATCATCTGGCCTGGGCACTGCAGGTACCCACATGATGGGGTACAGACACGGCAAGGCCAACCCTGGCTGATTGTGCATCTCATTCCCGCTTGGCGTGGGAAGAGGGACTTCAGTGGGACACAATTGCTCCAAAGGAGTTTTGGGGCTTGGTTACAAATGTTGCCCTGACCTGTTGGCCTTGTCTGTCACCAGTTGCAGTGGTTACAAAGCACACGGAGGATACATCGCGCTGTGTAAGCTGAATAAAACACGGGATCACACAAAGTACAAACGTCTGAGTTACAACAGCACACATCACCAACTTGTCACAGACACTAGCCCGTGGTTCTGCAGGAGTGGTGACACAAACGTTACAGACCATTACTGATGTCAACATCTTCCCACCCTTCACTTCCCTGCACATGAAGCAGCAAGCTGCTGGCCACCAGAGGGCTTGCAGTGACATCAGAAGGTGGCTGCGGTCATCTGAAGGCTTTCCTGGTTGTCAGAGGGCTCCACTGGTTGTCAGAGATGTTCACTGACCATCAGAAGGCTTCATTGATTGAGTTGGGATGTCACCGGTCATCAGAGGGCTTCATTGGTCATTGGGAGATTGGAGGTGTCCATGGGAGCGGATATGCAGACCTTGTTCTGGGTGATGGGTAGGGGGTTGGGGCGCTGAGGCAAGCGGCCTAAAGGAGACCCAAAGGAGTGACAAGTGGCTGCAATAAGAGAGGGGCTAAAAGTAGGGTGTTGTGGTCACACTGTGTCCATGCAGAGGCGGATCAAAGGGTGAAGGCTTTGGGAGGAAATGTACGGAGGAACTGAGAGAGAGCAGAGGGAGGGTACTGGGGTTGATGGCAGCATGAGGAGCTCCATCCTTGAGGACTTTGGAGCGGATGATGAGTGAGGGAGGGGAAACCCACAGGGGTGCAGGACATGGTGTGCATGGCATGGAGCTGGGGAGGCCTCCCAGAACTGTGAGGTGGCCAGTCCCTGCTGAGCATGAGAACAAGGACACGGACACAGAGAGTGTAGGTTTGCTGAGGGATTTATTGATCATCAGAGGGTGTCACTGATCATCGGGGTCTTCACTGCTCACCAGAGGGCAGCACTGGTCATCAGAGGATGTCAGAGTGCAGCACTGGCAAGGAGGAGCCTTGTCCCTGCAGGGTTTGTCCCCAGGGACTCAGGGCAGGAGAAGGACTGGCCGCAGCCAAGAGACCCGGGGCAGGACGTGGGTCCCCTGGGGACAGAAGCCACCAATAGGGCACCCTGAGCCTGCCCCCCCCAGATCCATTCCTCTTCACAGCCCCATAGAGCGCAAAGGGTGGTTAGGTACTGGAATAGGCTCCCCAGGGAGGTGGTTGAATCGCCATCCCTGGATGTGTTTAAGAGCCGTTTGGATGTGGTACTCAGGGATATGATTTAGCTTTTTTTTTTTTTTTTTTTTTTTTTTTTTTTTTTTAGAGATGGGGTACTGGTTGGGCTGCGGTTGGACTTGATGATCTTCGAGGTCTTTTCCAACCTGGGTAATTCTATGATTCTATGATTCTATGAAAGGAAGGGCTGGAGGTGACAGTGCCCAGGTCCCCCTGGAACAGGCCACGGACAGTCCCCTCCATGCCATCAATTAATTCCCAGCCCCTGATGCCCGGTCCTCAGGGCTGCGGAGACACCCAGGGTCCCCCAAGTGCCCTGTGGTGCAGGGACCCATTGTGAGCACTAGAACTACGTGGCCAAGTCACGGTCATGTAGCCTGCTCAGCCCCAACTGCCACCCATTGCCTTCTTCCCCTTCCTGTTGCCCACCCATGGCAAGAGGGAGCCCAACAGAGGCTTTGGAACACCAGGGGTGTCCCCAAGGCCCAGGGGAACTGAGAGAACAGCAACACATCCCAGCCCCATCCTCACCCCAGGGTCACACCTCAACTCACAGGCCCGGGAGAGGGAGAAAGAAGAGATGGGTCAGCAGTGCCAGGCGGGGCAGGCAGCAGTGCCAGCATCATAATGGGCAGCTGGCCGTGATGTCACCGCGTTGCCGTGGTGGCGTTTGTGACACGGCCACCCGGGAGGGGGGTGTAGGCAGAGCACGGAGGTGGGTCCTGCATCCTGAAGGGGCATCTGGTACAGAGCAGACGCATCTGAAGGATGAGCTCCAGCATGGCTGACGCCAACGAGGAGCAACCTGGGATGAGCGAGGACGGTCCCAAGGTGGGCCATGCCTCTGGACGAACACGCAGTGAAACTGAAGGTACACGGGCCCACAGCCACCATGGGAGCAGTGCTGCAGCCAGTCTTGGGATGGAGATGACACTTTTCCATCTGCCACCTCCATCCTGCCCAGCAGTGGGAGGGGTGCCAGGTAGAGGCAGATGCAGAGTGTGACCTGCTTTTCCTTTGCCCTCCAGAGCGAGTTGCCGTCTGGGATGCGGTGGCCGCCTTCATTCGAGAGCAGCTCCTGGTGCACAAGGTGTGTTTGTTGGCTGTCGGGTTCCTCCTCGCCCTGTCTGGCTCAGCCGGGACTTCCTCTGAGCCTTCCCCTGCACACACAGCAGGAAACTCACCCTATGTTTCCCTGCTGAGCTGCATTTGGGAGGAAAGGCGAGGAGAAGAAGCGGGCTGTGCAGCCCCAAAGCCATCCCCGCTGCCCTGGCTTGTGCCTCTGAACAGCAGGAGGGGGCTCCTGAGCACTGTCCCCACACAGAACCACCTCCAGCTCTTCCTCCAGCCAGCCCTTAACTCTTCCTCCCTTTCTTCCTCCTCCACTCGCAGGGGGTCTGGATTCCCACCTTCGGCTCCTTTGACATCATCTCCAAGGAGATCAGGACGGAGGACAGGACCGTGACCCTGTGCTGGCCCGTGTTTCAACTGGCCAGCAACCTCATTGCTATGCACCGCCTCAGGTCCCGCAGGGGGTCCCTGCCAGGTAGGAGGGGGGATTAAACCCTTGCTGGCTTCATGGATGGGGCAAACAGGGCCACCGCCTCCCTTCTCAGAAGCAGACCTCCCCCTCTGAGGAGCCCGTCCAAACGCGGGGCCGTTCTGGATGATGTCCCTTAGAAGCAGTTCTAGGTGAAAGAGCAACCTTATCATCAACCCCATCCCTGGTATTTTCTCAGTTGACAGGAAGGTGGAGGCCCTGAAGAGCAGCCAGGTGGCCGCAGCCGCCTCCGTGAGCTGGAAGACAGCACAGAAGTGCATCCAAAGCACCGTGTCGCTGCTCTCCAGCTGCCTGCAGAATGGGGAGAACGTGGCTGTGGTTCTTAAGGATGTTGGAGTGCTGCTCATTGACGGGCTGACCTTCCAAATGAAGTTTTATTATGACTTCCTCGAGACGCTGTCGGGGAAAGAGAACTTCAGGAGAGCCGTCCGCAAGGTGAGCCGTAGGTTTCTCCATAGCGCGGGCAGTGCCGTGAGCCTTACTCAGCCCGCACACGGCCCACCAGGACCTGGGCAGCTGCTCGAGCCGTGCAGGTGCTGTGGTGCTGTCAGCTCTCCCTGCTTCGGGCTCCTCGTGTCCCCTGTGCCTCAGCCATGACCAGGACATCTCACAACCTCCCTGTTCCTCCCCTGCAGGCCCCCTCGCTGCTGGACATGGGGGTGTCCCGTGTGACACCGGTGGCTTCCCTGGTGTTCTCTGGATGCCTTGTTGTCTTTCCCAAGTGAGTATTTTTCTGCTGCTTGATGCAGCTGCTCAGCTCTCATTCCGTAGCGCTTGTGCCTCGTGTCCGTCAGTGTCCTGCCCAGGAGGATGTGCCAGAGAATCACAGAATGACTGGAGCAGGAAGGAACCAAAAAGAGCACCCAGTCCCACTGCCCTGCGGGGAACAGGGACACCTACCTCCAAATGAGGTTGCTCTGAGCCTGGTCCAGCCAGGCCTTGAATGCCTGTCCAGGCATCCAGCATCTCTCTGGGCAAGACATCCCTGTGCCTCACCACCCTCCAGCCAAAACCTTCTTCCTCCCATCCAAAGCCAGTCTTCCCTGAAACTGTTTCCCCTCCTCCTATCCCAAGTGACCCTGCTATCGGCTTTAGAAAGCCTTCATGCAGCATGAAAACGTGCCTGTGAGCAGACAAGCAGAGCGAGCAGCAAGGATTGCTGTTGCACTGTCACACCGCTCACTGCCTTTTCCTCGCTTACAGGTTTCAAATGGAGTTGGTCCCCAAACTGCCGCCCCTGATACGCCGCCAGTCCTCCGGGAGCTTCTCTGGGTCAGGGAAAGCAACCAAAGTAGAGACTTTGCCACCTCTTACTGGGGGCAAGAAAGGTAAAGTGGCTTCCAGCTCCTTTCCACAGCACGGGCAACCAACTGGAGGTGGGCAGTCCCTTGCTGACCATCAGCCCAGGGCTCTGATGTGCGTCAAACCTTTGTGCCGGCTCAGCACGGCCTCTTCCCCTTAGGTTATGGTTGGCCAGTCCAAAAGAAAGGTGCAGGGTGTGACGTACCCCCATCCCTGACTATGGCAGGAGGATCTCAGGCCCTGCCCTCCCCCAGTGGAAGGGCAGGGACATCAAAAGTCACCCTGCCGCCTTATTGTCACCAGACAGCTCCTCTTTCCCAAAGCCAGCGTCCCTCCTGCAGCTCCAAAGCAGAGCTGAACTGCAGAGAGGAGGAGTGGGGACAGAGATGGTTTCAGGGCAGGTTCTGGGAACAGGCCTGAGTGCTGCTTGTGAGCGAGCCAAAGGCTTGATGGCGAATCTCCTCTTCCTTCCCAACTGCAGTAAGATTTGACAAGACTCCAACCTTCATCAGACGCCTGAGCACTGCAATTGTTGATGGAGGGCAGTTGCGAAAGATAAAGAACAGACTGCGGAGGGAGAGCATTGCCTGCAGGTGAGGCTGGCGGCTGTGGGCTGGGTTGTGCATGGAGGTGACCCAACGAGAGCCCATTCCCTAACACCAAAGGGTCGCTGCTTGTTTGTGGTCGCCCGAGAGTGCTGGGATGGGGACGCCAGGATCCCCCCAGCTCACAGGGCTGGCCCCTCTCCACATCTCCGGAGAGCCCCGGGGCAGCCGGTCAGCTGTCTGTGGGGAAGGCTGCATTACAGCCCAGGCTCCTGGCTCAGTCTTGAGGGATGCGGCCCCAAAGCCGTCAGCCACTCAGGCGGACCCCTCCCGCTCTGTCCTTTCAGTGTTCTGCCACCCATCCGGGCAGTGCATGCAGCCCCAGAGCAGCCGATGAGCTGCCAGCTGCAGGGCCAGGAGGAAACGGATAACCAAGAAGGGCTGGGCCGAACAAGACGGGTCAAGTTCCTCGATGAAGGAGGAGAAGCAGAGGAAGCCCAGCATGAGGGTGCGCTGCCCGAACTGCAGGAAGATGAGACCCCAGACAAACCATCCAGGCTGGCGCTTCGGGCATGCGACTCGGTGACACTTTTGAGGAAGAGGGTTGAGAAGAGCAGGGAACAGTGGGAACAAGCCAAGGAAATGGCAGCAGCAACATCCCGTGGTGAGACCAGCCTGCCCGAGGAGTCCTGCGACAGATCTGTATTGCTGCCTCCCATAAGGGAAAAAACGGGGTCTCCCACTAGAAAGATGACAGCAGCACCATCTCATGGTGAGCCCAGCTTGCCCAAGGAGCCCTCTGTTGTCCCATCTGGGTTGCTGCCACCCATAAAGGAAGAAATGGGGTCTCCCACGCAAGAGATGGCAGCAGCAGCATCTCGTGCTGAGTCCAGCCTACCCGAGGAGTCCTCAACCATCAGATCTGGATTTCTACCTCCCATAAGGAAAGAAACGGGGTCTCCCAGACGTCAGTCTCCAAAGACCGAAGCCCCATCCCGCAGGAAGAGCACACCCAACACACACTGATGCGGGCATGGGGTGCCCAGGACAGACAGAGCTCCACCGGAGGCTGCTTAACAGCTACTGAGTCCCATTTGGGTCATTGAGACCCATTTGTGTCATTCCTGCACACCACCTCCTTGAAGAAAAGCAAAGGAACAAGGAGAGAGAGTGAGGACTCTTCCAAGACCCCTTGCCTCTTTAGGAGCAAAACCCCACTGCTGGAAGTGTTTGAGACAAGGGATAAAGACTGTCATATAGTCTTATGTAATATTAGTATAATATTAGTAATATTTGCTCTTGCTATTCTACATCACAACATCATACTCAATATAACCATCTACCTATAAATAAACAATAATCAAAACAACATATGCTCACGGGTCTGTATACATATATATACACAGAGTTACCGACTACTTGGAGGTGGCCACAGCCAGGCAGGAACAGATCCCAGCAGTCCCTGCTAAGCATGACAACAAGGACACAGAGTGTAGGTTTGCTGAGGGATGTATTGATCATCAGAGGATGTCACTGATCATCGGGGTCTTCACTGGTCATGCGAGGATGTCAGAGTGCAGCACTGGCAAGGAGGAGCCTTGTCCCAAGGACTCAGGGCAGGAGAAGGACTTGCAGCAGCCAAGAGACCCAGGGCAGGACGTTGAGTCCCCTGGGGACAGAAGCCACATCCCCTGTCCCACCTGCATGGTGACTGGGCCATCCAATAGGGCACCCTGAGCCTGCCTCCTCCAGATCCATTCCTCTGCACAGCCCCATAGAGCGCAAAGGAAGGGCTGGAGGTGACAGTGCCCAGGTCCCCCTGGAACAGGCCACGGACAGTCCCCTCCATGCCATCAATTAATTCCCAGCCCCTGATTCCTGGTCCTCAGGGCTGCGAAGACACCCAGGGTCTCCCCAAGTGCATGGGGCAGCCATGAGGGAACTGTGAGACTGGAGGATCAAAGGGTGACCCCATCCAAGTCTCCTGGTTTGTCCCAGGGCTGCCCCCATCCCCACAGCTGCCAAGGTCTGTGTGCACCTCTGCCCATGGAGGAGCCCGACATAGGGACATGGCAGGAGTCTGGGGGGGGGAGGGGGGGGCAGAGGGAATTAGGGGTGCCCAGAGCCTTGGGGGTGCCAAATATAGAGGAAGGGGGATCTCAATGGGAGGAGAATGGGGGAAAATTAAACGCAGGGGGTTGGGCACCTAAAGAGATGAGAATCGAGCTGCCAAAGAAAGGAGACCAGTTGGTTCCAAAAGGATGGGATACTGGGACCCAATGTGAGGGCATTTGGAGCTGCAAAGAGAAGGGATTTGGGGTACCCAAGGAAAAGATGAGTAGGGTGCAAATGGGAGAAATCTGGATGGGACAAATTGAGGGGTGGTCTCAATTTGGCACAAACAGCTGTGTTTGTGGAGTGAGTGGTCATTTCTAGAAACAGAAAAGCAGTCATTAATGCTAAACTGGAGATGAGCATTCAACATGAGGAGCCATAACAGGTAAAAAGACAGACTGACTCCATTAACCAGGAAGAAAATCCAGCAAAGGTGGATAAGGACCAGCCCTTGTAGCTGTCAGCTTCCAGGCACTGCTTCATCACACAAGTGAACATGGAGTTGGAATGTTCTGGTGACAGAAAGAGCACAGCCTTAGAAAAGAGCCCTTTGGCCTTAGCTCGCCCACCCGAGCTCCACACTTGGATCTCCTTAGTGAGGAGCTGCAGTCAGACAGGGGAAACGTTGGTCTCACCTTCTTATATGCTCTTCTGAATGTGTTGCTCAGGCTTCTCACTGCCATCCGTCGCACAGCAGTGAGTCTGTGCTGTGCTTTCTCCATCAGGACGTCCAGGATGCTCTCCAGGAACCTCCTCTGTGTGATGGGTGGTTCTTTCATCAGCTAAAATAAAGCAACATATCCATGAGCTCCAAGATACAGCTTAAGCCCTGGCACAGCACGTGAACAGGCACTCTACAAAGGAGCATCCTGTGGAGTCTCAATGATGACGCTCCGCTCTGTCACCCTCTTCTCAAAGAAGGAGACAAGCCAAGCAGCGGTTTCTTAAGAACTCTCCTCTTGCAGCTGCCTCACTTCAGCAAAGAGAGCCGCTGCTGGGAGCCGAAGCTTTTCTGACTGGCAGTTCAGCCACCGGGACAGGGACCGTATCACAGCCCTTGAGATGAGCTGGTTGTGGAGCAGGACACTGCACACAGAGCACAAGCAGGAGGTATATGGTCACGCAGGAATGACACAGGCAATGACTCACAACTTTCATTGCTCCAACACAGGCGATACTCTGCCCGAACTCCCCCTGGTGTGTGGGAAGGGTCCTGGCAGCTGTTTCCCTCAGCACAGCCATGCACAACATGGTGAGATGGAGCCCCGGGGTCTCATCTGGTCAGCAGCCACATGGCATCTGCATGAGCCTGGGCTTTTTCCAAGGACACCCACATGCTCTGCCCGCACAGCAGCAGCATCCGCCTCTTCTCCATGCACCTGCTCAGCACCAGCTCCAGAGCCTCACAGTATGGGCTGGACAAAACCAACACAAAGCGATGCACCGCCAGGCCAAACAAATGTGTGCAACCTGTGCCTATGCATGGGGAAAATGGGAAGGCTGTAGCCCTCGTCTCATCATAAATAAGCAGAACTGGACGGGGAAGGACAGCCCCCCCCAACCTCCCCCTCCATTCTGCAGGACCTTGAAGCTCTTCCCCAGCTGGAGCAATTCTAGGATTCCATGATCCCAAATGCATCCCAAGCCCATCCCATATCCAGAGCCCAGCCCATATCTATCCCATTTCTGATATCCCATCCCGTATCCATCGCATATCCACATCCCCACAGCCCACGTGCCAATCCCAAATCTCACAGCCCAATCCCAATCCCAATCTCATTCCCAGTCCCTCATCTCCAACCCACCTCCCACCTGTCAATCCCAATCCCTCATTCCTAATCCCAATCCCGATTCCCATCCCAATCCCCCATCCCGTCCCCGGTCAAATCCGAACGCATCCCAAGCCCCGCCCCTGCCGCCGCTCCGCCCCGCCCCCGCTCTCTCATTGGTCATGGGCAGCTCCGCCCCGCCCCCGGCCTCTCATTGGTCATGGGCAGCTCCGGCCCGCCCCCGGCCACTCTTTGGTCAGAGGCAGTTCCGTCCCGATCGTACTTCTCATTGGTCAGCGGCAGCACCGCCGGCTCCGATTGGCTGAGGCTGCCCGGGCAGCCCCGAGGCGGAACCGCGGCACGGCGGGAGCGGTGCTGAGCACGGCGGCGCCGGAGGTGTGCGGGAGAACGGCTCCGGGCCGGGGCCGGGGAGAGGAACCGTGCGCGGCCCGAAGCGGCCCGCCCTGCCCTCCGGCGTGGGATGCGGGGATTTGGGGCGGCTGAAGGACTCGGGGCCCCCACCGCCGCAGCGCCGCTGCCCGCGTCCGGGCCGTCCCCCCCGAGCCGTCCAGAGCTGCTCCCGGTGCCTCCCGGGGCTGAGGTGGGCTGTGGGTGTAGGGGGCAGTGGGGGAGGAGTGGGGGGGATGGGGGAGCTGAGGGGGCTGTGGGGGAACCATAGGGTAATATGGGGCTATAGGGAGGGTATAGAGTAATATGCAGGTACGGGGGGGGGTGGGGGGGGGGGATAGGGTAATACGGGGCTGCGGGGGGCAGTGGGAGGGATATAGGGGTGAATAGTGGGGGATATGTGGTTGTAGTGGGCTGTGGGGGGATACCAAGCGATATGAGGAATTGGGTTGCTCTGAGAGGAATATGGGGGCTGTCGGGGGGTGTGGGGATGTAGGTAGCTGTTGTGGGAATGTAGGGGGGTGTGGAGGTATGGAGGGGCTATCGGGAGAGATCTGGGGCTATAGGGAGCTTTTGGGGGTCTATAGAGGGATATAGAGCAGTGCGGGGTTTATAGAAGGATATGGGGCTGTAGGGAGCTAGGGGGACTGCAGGGGTAGATGTAGGTGTATATGGGGCTATGGGGAGCTTCACAGTGGCCATAGGAGGGATATGGGGTTATAGAAAGTTGTCTGGAACTTTTGACGTGATATAGGAGGATATGGGACAGCAGGGGCTCTGGGGAGGATATAGGGGACTGTGGAGGGGATACAGGGCTGATGCTGGGCTGTGGGGGGCTACAAGGGATCATGGGGCTATAGGGAGCTGGGGGGCTGCGACATTATATAGGGCTGTGGGGGGAGCTATAAGGTTCTAAAAGGGGCCTGTAGGGTGCTCTGGGTGGGTTATAGGAGGATTATGGGGGATATGTGTCTCTAGGGAGCTGTGGGTGGGCAGTAGGAGGATTCTAGTGGGATACAGGGCTATAGGGGATGTATGGGGCTATAGGGTGATATGGGGCTACAGAGTGGGTTATAGGGGCATGTGGGGCTAGAAGGCTCTCCCTCGCTTCCCCTTTCCCTTTCCCCCTCCCCTCCCCCTTCCATAGCAGGGTGGGTGAAAAGCTAGTCCCGAAATTTAAATCAGAATTGGAATTGTATTGGACTAGAATATGACTGTTTTGTGGTCTTGGATCTGAACTGCGTTTTCTCCTGGGGCTTCAGGTCCAGGTACTGTTTAATAATGACTGTGGAGAAGGTTTCAGCATCCAGTCTCCTGCTCAGGAAGAAAGAAGGAAGTTTCTGGAGGACTTGCTGACGAGTGGAGCTGATGCTGAACCTCCCCTTCCAAGTAGGCAGCAGGTGAGGCCGTGGTGCATCTCAGCCTTTCCTCAGCGCAAGGTAGCAGCGATTCAGGCTGTGCTTTGCACTGCTCCTCCAGCAGCACTTGTGCTTCTATCTGAGCAGCAGGCGGCCGCCAACGTTGTCTGCTGTCTGCAGGCTGGGCAGGCACGGGAAGCACTGCCAGCAGCAGCAGCTGCCCTGCTTTGGTTCAGAGCTGTCAGACCTCTGTGTGTCTTTGCTCCCCCTCCAGCCGGTTGTGAAGAGCCCTTCCATTGTGGAGAGGGCTGCGGCTTGAGTTGAGCATCTCCTGGTGTGTCACACAGATCCAGGGCTTTCAAGAAGCTGCTGCTTTCAAGTGCTTCAGATGGTGAATGTTCCTAGACAGAGCGCTTGTCTCCTCCAAGCTCTGAAGCCAAGGTTTGTTCTGCAGGTCCCGCTGATGGCACAGGCATCAAACAGCCCAGAGCTCATGGCTGGGGAGAGACTGCGTATTGCTTTGTGAAGGGAGAGCTGGAGGAGGGCTTTGAGCAGCGCTGCGCAGGAATGCAAGCAGCTGGTAAGAGAAGAGGTGTGTGTGCTGAGAGCAAGGGCTGTACGGCTCATGTCTGGGTGCTGACATGGAATGCAGGCAGAGCTCTTTGCAACTAAGTGTTGGCTTCAGTTTAGCTCCTCCTTTCCTCTCTCCCTTTGAGCAACCTCTGTTACCATTCTGCTGAGAATGGCTAAAGGTGCACCCGTGGCTGGCATCAAGACTAACTTGATCAAGCCATAGGAGAGCTCCAAACAACAAGAAGCAGAAAATTGTTGCATGTTCTAGGGGAATATGCAGACATCACACGTGACAGGTTATGCATAGATTACTGAATTGTTTGGAGATAAATCTATCCCCCTTTTTGCTGCATTCTTTCCTCTTTTCCTCCTTTCCAACCTCACTAAAGGAAATTCTCATCTCTGCTGCACCTTCTGTCCCACCAGGACCTCTCACTGCCTGGACAAACGTTTTCATAACACTTCTGGGCATGTGACATTTCCATAACTGACCAATCCTGACTGCACAGCAGTTCCCATTCACACGTGTTATTCCATCAATTAAAAAGAAAACGAGAGGAAAAACTACCAATCTGAACAGCCAGCAGGACCAAGCTGAGCTCTGCTGTGTGATCTAACTAAGAGCTCGGTCCATCTGCAGGTGTCGGCAGTGTGAGCTACGACTTCTTACTGGTTGGGGTGCGAGGCCGAGAAGGCGTGGAGGGCGTGGCTCCAGGCCAGCCAGGAGATGTCACAGCACGGATGGCATCACCCGGAGCCTGTGTGCTGTCACAATGCGCTGCCATGACGACGCCGGGCCCTCCCCAAGGACAGCCGGCCACTGGCTCGAGGCACCTCATTTGTGAGCTGTGCTGCCCGCAGCCGCTCGCCGTGCCCTGTGCCTGAGAGCAGCCCCAGCAGCAGAGCAGCTCAGCCTCATCGCACTCGTCCTCCAAGGCTCAGAGAGGTGAGGGAGAGCTCCTGCACACTTCAGGCTGCAGAGCCCAGCTGCAGGATGCGGGCTTGGCTGCAGTGTGTGTGAGGGGCGTGTAGCACAGGACTGGCAGTGAGCAGGAGAAATTGCTGCCGGCCCTTCCTGCTCAGGAACTCCCGTCAGTAACTGCTCTGCTCTTGCCTTTAGGTTTGGAGGCACATGCCTGCCAGCATGGACGGAGCCTGGGTGGGGACCTGGAGACCTCATCGCCCACGTGGCCTCATCTCGGCCCAGTTCCCCAGCCCCGGGCCCCAGTACTCCATCCCGGGGACAACAGGTACAGCGACCATCCCCAGGGCTGGTCAGAGGGGCAGAGCAGCTCCCCAGCCTTGCCCTGTTCTGTCAGAGCCTCCTGGCTCTCTGGTGCAGCTGCAAGCCAGGCCTGGCCGAGGAAGGCCAATGCTGCTGGCGCTGCTCCTTGTGACCCGAGGACAAAGGGGCCTGCTTCTGGCCTGGGCCCAAAGGAGCTCAAAACATGCAGCTGCACAGCTCTTCTCTTCTGCTTTTCCTCCTAGGTTACGTGGGCCACAGCCCCACCAAAAACCGTGCACCCGCATACACGTTTAGAGGGACCAAACGGCCTGCGGCAGAGAGCTGTGGGCCAGGTCCCTGCTACTTTGTGGAGCCGGCCATCACTAGGAATGGCAAGTACGTGGTTCCAGGCACCCACCTCCGGGGACGACCCACGACAAAGACCACCGTCACCCCCGGACCGAGTGAGTAGCACTGCTGCAGCACTTCTCCCAGACAACACGAGCACGCAGCACGTTTGCCTGGGGTCAGCTCACGCCCTGATGGAGCTGTAGGTCTTTTTTGAGAGAGCATTAGCTGCTCTGAGCAGCGATAAATGCCCTCGGAGAAGGACAGCTGCCCAGCACCATGGGCCCAGGGCACAAGGCCCCCATGTTTGAAAAGAACAAGGAGCAGGGAGCTGACAGGAGGGACAGCAAGGCAGGACATAGTGGCGGGGCACAGAGAAGTGTCCCCGCGTGCTGCCTGTGTCCCCCAGCAATTCTGCAGCTCTTCAGAGGACTCTTTCTGGCTGCAGAAGGAGACCAGCCCTTCACAGCTTTCTTCCTCCTCTGCTCTGTCCCAGGTGACTACCGCACCGAAGCTGCCAACAGGCACGTCTTCAAGTGCCCACCGGT
This sequence comes from Excalfactoria chinensis, assembly GCF_039878825.1. NCBI lineage: Eukaryota > Metazoa > Chordata > Aves > Galliformes > Phasianidae > Excalfactoria > Excalfactoria chinensis. Next base: position 9,159,337 of record NC_092842.1, on the reverse strand, counting down.
GCAGTCCATGGCCTTCCGGCGGGAGCCCCTCCGGACAGACCGCCCTCCAGGTACGTGACCCTGGCAAAGGCAGACCCTTCAGCCTGAGCATCCTCCAGGGACGGGCTGCTGCTCAGCACCAGCAGAGGGCCTACTGCATGGCCTGTGCGGCAAGATGCGGCGCTGGGCCACAAGCTTTCTTACATGACCACCACCTCTCGGCCAGCAGCGTCTCCAGCTGCTCATGCTCGAAGCTGCTGGCACTGGCCCTGTGTCAGAGGAGAGGCAGGAACTGGCAGAGGGGCGAGATGTCCCTCCACTTCCCACCAGCGGGCTGGGCAGGCTGCCCCTCGCTGCTGCTTCCATCTCCTCCATCCCCTCATGCACACACTCTCTGCTGCTCCTCCTGCAGGTCCTGGCACTTACACACTGCCCAGGCTGATGGGGCCCAACACAGCCTACACATCGGCCAGCCCCTGCTACTCCATGAGGGGAAGGAGCCAGCGCGGTCGCTTTGACGAGGACCTTGCCAAGGTGAGCTCTGCTGCTCCTCTTTTCCATGTTAGAGTCCGAACTTGGGCTGCTCTCCCTGTGCCACAGGGGCTTCGAAGCCTGCTGCACTTTTGCTTAATGCAGCCTTCCAGGGAAAGAGAGAGCCTTGAATGTGACCCCAGCCCCGTGTGGCCATGCCTCTCTTGCAGACTCCAGGTCCTGCGGCGCTCCCCAAAGTGGCTGTGGATGTGTATAAGACCAGGGCGCCCGCATACACGATGCCAGCCCGACCAAAACATGGAGAGGGCAAAGCAGTGAAGCCCGGGCCAGCAGACTACAGCGTAGGCCGGGTAAGGCCTCAGCTCAGCTCTTCCCCTCTGCTTCACAAGCACAGCCTTCATGCCTCTCCCCCTTTCCCTGAGGCTTCATCCAGCCAAACAGCTTCTGGCTGCAGGAACCAAGTGCAGGACAGCAGGCCTGCTCCTTGCCCTCGTGCCACCTTCAAGTAGAGGAAGTGAGGAACAGCGCAGCACACAGTTTTTCCTCCCTCTGCTCCTATTCCCTTCAATGGGCCATGCTGGTCCTTCCCAAGCTCTTCTGGGGGATGCAGCTCAGAGGGGCTCCAAGCATCACACCCCCAGCATAGGAGAGTTAGCTGTGAGGTCCCAGGTGCGCAGCCAGCCCTCTTTGAGACAGGAGGGGCCCATAAGAGCACATGTAAGGCCAGCACACCTCCCTGAGCCAGCTCTGCTCTAGCAGGGAGTTGCACCGGCTCTGCACTGGGTGCTCAGCCCTTCCCAGTGAGGCACCAGGGACTGTCTGGGATTGGGAGGGGTGCAGGACAGCAGGGAGCAATGGCAGCAAAGAAGGGCCCTTGCTGATCTGCCTTTCCTTTCTGCCCTTCCAGGTGACGCTGATCAAGCCCCAGGCGCCTGCCTCCACTTTCGGGATCCGGCATTCCCTCTACACAACCCCTCTCATCGTGGAATAAGACACGAAGTCTGGAAGGCCGTGGTTGCTTTCCTGGAAGAGGAGGGGAGAAGAAAGAGCATCCAACTGCCGGTTTCCTTCTGATTCCATTTCCCTTCATCCAGTTGGGCTTTTGCCCATTATACTGTTAGATGTTAGTGTTAGGAGTAAGTCATTAATAAATTAATTTAGTACCTTTATGTATACCTTCTTGTTACTCCTTTTTCCTCACCGCTGCACACAGGAATGCGCTGCCGCTCCCTGAAGCCTTTCTAACATCAGCGCATTGCAAACCACTGACGCTTGCTTTATCAGCCATTTGCATTACTGAGGTCTGCCACGTGCTGAAGTAAGGAATAAATGCAGCGAATAGCAAAGGGAGGCCGGCGTGGGCAGTGCAGCCCTTCCAGCGCCATCAGGTAGATGTCAGTGAGATGCCTGGGGCTGGGTGACTTAAACACCTGCTGGTGATCATCTGCCAGCTTACAGGATGGGCAGCATTTCCTGTACCCGTGACAACACCTGGCTTGGCCATAAAGACATTCCTGGAACAAAGGTTGAAGGGAAAATAATGAAACACGGAGGCAAAAAGAGAATAAAAAGCAATGGATAGCAACAAGGATAGAGAAAGCAAGTAGGAATGCTAACCATAGCACAGAAAAGCAAATCAAGGGAAAGAATGGAAAAAAGCAAACTTGCAGGAATGGAGAAATGTGGGAAGAGCTGTGCCCCTGCTGCCACAGGAGCTGCATGGGAGGAAAAGAATCTGGGCCAGAATGTAAGAGGAACTCCTTTGGGTTCTGGGTTTGAAGCACAGCTGAGAAGCCATGCCCGGGAGGAGCTGTGGGCCGCTCCAGGCCACCTTGCTGTCTCCCCAAGAGATGAGGTGCATAGGCTTGGCAGTGGCTGAAGTGCTGGCCAGAAGCAAGCATCCGTGTGGAGGAAGGCAAAGAGCAGAGGAGGATCCAGGGTAGCTACTGGGCATGGCCTTGCTCAGCAAGGGGAGGAAAAGCCTGGAGGGCATGAGCAGGGAACAGAGAAGGGCAGGCAGTAGGTGTGAAGTCGGGAGCAGAGAATGGTTTGTGTTGGAAGAGACCTCAAAGATCACACAGTTCCAACCACCTGCAGTAGGCAGGGACACTTCCCTCTACACCAGGGAGCTCCAAGTCCCATCCAGCCCGGCTTTGTGCACATAAACAAAGACAAACTAGTCTACCCCCTGAAACCTGTAACAGCCACTCAAGGGGACACACAGCACCTCTCATCATTTCATTACTCTGCATGCAAGGTTTAAAAGCAGAGCACTCACCCACAACCAGCAAAGCATTTTCCAGGTCTCCTGACCTCCCAGATTTAATACTGTCTGTTATGTCCTTGTTAGCAATGCCTCTGTACACATTGAAAACTAGGAGGAAGAGTCCATGGTAGTGAGTCAGAGAGATCCAAAGGACCACCTTGCAAGAACAAGCTCCTCACATGCTGCATGAACATTCTATCATTCCTGCAGCACTGCCAGCTAAATCAGGACCTTCTTCCCACTAGAATAATTCATTTCCATTGCTAACATGCTTACTAACTGGCCTACAACAACTGTTCCCATTTTCAAGACCTGGCAGATGAATTTCTCAGCTCCTCTCCCCCCTGCCCCAATGGTGGTCACACTCCACGATCTCTGCTTTCCATGCTAGAGCAGCAGCAAATTGTACTTAGGTTTCTGAAATCCCTTCCAGTCTCAGAAGGGAATAAAACAGACCGAAGGGAATGGATGCAATGTCTCACTAAGACACCTGTTGATCCAGAATAGCTTGCACTTACTCAACACCTATGAAGCTCCTACACAAGCATCACACACAAACATGGAAGGGAAGAAAAACCCAGGACGCTGTGGAGGGGTCCTACCTCTCAGGAGGTGATGCCTGTTCCATGTATAGAGGACAGACATAAATTGCACCTCATCTGTTCCCCATTTCTTCTCCCCCGCTTCGTACAGGAACTTATAGACATTATGGATGACAAAATAAGGCTCACGGAGAAGACTGGGTATACTCAAGATCTTTAATTCATTGGTGCTAGAGAACTGCTGGAACATACTTGTCCAGATCATGGATATTTTCCAACAAGCACCAACCAAGCATGGCAGCTCACAGCTGAAATGTCATTGCCCCTGCCAAGTAACCAGTCTACCTACAGACTTCTCATTAGAGACTTGCAAATGAGACCAGAACCCATTTATTCCCATTTCACGGGTTGGCTTCACTTCACCACACATCACATGCACAAGAACAGATAGCTCTTGCAAGGAAGCACATTCCTACACACCTGAGCATCCTGCTGAGCAGGGGAATCATTCACATACATTCCCTCCTCCTCAATTTATTTACATCAGTTCATTTGCTGGTGAAATTCTAATCTAGCTTCTCTCAGTACAATTAGCCACAGCGAGGTTGGCCAACATGTCACACCTACAAGCTCCCCAGATTTCTTCCTCCTCACACCTGCCTGCACACACACAAACTGACTGTCAGGCAGCAGGACAAGGCCAGGCCTTTTGCACTACTCATAAAGCCTGGAGTTCTCATTAATGAGACGAATCTCTTCACTGGTGCGAGAAGCCAGAATTTCCATCAGGCAGCCTTCATCTGTTCCTGCTCCCCAGGGAATTGCCAAGGCAAGATTTAAGATACCAACAACCGCTCCTGACATGCAACCAGGTTGCTTTAAGAGTTAATAATAAATTAAGAAGACATTCATAGTAAAGCAGTAAGCCCTTGGCCTGAACTTCAGCAATACAAAAGAAAGATTTCCAAACCTTCACAGCCCTCCTCAGTTCAAGCACATCAGAAGTGGCGGTGGGAGTCATCATCCCAACCATCACCCTCTCAAAATTCCCACTCAGCAACCACATCAAGTCACCAATCAAATCCTAGAAAACCAAGAGAGGAGGAAGGAGGTGGCAGAAGGTACGGCCTTCCAGGACAGACAGAACTGAGCCGTTCACCTCTTCTCTTTAGCCTCTAACCCTCCTTGCATCATCAGCTGCTCTGAACTGAACAAAAACAAAACTACCTTGGTCAAGGAAATTCTCCACCAACCTTTCTCTTATGGAGATTGGATCCTTTGTCACTTTTAACCCAAGTGACACAACCACCTTCACACATCTCCATAGACCTTTTAGGTGATCAGAACTTGCTGACGTTGGGAAACATTTAGTTTGGTCAAGATGTCGATAATGATATCTTCATCCATGCCTGCAAATGGAAAAAAATGGAAGCCAGTCGCCCTGCTGCCCCAAGCCCCCTACACAGCCAGTTCTCAACAGCCCCAGGACTACATCCATGCCTAGAAGATCATCCAGTCCAACCATCACCAATACTTCCCAGCTAAATCATATCCCTCAACACAACATCCAAATGTTTCCTGAACACCCCCACGGTCGGTGACTCCACCACCTCCCCAGGCAGTGCATTCCAGTGCCTGACTACCCTTTCCAAGAAGTAATACTTCCTAATGTCCAGCCTGAATCTCTCCTGGCGCAGCTTGAAACCATTCCCTCTAGTTCTATCACTGATTACATGAGAAAAGTGGCCGACTCCCAGCTCACCACAATCTCCCTTCAGGAAGTTATAGAGAGCTATAAGCTCTCCCCTGAGCATTTACTTCTCCAGGCTGAACATTCCCAGCTCCCTCAGCCGCTCCTCATAAGCCCTGTGCTCCAGACCCCTCACCAGCTTCGTAGCCCTCCTCTGAACACGTTCCAGGGCCTCGACGTCTTTCTTGCAGTGAGGGTCCCAAAACTGAACACAGTACTCGAGGTGCGGCCTCACCAGTGCTGAGTACAGGGGGACAATTACCTCCCTATTCCTGCTAGTAACAACGTTTTTAATGCAAGCCAGGATGCCGTTGGCCTTCTTGGCCACCTGGGCACACTGTGGGCTCATGTTCAGCCGAGCATCAATCAGTTCCCCCAGGTCCGTTTCCTCCACACAGTCCTCCAGCCACTCCTCCCCAAGCCTATAGCGCTGCTGGGGTTGTTGTGGCCGAAGTGCAGGACCCGGCATTTGGTCTTGTTGAACCTCATCCCATTGGCTTCAGCCCAGCTCTCCAGCCTGTCCAGATCCCTCTGTAGGGCCTCGCTACCCCCAGGCAGATCCACATTCCCAGCCAGTTTAGTGTCATCTGCGAACTTACTGAGGGTGCACTCGATGCTCTCAACGAGGTCATCAATAAAGATGTTGAAGAGGACAGGCCCCAGCACCGACCCCTGGGGAACACCACTCGTGACCGGTCACCAGCTGGATTTAACTCCATTTACCACCACTCTCTGAGCCCGGCCCTCCAGCCAGCTCCTTACCCAGCCGAGACTGTACCCGTCCAAGCCACGGGCTGCCAGCTTCTGCAGGAGAATAGCATGGGAGACAGTGTCATCAAGTGTAGTATTCAAAAAATAACACATTTTCTTCCCAGAATGCCACCTTAAATCCCCAGAATAAGACATTTTCTCCCCAAAACATTCTCTTTTTTACCAAATATAAGATAGTATCTCACCAAAACACTGCTTTCTATCCCCAAAATAAAATATTTTCTACACAAAATGCTGCTTTTTATTCCCAAAATTGGAAGTTTTCTCCCACAAATACTGATTTTTATCTCCCAAAGAAAACATTTCCTGAACAAAATTCATTTGATGCCACCAGTAGGATATTTTCTCTTTAAATATCTCTTTTCATCCCAATAGAATCCATTTTCTACAAAAAATGCCACTTTGGAAACCAAAAGAAGACTGTTTGTCCACAAAACACAGCTCCCAAAAAGAAGAAATATTCTCCCTGAAATACCAATTTCCCGTCCCACCCTCCTTCCTGAAAATAAGATATTTGGAAAGAAAGTTGCTTTCACTGTCAGATCTCAATGACTTGTTAAATGTTTTGCATTCACTTTGCTACACTTCTGTCTGTAGACATCTTTCAGCCAGTTCAAATATTCCCAGAAGTAGAAAAACAAAGGGACGTTCCAGTGGAACAGCACTAGCAGGAGGAGCATCTCTCATTGCTGCCCCCAGGACCCACAGCACTCATTTCTCCCTGCCTGCACAACACTTTGCTTACTGTCCATGCGCTCCTGGCAACACAAGCTATTGTCATTTATTTACTGTTTTGTACATTCAATTATTAAAGGTCTTGCACTCACTTTGCTATACCTCTGCCTGCAGCTGTTCATTCAGTTACAAAGCCCACCTCCTCGGGCCCCCAGGCCAAACTTCAGGGCAATCTGAACAGCAGAATAGGCAGTGACCCAGATCTGCCACCACCACTGGACCCATCCCTCCCATCCAGGACCCCCTCCCCTCTTCAGTCAGTTCTGCGTGGGAATGGAGGGATGAGAAAAGGCTATGGGAATTCTTGGAGAGCTGAGTGGCTCAGCCTGTAGTGGAGGAGGCTCACTGCGATCCCACACACAGCCATCAGTCCCCAGGCGCAGTAAGGACTGAGCCAGGCTGCACCCTGCAGTACCCAGCAGCAGGATCAGTGTCTGAGGCCTGCCTAGGTCATGTGGCTGCACTGCAGGCCGAGGTATGGAGAAAGCCCCATTGGAGGATATTTTCGGTTCCTGAATGTTCCCCCCTCCATCTTGCTCTGCTTCACCCCAAGCTGCAGCTCGGCATCCCCAACATGTTGCTGTGGTTGCAGAGCTGGACTTGGCCCTTGACCTGTGCCCATGTCCCCATGATCCACCTTGCCTTCTCACCCCTCTATATCCAGTGCATGCCCCATCTATCTCACCTCCATGTCCCAGCTATGTCCTCTCTACGCCCTCTTCCTAGTCTTCTCCATATCCCCTCCATCTTCTTTCCGAGTCCAATCTATGTCCCCCCCTTCTACATCCCCTCCATAAGCCCTCTGGGTCCCGTCTGTCTCTGCACACTAGGAAGGCCATACATGGCTGCAGAGCTGCAGCACTTACAGCGTCGATGACTGCTGAGATGACCCACCTCTCTGCAGCCTCACTGCCAGGAACAGAACTGCTTGGAGCATGGCAGCCCCCCAGAATCAAACCAAACCAAACCAAACCAAACCAAACCAAACCAAACCAAACCAAACCAAACCAAACCAAACCAAACCAAGAGCTTTACCACCCAGCAGGCAGAGTGAGGGAAGGAGAACACGGCCCATGTCACAACCCACTGCTCCATACAGCTCCACACAGAACCAGAAAGCTGAGCAGGAAAGTGGAGAGAGCTGGCCTAACTCTTGCAGGATTGTAGCCAATAGCCCAGAGAAGAGGAGGAAGCAAGGCAGAAGGCAAGGTTATGTCTTTGTGTCTGTCTGAAGGAAACTGAGCTGCAGACGTTCAGAGTGCTGCTCAGTGCAGCCATGGCACAGACAGCTGCACAGAACAGGGCTCCAGGAGCACTGACAGCTGTTGAGGCACTGCTGGGAAGGAAGGGGGAGCTGCCATTCATCCCTATGGAGAAAGTGCCAACGGAGAACCAGGAACGCCCAGCACAGATCCACCTGGAGCAGCAAAACCAGCAGAGCTCCCCGAGAGAGAAATGCTTCCTCGGCAGCTCCTGCCTGTGCTGCACTGCCGCACCCAGACATGGGCCCTGCTCTCCCTTCTCAAGCCGTGGGCTGGGAGCTGCGTCCTTCCCAGACAGCACAGCAACTGCTCAGCACACTGCAGACCGCTCCCCCAAACCATCCTCACAGTGCCTTACCTCCTGGCAGGCTCAGGGAAGGAGCACCCGCTGCCCTGAGCCCACAGGCCCAGCCCTGCACAGCCCTGCACCCAGCACTGTCATGGCGGCACCCGGTGCTGCCGCACAGCATCCTGGGAGTGGTAGTTCCTGCGGGGCCTGCAGCTCCCAGCAGGCCCAGGCGAGGGCAGAGGGGAGCGGTGCTGTCAGCCCGGAGCTCACCCAGAGAGCCCAATGTTCGGAGCACTTCACACCAGGCACTTTGGACTCGGCTCTTTCTGTCCAGAATGTCCCTGAGCTGCTCAGAAAGCACAACTGTGTCACCCTCGCTGCGCTGGGCTGTGCAAATGAGGCTGCCATTGCAGGCTCAGCTCTGACCTGGTCCAGCAATGCACTTCCTTGCAACTGGAGCACTGACATGCTTGCTTCTTGCAAGTAGCAATCGCCCACTGCTTTGCACACCTCTGTGCTCATGCCAATGGGCACGACCCCAGTCTTGCACTCCCCGCCTGCACACACACACACACACACACACACACACACACACACACACACACGTACCACCTCGTCCTTGCACACCCTCCCACATGCACGCACAAATCTCTGCAATGCATGGACACTCCTGTGCAGCTGCGCTGGTTTGGTCATCCCTGCACACTCACGTGCCTGCAACCCCAGCCTTGTCCACAACTACGTGCATGCTCACTCATGCATGAGGGCTTGCACAGCCTTGCTCACAGCCATGTGCTTACACACGAGTGTGCAAGAACAAACAGTACACCTGCAAACACCTTTTTGCACACGTGAATGCACAGTGCACACCCTGACATTCAACCCCATCCTTGCACACATACACGTGAAAGAACATCCCTTCACACACTGCTTATGCACATGCATCCACATGCAAATACCATCCAGGAACGCTTTTGCATCTACACACATGTACAACCGCACACCTTTGAACACTCCTGGGGACACACACGTGTGCCACCTCTTCCTCGCTTACACACCGATGCATGTGCAGCACACCCTTTGCACACCCCTCTGCTCATACGAATGTGTGCAACCCCATCCTTGCACTCCGCACATGCATGCACACACATTTACCACCCATCCCTGCACACACTCACACATGCACTCACACACTTTTGCTACCCCGCTCCTCCGCACACTCCTGTGTACACGCACTTCTGCAACTGGTTTTCCCATCCTGCAGCCAGCAATTCTCCAACCTGAGGCTGCCTGGCTGTGAGAGGAACATCTCAGTGGGAGCGTGGCTGTTCCTCCCCTCTGACAGGGCAGGTGTGGGACAGAAGAGGGAAGCAGAATGCGTCCACTTTTTCCTCGTTGCTCTTAGTTTCTGTCTTGTGGTGGGAAACAAGCTGAGTGACTGTGCCTCTCTGTGATGCTTAGCTCTGTCCCTCTGCCATCATCTCTATACTCAGATGTTCTTCCACGTAATGCTCCACACTACGAACCTGCCCAAAAGAACCTCCCAAAGGAATCCTTGGCTGCTCTCACTCACCTGGAGGTTGCAGGGTGCTGGGCCTCCTGCCTGTACCTCCTTCCAGGTGTCATTTGCAAGACCCTGTATGTAAAAGTGATATGGAAAGTTTTACTTTCCCAGACACCAGCTGTACCAGCACCTCAGTGTACCCCTTACGGGAGGTCCCGCTGGGACAAGGACAAATAGGTTGTAAACTATTAAACTCCCCACTCACTAGTGGAGAAGTTAGACATTTTAAGAAGGAACTGAAATCCTCGAATGAGGATGCTCTAAGAGTAGCAGAACAATTCCATCAATTTCTGGGGCTAAATTTGTACTCGTGGATGGAACTGATGTCTATTCTGTTGCTCACTGGAGAAGAAAGAGGCATGATTAGGTGAGCAGCTACACAAGAGTGGGAAAAGAATAACCCTCCAGGGCGTCCTGGAGTGGTACCAGCAGAGCAAAAATAGCCAGTGGAAGACCTCAACTGAGATGGTAATAATCCACAACATCGGCAAAATATGAAATATCGGCGAGACATCATAACAGCTGGGATTAGGGAGGCAGTATCCAAGTCCCCGAATCTTACCGAGGCATTGAGATTCAGCAGGATAGGGAAGAATCCCCCAGTGATTTTCTCAAAAGGCTTAGAGATAGAATTAGAAAATACTTGGGAATGAGGCCTGAGGATCCTGTAGCCCAAGGGCTTCTAAAAGTTAACTCTGTAACCAAGGCACAGCCAGATGTGCAAAAGAGGCTTCAGAAGACAGAAGGATGGAGTGAGAGGTCTCTGGAGGAGCTCTTACGAGAGGCTCAGAGTGTGTATGTTAGAAGGGGAGATGAGAAGGAAAAACAAAAGGCAAAGTTAATGGTTTCCGCAGCAGAACAGGTGGTGAAACAAAGAATGCGTAACAGGGAAAAGAAAACAGGAGGAAGGCTGTGCCCTGGCGGGAGACAGGGAGAAGAAAGATCCCAAGGATATCAAGTGAGGCTCCCGTTGCAACCAAGTGTAGGGAAATGCTTCAAGTGTGGTAAGCCAGCACACATAAAGAAAAACTGCCCGGAACGGAAGAGAGAGGAAAAGTCACCAGCTGCTTTGAATTCAGAATAGGTGGGTCAGGGGCTTTCAAAACTGTGGTCCCACCAGGAGCCCCTGGTAAATATAAAAGCGGTACCTGAGGGGGAAAAAGTCGTGTTTTTAGTTGATACAGGGGCAGCTCCTTCGTCGCTGGCCCATAAGGGGTCAGCACTCAAATTAACAAATGAGACCTTAAAGATAACTAGGGTAGAGGGAACTGGGATGACAGTATCGAGTTGAAACTAGGGTTTAAAGCAATCACAGGACAATTATTCTACATACCTGATGCAGGGACTAACTTGCTGTGGATAGCTGATGAAACTGGGAATGCAAATAACAACGTGTCAAGATGGAATTACTGTATCAATGAATGTATTAACTGGGGCAGATGAGAGAGAGAGAGACCCTGTGGTTTGGGTCCAAGGAGGAAATAGAGGGGGATTAAAAATAACCCCTTTGAAAATAAAAATGCAAGAAAAACATGAAGTCCTAAGACAGAGACAATATCCAATTCCATTTGAGGGACGTATTGGCCTTAAACCTGTAATACAGTGATTACTAAGGGATGGGTTGCTGGAACCACATCTGTCACCTTTCAATACCCCCATTTTGCCAATAAAACAGAACCTGAGGTCTCCTACCGATTAGTGCAAGATTTGAGAAAAATTAATGAAATAGTACAAAAACAGCACCCAGTGGTTCCAAACCCATATACCTTGATGAGCGTGAGACATACATATCTCATGACAGGAAAACAAACAAACAAACAAAACAACAACAACAGCATTAAGCTTACTAGACCTTTTTAAATGGAAATGAAGTAACAGGTTGGAGAAATCTGTTTGTTCGTCCTGTATCAGGAACAGATATCAGGGGGCAGACAGAAGTAGTTACTACTTCCAGCAGCTCAACTGCAGCAGGAAAAGCTGGGAATGCAGAAGGAGTGAGAAGATCCAAACAACCACACAGCATTTTAATGTGAGTTTTTCCTGGTGAGCGTTGGGCATTTCCGAGCATTATTCTTAATGTGATATTAAGTAAAGTTAAAAGATCATAAAATCACAGAACAGTCTGGGTTGGAAGGAACCTTAGAGATCATCTTATTTCACCCCACCCTGCCATGGACAAGGACACCTCCCACTAGACCAGGTTGCCCAAAGCACTATCCAGCCTGGCCTTGAACACTTCCAGAGAGGGTGCATCCACAACTTCTGTGAATTCCCAAGGGACCCTTATTCATAATCTTTGATTGCTCTTTGGATTAATCAGTAGGCAGAACTTGAGTTACTTTATGGAAATAAAGGGTAACAAATCAAGGCAATAAAGACCAAATGTTATTTCCTTTTAATTTCCTTTTACAGAGAGCTAATCAAAGAAACTGAACAACAGGAAGTCTTGGAAAGGGGAGTCCATAGGAGTGTTAAAGGTACGTATGTATCAGTACACACACACTGTGGCACTGCAAATGAACTGAAAACTTGGTATGATGAAAGAAGGTGGTTTGCTTCTCCAGCTTTGCTCTAACCTATCTGCATAAACAGTGATGCTCTGAGGGAGTTCTCAAAGTGTTTGCTACAAGACATAAATCCTAAAAATAAACTTTTTGTAAACCAAGTAACTTCTTGCACCCAGGCTATAAAATACATCAGGAAATCGTCCAGAATCCCTGTAAGTGCATTCTGTAATAATCTGAAAGAGTTGTTTGCTCTGCAGCTGTGATAGCTACCTCTGGCTGAAGCTAGCTAGAGATTAATCTAAGACCATCTGTATTCAATTATTTAGTCAATCCAAGTTACTGACTGCAACCTTCTAGTCGCTACAGAGGAGACAGACCTTGAGGCTAGCAAAACTCAGTTTTATGTCTAAGCCTAGCTCATACACATGGCATCTTCCTAAAGGATACACAGGCCTGGATTTTATTTGTCCATGAGAGAGGTAATGATGAACAACTGGAAATGCACTGGGACTGGGACAAAAGCTTTTCTGAGTGACTATTTTTCAACCACGGAACAGTTATTCAGCAAAATGAACGAGAAAACAAGCTTTTTGTGGAACATTTCGCTTGAACATCAGCAAAATCTCTGTAAGTGGTTTCTTAGTAAGTTATTTCAGTCTTCTGTGAAATGTTTGTTCAGATGTTGGTCTGTTCCCTCCTACTAACAAGCGACGTAGTATCCACATCAGGAAGTCATTCCATGCTTTTTGTACTGGTACGTTATGCCTGTGCTGCACATAGTGAAGCCTGAGCATAAACTGAAACTCCACTTTCAGATAAAAAAGACAAAAGACAAGAGTGTCTGGGCAGAACGACAGAAGTGTTAACAAACAGGCAATTGGTTAAACAGATTCACAGGCTCTCCTGCTCTAGTGAGGTGCTTTTTTTCAGTGGGATAGCATGTCCCAAAGAGTTACAGTGTGCCTGTGTGCAGCAGCACTAGTGAGCCTCATAAGGTGAAGGTGGGTGAGTGCAAAAGAAATCTTAAGAGTGCAATAGAGAAAAGAGGGCAAACCCATGACATAGTTCAAGGAGCACCGTTGCCTGCAACAAAGCTGGGAGCAGACTACTCTGCACCTGTGGTAGGTGCCCTTCATTGCCTGTGCAGAGCACAGATTTGGAAAGTCATGGAAAAACGGAAGGAAAAGCAGATCTGATCCATCTTCTTGTTCCAGAGAGGGAGACAGTTGCCTAGACCCACAGCAAACACAGCAAGCAATGTCCCCCCTGACTGGTTGTTCTTCTGGCTGACCACATAAAAAATAACTGGGCTCTGCAAAAGAGGAGAGTCCTGAGCTGGAAGGCTCCAGAGGGGAGCTCTTGGTTCCTGAGCCCTAGCTTACTAAGATGAAGAAAGAACAGAATGTCCTTGCAAAATAAGATCTGAGAAGCACTAGTTAAACAAACTTATCTTGCAGGTATACGGCAATATATACTAGCTTAGCTCCTGCCCGTAAATCTCGTATGCTTGACAGAACAAAGAGTATACATTTTGTCAAACGGGATACAATGATAGTTGGGGAAAACAACAAAGGAAATGGCAGGATGTAGTGGAAATGCTAAGTCATGGCCTGAAACAGTGATGGAGCACCTGGTGGGAAGGCAGGGCCAACCCAGGGGAGCTCAGGTGCATGCAGTGGACCTGAGTGACAGGAAGGGGTGAAGCCAGGATCCATCCTCTCCCAGACCTTATTGTACGGTTGGCAGTGGAGGTGAGGGTATCTCTCTGAAGATCCCTACTTGCCTGAGGCCTTCTGAAGGAGAGCAGCCTTTTTCCTTAATGTCTGCTGTTGCTGCATTTGGGCTTGTTCTCATTTGCTGTAGCCAAAGACTTTTCCATCCTGCTTTTATTGCATTACCTTACATCTTGTTATAGCATTCCACAGGAGGTACTTACAGGGGGGAGATGAGTGTGTAATAGGTGACCTGAGAAGAATGTGAACCCTGAGTACCTTAGCAATAGGGAAATAGGGATAGGGGGAAGGGTCCACTAACATTAGGGAAGAGGGATAAAAGAGTGTCTCTGTCCCCTGATACTTTGAGAGACCCCGCAGGGGTATGCCCCAGTGGACTCTCCCTTTATTCAAATAAAGAAAACTAAAAACTTCTGTGTCTCCTTTTGGGATAAAGATAATAAAACAAGCCTATTTGTGCATGAGTATTCCCAATCCTACACCTTCTCTTCCTGGTTTTATGAGGAAAGAGATCAGATGGCCTGAATGCAGGATACAAGCCTCAGCCCCTGCAGCAACACCTGAGGTCCCCATGCCCAGAGGCATTCCCTCTATGTATATTTGTTTTACTAAGAGGATGGATTTATTTTTATCATGCTGCACTGACTGTAGCTAGATTTTCTTCAGGCTGATTTCTCCTGCTCCCTTCCCACCTCTGACGATTTGTGCGATTGTCTCCAAGATGCTCTCCTGCACCCTGCCAGCAAGGCTGAGACGAGAGGAAAGCAGCAAGGTGAGGGTTTGAACCAGAACTGCTTTTACACTGGTGAGATCCCGGTCCTGGCTTCACCTCCTGTCCAGCACCACGGGTTTGCTGAGGGTCTGGATGCTGACCAGAGCAGGAAAAGAGCAGGAGACGGGGAAGAGCGGATACAGGTAAGACAGAACTCAAGAAGAGCAGAAGAGCAGAAGAGAGGAAGAAGAAAGGATGCAGGTAAGAAAGAAGAGCAGCAGACAAAAAGGGCAAGACAGGAAAGGAACAGAGACAGGCAAGGCAGCAAAACAATGGGAAGAGGAGATGAGCAGAAGAGAAGAAGAGCAGAAGAAAAAGGAGAGGGTGAAGGTAAGGAAGACGTGCAGACGAGGAGAAGAGCAGAAAGGGAGAGGAGTGGATACAGGTAAGGCAGAAAGGCAGAAGTGGAGAGGAGCTGAAGAGGAGAAAAGTGAATAGCCGTATGGCAGAAGGACAGAAGATGGGAAGAGAGGACAGTGATCAGTGAGAAGTGCAGAAGAGAACAAGAGCAGAAGGGAGGAAGAGAGGACAGAAGAGCAGAGAAGGAAAAGCGCCCTCGAGCAGAAGAGTAGACAGTGGTCGGAAGAGAAGAAGAGGAGAGCATGAGAGGTGCAAAGAGGATACGGCTAAGTCAGAAGAGTGGATGAGAAGGGGAGAGGATGCGGGTAAGAAAGAAAAGCAGAAGAGGAGTAGACGTGCACGAGAGAGAGGAGTGAGCATCCAAGGAAAGAAAAAGAGCAGAAGAGCTGAAGAGGAGAGGATAAGAGTAAGGGAGAAGAGCTGAAGGTTGGATGGATGGTGGCTGAGGAGAAGAGCAGGAAAGGGAAGCAGCGAAGAGGGAAGAGCAGCAAAGACAGTGCTGTCTGTTCTGCCCCAAGATACATTGGAAGCCAGGAGCAAACGTCCACGCTATCAGGTTAGAGATGGGACGGGAAGGATGTTTGGGTATGAGAAATGAAACCATCGCAAGCCTGGGGGAAAGGGGCTGAGCCCAACGGTCACAGAAGCCCCGTTGGGGGAGGGGCTCCCCTAACTGCCACTCTCCAGCTGTCATGGCAGGTAAGGCAGCAGGCTCCCCCTGCTCCCGAGCTTCAGCTGACCCCAGCGCCCCAGATCCCAGCCCAGCACCCCAGATGCCACCCTTGTGAGCCAGATCTCAGCCCAGCAGCCCAGATCTCAGCCCAGTGCCCCTTCTGGCCTTTCCCCACAGAGAGAATCCCTCGAGGAGCACTGACGGTGCCTCTGACACCTGACGCCACCTTCACTCAAGCGACTGTGCCGCCACCGGACCCCGCCTGGATGCAGCCCACCATCTGCGGACCGATGCCGGTACCACCCCAACCCCTCCCTGTCCCCACTGCTACCCACCTGGCGCCTCAGGCCTCTGTCTGGCCTGGGGTACCAGGTGTCTGGGGACAGGCAGCGCAGCCCCCACCTGGGGGGCTGCCCCCAACCGTGGCTCAGATGCCACCTGGGGGCCTGCCCCCAACTGCGGGGCTGCGCTTACTGCTGCTGCAGCTGCTACCTGGGGGGCTGCACCCAGCGATGGCTCCCCCCACCGCCCCTGCTCCCTGCTGGGGACATCCCCTGCCGGCAGGGACGCTGCTGCCCCAGCAGCCCATGGGGCTGTGGCCTGGGGCCGTGCCCCATGCAGAGCCCCCACAGCCCGCAGGCACCTGCCTGCTGCAGGCCCCCGGCTGCCCCGGATCCCCGCCACTTCTGTTGCAGGTACTGGCACTGCAGCAGCAGGTGCTCCCCATGCCCTGCACCCTGCCTGCCAGCTGGGAGCCGCCGATGGAGCCCTTTCAAGACGCCGTGTTGCTCATGGAGGACCAGGGGCACCCAGCGCCCACCGACGTCTGCCCCCAGCCCGACACGGCTCCGCTCACTTGCAGCACTGCCACGCTGGAATCAGGCGGTGAGTTCAGGGGCTGCAGAGTGGGCGGCTGGCTGTCCGCACCGGCCGGCTGTGAGAAAGCTGGCATTGCCCCACTGGGCAATGGATTTTCTTCCTTCTCCAGAAGTCACATCCAAGACAGGCATCCTGTACAACAGTGCAGACCTTGACGATCTGCTGACGTGGATCAGCAACGGTGAGTCTGGGGGCAGCAGAGCTGGTGGGGGGGTGTCTGCACTGAGCGAGCGTGGGAAAGCTGGCCCTGCCCCACTGGGCATTTTCTGCCTGTTCCAGAAGAGACACCCAGCAGCAAGAGACTGGAGGACGATGTGGAAATGGACAATTTGCTCACCTGGATTGTTGGTGAGTTTGTGGCTTCCAGAGGTGACGGGTGGCTGTCTGCAGCAGGTCAGCAGGTGTAGGAAGGCTGCCATCATCCTTCTGGTCTAGGGGATGCTCTTGCTTTTTCAGAAGCGACGAGTGCTCTGGAGGTCCCCCAGCACAACCATGACCTGCCTGCAGCCACAAGAGAGGGGCCCAAAGACCCTGAGAACGCACAAGAAGAAAATCATCCTGACGAGCTGCTGGCAGAACTGGGCAGCTGCAAAAGGGAAGAGCTGATGCGGTGCATCACTGCCACGGAGCCACTGAGCCCAGATGTCTCCAGCAGCCCGGACTCCTCTTCTTGCAACACAGAGCCCCCTGAGTCCCCGGGGGCCAGCAGGGAGCTGAGCAAAGACAGAAATCCTGAATCAGGGCTCCTCTCCTCGCAAACCCGCTCTGGCGGCAGCCAGCATCCCCTGAGCTGCCTGAGCCGACCCCCCTGGCTGCCCCCGCACCTCCATCGCCCTGCACTGCACGTCTGATGGAGGAGGCACAGCAGAGGCAGCCCCGGGTGCTTCTCAGCCGCCTGCCACTGCCACCTGGCTGCATCTCCTGCCGGCTGGCAGACAAGCACCACGGGGACAGCAGCCAGCCGGCCAAGTGCCCAGCACCCACCTGCACCACCACAAGAGGCAAGAGCAGCGGCTACAAGCAGCACACTGGCAGCGTCCCCGCCACAACCAGGAAGCCACCGTGCTGCCAGCATGTTCCAGGCCGCAAACACCGGCGCTAGGCGGAGCTGCCTGTGTCAGCACGGCAGCCAGCAGGAGGACTCGGTGCCCATCACAGGCCAACAGTGGCTCCAGAGGGAGGACCCACGTGTGGGGCTGCAGGACCCATGTGTGGGGCTGCAGGATAGAGAGCCCTACAAAGCCTATCAAAAGCCTCACAAAGCCCCACAGTACCCCATAGAAGCTCTACAGAGCCCTACAGAGCCCATAGATGTCCTACAGAGCCCCACAGAGCACCACTGAAGCTCTACAGAGCCCCACAGAAGCCCCACAGAGGCCCACAGAAGCCCCACAGAGGCCCACAGAGGCCCCACAGAGGCCCACAGAGGCCCCACAGAGGCCCCACAGAACATGACAAGGCCGCATAGAGCCCAACAGAGCCCCACAGAGGCGCCGACTGAAACCGAACTTTACCTAGACGTAACAGGAGGTAAAGAATTACAGCGACCCCTCTGGAAGCTCCGGAGCTATGCTCCCCCCCCAACTAACGAGGGGCAGTCCCGCCTAAAGCGGGTAGACCTGGCAGCTGCACTCGAGCCGCACGGGCAGCGACCCCTAGCGGCCGCCGCCGAGCCCGAGTGCCGCTCGGAGCCGGGGGACCGTGCGGGCGCACGCGAGCCGCCACGTAAGCGACACCTGAGCGACACGTGGCCTCTGCCGGGGAACGATCGAGTGCAGCGGAGCCCGCCGAGATAGGTTGGACCGTGCAGGCACACACGAGCCGGCGCGGCTGAGACACCCGTCTGCCGCCGCGGAAGCCCCGAGCAAACAGGAGCTTGCCGGGGCCGGGGAAACTGAACCCAGCTCTGACCCGCAACTCTGACTCACAGCTCCGACCCGTGACCCACAGAGCCCTACAGAGCCCCACAGACTTCACAGAGCCCCATGGAAGCCCCGCAGAGCCCCACAGACTTCACAGAGCCCCATGGAAGCCCCGCAGAGCCCTACAGAAACCCACAGAGCCCCATGGAAGCCCCGCAGAGCCCTACAGAAACCCACAGAGCCCCATGGAAGCCCCGCAGAGCCCTACAGAAACCCACAGAGCCCCATAAAAGTTCTACAGACCCCACCGGGGCCTCACAGAGCCCCACAGAAGGTCTACAGAGTTCCACAGAGCCTAATAGAGCCCTACAGAGCCCTATAGAGACATACAGAGCAATACAGAGCCACACAGAAACCCACAGAGCCCAACAGAGCCCCATAGAAAATCTAGAGCGCCACAGAAGCGGCGCCACAGAAGCGGCGCCACAGAAGCGGCGCCACAGAAGCGGCGCCACAGAAGCGGCGCCACAGAAGCGGCGCCACAGAAGCGGCGCCACAGAAGCGGCGCCACAGAAGCGGCGCCACAGAAGCGGCGCCACAGAAGCGGCGCCACAGAAGCGGCGCCACAGAAGCGGCGCCACAGAAGCGGCGCCACAGAAGCGGCGCCACAGAAGCGGCGCCACAGAAGCGGCGCCACAGAAGCGGCGCCACAGAAGCGGCGCCACAGAAGCGGCGCCACAGAAGCGGCGCCACAGAAGCGGCGCCACAGAAGCGGCGCCACAGAAGCGGCGCCACAGAAGCGGCGCCACAGAAGCGGCGCCACAGAAGCGGCGCCACAGAAGCGGCGCCACAGAAGCGGCGCCACAGAAGCGGCGCCACAAGCCCCACAGAAAATCTACAGAGCCTCACAGAGACACATAGAAGCCCCACAGAGCACCACAGACCCCCAAAGTGCCCCAGAACACCATAGAAGATCTACAGAGCCCCACAAAGCCACACAGAAACCCACAGAGCCCCGTAGAAGCTCTACAGAGCCCCCTAGAACCCCACAGAAGCACTACAGAGCTACACAGAGCCCCATAGAAGCACTACAGAGCCCCACAGAGCCCCACAGAAGCTCTACAGAGCCCCATATATACTCTACAGAGCCGCATAGAAGCCCCACAGGGCCCCATAGAAGCTCTACAGAGTCCCATAGAGCCCTACAGAGCAATACAGAGCCCCATATATGCTCTACAGAACCCTACAGTGCCCCACAGAGTTCTACAGAGCCCCATAGAAGACCCACAGAGCCATACAGAGCCCCATATATGCTCTACAGAACCCTACAGAGCCCCACAGATTTCTACAAAGCCCCATATATGCTCTACAGAACCCTACAGAGCCCCACAGAGTTCTACAGAGCCCCATAGAAGACCCACAGAGCCATACAGAGCCCCATATATGCTCTACAGAACCCTACAGAGCCCCATAGAAGCTCTACAGTGCCCCACAGAGCCCTACAGAGCCCACCCTCTACAACCCGGAGAGACCTCTAGCGTCTGCCGCTGAGCAACTGCAGTCGCTTGGAGCAGGGCGGACCCCCATGCGCCCAGCACTGAATAAACACATACCTGCCTTATAACCTAATCCTGGTTATAGAGTCTGATTCCACATGTCAGAGCCGCCTACCGGTAACTGGCTGTGGGGATGGAGGATGTGACAGAAAGAATTTGTCTCCACGACAGCGAAGTTACACTTGGTCTAGAGTGAGAGAGGCAGGCAGCACTGCCTGATGTTGGTCAGGGTGAGCTCCTCCTGCCGCAGCGCCATGATGGCAGGGCTGGAGATGATCTGCAGGGACAGCTCTGAGTTGGGAGCGAGGAATGGACACAGCGGGAGGACAGAGGTGTTAGGGAGCAGCCACGGCGTCCAAGAGCATCCAAAACACAATCCAAAAACAGCACTGAAAAGCATCACAAAGCCACAGCCAGGAGGCTTGGAGTTTTCATGAGCAGTATCCAGGATGCTAGAGACTATATGCTCCCATAAAGAATGGTAGCAGAGCTCTCGCTGCAGGCATCCCAAAGTCAGGCAAAATGGGAACACACCCAGAGTTCTGTCGCATGCACCCCACAGCCAGAATGCTGCAAGCTGAGCCTTCTTGCTGCTTCTTGCATTCATCCCAGTCCCTGTCAATGAAGACTTGGAATGCAGCCAAAGTGTTGACTGAACACCAGCGTGCCTTTATTCAATGGGACAAAGGAAGGTGTGAGAGGTCCAGGCTTTAAGATGAGACCAATCCTCTGTTCTTAAGGAGAGAGTGGCTCAGAGCTTGTGCTGCTGCCTGGTGCCTGGGACTGGAGGCCGGACTCCAAGTCCCCCACCAAGATGCTCGGCTTCTCCTCAATGATGCTGACCTGGTCCTGCATGGAGGTGCCGCTGTCGGGGCACTTGGGCTGTGCTTGGGCTGGGCTGCATTGCAAAGGCACTGGGCCGCAATCCAGGCAGGTGCCTGTGGTGTCTGGCAGGCTCAGGTAAGCAGCTTCAGCAGGACAAGGAGAAATGAGGACTTGAATGCAGAAGATCTCCTTCTCTCCATCATTGCTGTCACGTGGAAGGCTGTCATTGGAACTGCAGTGACTCATGCATCCTAACTGCACTCCACTGATGGAAGCACACCGTGCATCATCGCTACTTGCCGGGTTGTACCTGCGTTGGCAAGGGCTCGATTCACCTGGAAGGAGTAGATGCACAGCAGTTAGTATCGAACTTTCACTGTCCAAGGAGGCAAAGGCTTGGTGCTGCCTGCCAAACAGGCTTCAAGCAGCTTGCGAGACTCACTTGGGAAAGACAGGAGTCAACCAAAGATGTCACGGGCTTGAATGCCAGAAGGAGATATAAGCCCACTGAAAGCATGAATCCTACCTGTGCTGCTGACAAGCAGTGTTTTGAAAGCTGGATTTGCACCCTTACCTGCCAGGACCACAACTTCTGCTTCTGAAGGATCCCTGGCACTGCTCTGCAGTTGGCGTTCGGCCACAGGGGATGGTTTGCCCAGGCAGAAGCAGGAATGCCAACTGCCAGCTGGTGATTCCCTCCTCTTGCTGGGCACACTTGGTCTGGAGAGAGAAAACAGAGCATGCTGTCAGTCGTGGTGCAGGGTGAGGGAAGAGCTGCTCCGAGCCCTTGCCAACAATTGCCCGTTCCTGGCACTACCTGCTTTCTGCTGAAACACAGCTTAGAAACGCTCTCTGTTTCAAACAGCAGAGGATGCTTCCATTCCTACAGCTCAGCCCTCAAGTCCTGCTGGCTACATTCCTCTCAACCATGTCAAGCAAGATATGGAGCATGTGAGCAAAGGTTCCACAGCCGGACAGGACAGGAGCTGGCAGGCGTAGCTGCTTTCTGAGGAACTGTGCTGCCATAAAGGAAGCTCAAAAGCATCTCTGACTCTCACGCTAACAGCTCCTCGGCCTCAGCTCACTGCCATCTTTAATTTCTAGTGCCAGCAAGTCCGACCAACAGCTCTGCTTAGAGGAGAAGCTCAATTGGTTTCAGGCACGTGGCCCTGAAATCTGGAAAACCCCAACGCTTCCAGGTACAGCCAGCACAGGCCAGGATAGATACCAGCGTGGCTTTCTGCATCTCGTGACTGCCTGCCCAGCCAGGAAGGAAAGGCACCCTTGTGTGGATCAACTGAGCCCGTTGGGCAGCTGTGTGTTAGTTGAGCCCTCAGAGATATAAAATGGACAAAAAATAAACCAATAAAACCCAGCCAACCAATGATGATAGGGGCTGGAAAGGCAAGTCCTCTTTACCTTTTAGATGGAAAATCAATGACTGTATGGAAGTTCCTCAGTACAGCTGCAGGGCCTTCCTCCACCTCGATGTCGCTGCTCTGTGTCGCAGCAGGAGAGCTGCTCTGGCCTCTCCACTCTGCCTGTGCCTCCTGCAGCGTGAGCAGCTTTGGTGCAGGAGGAGACTCCCACACAGACTTGGGCCCGGGCAGAGAACTGTGCCCTGCAAGGGGAAACCACAGGTAAGAGGGAGGATCAGAAAGCAGCAGCACAGCCATCCCAGTTCTGCATTTCTCTCAGACTTGCTTATCTGAGCCACTGGAAGAAGAGGAGCTCAAAAGAACCGTGTGCTCAGTGGCATGCTTGTGGCAAAGGACACAGCCACAATTAAGAGCAGCTCACTGTATCCAAACAGGCAACTCAGAAAGCTTTGTTGCCACACTTCAATCAAGCTTCACCTGCTTGCAAAACATCTTAACGGCAGTGATGGTTTTCTACATGTAAGCTTTGGACACTCTCAGGATCCAGGAACAGGGCGCCATATTCTAATCTAAGCCCAGAAGCCTGCTGTCTCCTTGACAGCAAAAGCATTTTCAAAGGTCTTGGAGAAGGCCTGGATGGGATCAAGGTGTCAGATCAAGATCAAGCTAATGGAGCTACACCTGCTCCCTCTCCCACGGCTGGTGTGGATTTGGAGGGGAAGAGGATGTCTGTGTGGCTTATGAGGAACTCCACCACAGCCGACTGCATCTGCAGCTCCGTGCACGCAGCTTCTCCACTGGCGCAGGCGGACTGGCTCTGCTGGGATCTGAAGAAAAGGCAGATCTTACAAGTCATTTCCCCAAGATCGTTTCCCCAAGTCTGAATTTCTGTAGCCAAAAGCTGTCAAAATGGGCTCTGGAGACTTCCGCAGTGGGCAGTCAGCGATGCCACTGACGAAATTCTCCTGGATGATCAGGAACACAGCAGTCCCAGCTAAACAAGTGACTAGAAACTGTCATCTAGAAATTGTGCCCTGGGGGCTGGGGGAGAGCAGAAGTAAGCATCGTGTTGAAACAGAAGTTTACCTTAAGAGGTTTGGAGCCCACACTATCACTAAGTTCTTAGTGTGCATGTTTGTCACCCAGCAGTTCCCAGCCAGAGACGCCAAGTGTCTCATTAAGTCCCATGGGGACAGTGCGTTGGTGGTCAGCACTGAGGCAGACTTGATGCCTTCCAAGAGGCATCTGGGGAAAACAGAATCACATGGCCACCAAACTTCCACGTTTACTAGACCAGGCTGCCCAGGGCCCCATCCAACCTGGCCTTCAGCACCTACACAGATGGGGCATCCACAACGTCCCTGGGCAGCCTGTTCCAGGACCTCAACACTCTCCTAGTAAAGAACTTCCCCCTAACATCCCACCTAAATCTTCCCTCTTTGAACTTAAAACCATTTCCCCTTGTCCTGCTATTATCAGCCTTCTCAAAGAGTTTACACCCCTCCTGATTATACACACAGCCTGTGCCATCAAGGCCAAGCAGTGCAAGCTCTGGGTGGCTTTACTGCCTGATTGCACAGTGCAGCTCCTCGCAGCAGGCACTCGGCTCCAAGTCCACTTTGCTATCAACCCCATTCTACCAATAGCTGGAGAACAGAAAAGGAAAGGGAATTCTCGCAAGCATCGCGAATAGCTTAAATAAGCACCTCCTGGCACCACCAAAAGTGGCATCAGTGAGAGGCAGGAGGTGGCAAAGACATGCCTCACGGGGCTAACAGAAATAAGACCTCAGAGCTGGGGCACTGCTGCAACCACCAGCCAGGATGCCCAGGGAAGAGGGACGTGTCATTTCCAAGACATTGCCCTGAGCTTACCGAGAACTTGGCATACAGCTGCTCAGTCAGCAGAGGGTTCGGGAGCTCCCTGAAGTACATCTTGCACAGGGAGCTCATGCTGTGAATGTCTCGGACGCTCAGCTTGGGAACCTGCTCCGACTCGAATTCATGGCTGCAGAGGAGGACACAGAATTGGGCAGAGGGCTTTGAGAAAGAAAGAGGAAAACAAGTCCAAAGCCACACCAAATACAGTCAGGAAAAGGAAGGACTTCTGCAGGGTCTTCCATACGGTCACATCACAGCGAGAAGCAGGAGAACTCTTGTGGCACAAAGCTTTGGCACAAAGCACTTCACTGCAGGTGGTTACCTCCAGATTCTTTTGCTTTGGGGAAAATGTGGACACGGAATTGAAGGACACCAGAAAAGTGACATCTACTTCCCCCAAGTGGTTAAGCTGGGAAGTAGGACTTGAGCAAGAAAAACTTCTCAGCTCCTTGTAAGGCACTAAGTGATAGGATGATTTCCTATCCCTGCAGAAATCCTGGCCTCTGCCACAGGTGGGTGAGTGACACAAAAGCTGAGCTGCCCATTCAGAAGCACGTGAGGCAGGGCATGGAGAAGTTACATACCAACACATGAACAGGCACTTTCCTATCAGAACGGAAATCTCTTCTCCCTTCCATACCACACCCACATCGCTCCTCAGGGCTGCGCTGACAGCACGGAAACAATGCAGACATGTTTTTGTCATCGTAGTGGTTTTTCACAGACCCAAACAATGAGATACTGGGTTGCTGTGTGGGCTCCTGGGTGACATTGCCATTTCCAAGCCATTGCTTCCTAGGGGCAAGAAAGTAAAATGCTTTAACAAATTTTCACCCAGATATTGCTATTTTATTGTTCATTTACACAAAACAGAAGGACAGTACAGCAGATTTGTGCAGCTGCATCGATGCCCTGGTTGCTAAAGGAATGCAAAGACAGAAATACCAAACGTCCATACATTATTCTCATACAAGGAGGGAAGCTATTTTTATTAAGATCTTTTATCATTTAAAACAGGCAGTCGACACTCCTAAAGGAAAATCCCAGGCCTCAAGTTCTGACAGTGCGGCAATCTGGAATGGACACAGGTGTGAGTGATCCAAATAGTTTATACCAGGTTCTAACATCCCTTCTATGCATTCATACGTTTTCTCTCTTTCCCACAGCCTTTACATGTCCGCAGAACATCCCACAAACTCTCCTTCACGGCGCACGTAGGCACTCATCCAACCAGAGCCATCGGTCATTCCTAGCCATGTGCTCTCCCTCCAGTCATGGTCAGTATCACACGGCCATCATGCATCTTACTTGACTTAGTTTTTCTCTTCTTTCTGGAGGTGTCCTTGGTTCTCAGCCTTACCTTCTCATGCCACTCATCTTGCTCTGCAGTTTGTGCTCTGAATAGTCTTCTTATATTCCCACATGACAGGTAGAAAATGAAGCCACAGCCCCTGCAGCCATTCAGCTCTGCAGCACACATTACCTGAGGAGCACTTGGCTACTCATGCAAACTGAGCAGTGCAAGGAAGATGGTTGTGAAGAGTGAGAGAAGGGCCCCACAGCAAGGGAGATAAAGGTTCTTCACAGAAACTGGGACAGAGTAGTGAAAAGATATTTATGTAGAAGTTGTTAGAAGAATGGGGATTGCAGACACTGGGCCTGGAATAACAAGGGGGATGGAGGTCATAAAGATAAGGGTGGAACAGACCGTATGGTGATTAAATGTCCACAGGGCAGCTGGAACCAGTTTGGGGAGTGCCCCTCCCACAGGGTCGAAAGTTTACAGAGAGGAAGATGATGGGCCTTCATCCCACGACTACCTCCATGACTCACTACACATGCACAAGGCAGGGAGGGTCTCAGGAATGTAATGAGTATAAGGTGGAATGATACAAAGATGGTAACAAAGATGGTAACAGATATTCAAAAGGTTATTTATGAGGAAAAACTCACCGATATGGATGCCCTCACTGGGAAATGCTGAGGCAATATCCACCGGGGAGCAGTCTCCAAGTAATACTGCCTTAGTGGTGGTCAGCCCTTAAACGAGGCCTAGAGGAGGTGGAGTCAAGCTCCACCCCTACCGGGAACACAGCTGAATGACTCTCACCTGTGCTGCCGCAGCTGACCTAACACTTGCCTCAGCTGATTAATCAGAGGTTCAGGCTGTGATTACCAATTTCTCATACCAGTTAAAATATATCCAAATTCCTGCAAACTATTGTTTATGTATTAGTTCAGCCTATATCTGTAGCATGCTTTCTCCTAACAGTGTGCAAGTAAGGCAGAGCTATCCCCCTTGCACCAGGGTGTATGCACATCACTAATTAAACATACCTGTCTTATAACTATTTTGTGGTTATGGATTTTGATTCCACAAGTCAATCTGGCACCCCAGATGGGACCTCCTCTGTTCAGCTGCAGGACCAGCTGAGAGAGAGGATGCCTTTGGCGCGCCCCAAGATTTCTCAGAAGGACTCCCTTTCCTCACCCAATCACTGCAGTAACAGAGAAGGACCATTTATCAGCTGACCAGGTATGCATATGGGAAGGGGGAACCCATAAGTCATGAGGAGACGTCTTATGCAGGGTATGAAGGAGCGTGCTTGCTATCCCCTGGCCCCAAGGAATGTGAGCCCATGGGTTAGGTTGCCAGCTGGGGTGGGAACGCTCCTTGAAGGAGCTCCCATGAAGGGGACCTGTAAATCATACACGAGGAAAAGCGCAATAGCTCTCCCTTAGGTGGTTGGTAATAGGATGGACCTGGATCATCAGTCCCTCCTGTGGTGACAGATATAGTGAGTATCCTGTCAAATGGTAACACGGGTTCTACTGATCATAACAGTGGGAGTCATAGGCTGTGTGATTGTTATTAACATCTGTTGATCTGTTGTACATATTCAGTACCATGCCTTTAAATTATTGTTATCAAAACATTCAAAATATAATCTTGAATTCAGATTCCAATTAAGCCAGCGTTGTGATTTGCGAGTGCGTGTGTTGAATACTTGAGATGCAGCATAGCTGCAGGATGAGTGCAGAGCATAACGATTATTGTTGTCTGACTGTCTGTCTTTGTTTTGTATGAATTTATGAATGGGGAACAATGAACCTACAGAGCCCATTCCATTCAGGGAACACATATCAACCTATTTATGTGATATTGTGTTCTGCTTGCAAAGAGGTGTAAGGGAGATGGGTCAGTCAGTGCTGGTTCTGTGACAAGATGTTTATAACTGAATGATACTGATTGGTAAAGGAATGTTATCTGGTATTAAGGGTGTTTATGGAAACTGAAGAACTGTGTTTTTGATTTGTGGGTTTTGAAGAGAATGAGATGAACTGTTTTGATGGTATAAGAAAGTGTAGTTATTAATGGTATGCAGAAGTATAATTGAGGGTATGAGGAAGTGTAACTGAGGGTACAAATAGTGGAATAGTGTACAAAGGAAAAAGGGTTGAAGAGAAAGTGACTTTATCTGTGCTGGCATGAGAGAAATCCCGCTCACTGTTCCCCTGCGAGCAGAACTCTCAGAGTGGGAGAGAGAGCCAGGGTCAAAGACTGCTGCTGTAAACAGCGAAGGGGGAGGAGGTGGAGAGGACAGGGCACTAGAAGTGAGAATAGCCTTCATGTGCAGAGATCTGGGAAACCCCAAATCCCAGTGTTAGCACTGGACAGCTCTGGAGAGGAGATAAAACTGAAATAGGATGTTAGTTTATGTCATGAAGAGAGTTTGTAAAGTGAGAAAGTTTGGGAAGGACACAGGCTGAGGAAGGCAAAGATAAGCAAGGTATAACAGGGATGTCAGGACTGAAGAAAGGCATAGGATATGAAAAAAACACCTGACTAAGAAACAGAGATGGTAAGGGAATTGAGAATAATAACAGCTGTTACTGTTGTGGCGCTAGAGTAGGGCCATAGGACTCAGAGATACCCTCAGAAAGAGGTGGGGGGGAGGGGAAGCTGGAAGATCCCAGGGAGGGCTCTACCCCACTGGAATGAAAGCAGTGTGCAAACTGCAATGGGACAGCAGTAGAGAAATCCTACCAAGCTGAGTTAGAACTGCCCCTTTGGTCAAACCGGTGCATTGCCTGCACCTGAGCTTTCCCAGTTTGTCCCCACCCAATCACTGTTTCAAGCCACGACTTAGGGTTTCTACTACAGCACCCCAAAATCGCCCCCCAGCATCACCCCCCACATCATCCCAGTGTCACCCAATGTCACCCCAGCGTCACTCTCAGAGTCCAACAGTGTCACCCCGCCCCAAGCATCACACTAAGTCACCCAATGTAATGAGATCTGTGCTCTCCTGTCAAAATACGTGTGCCGTCATTTCTCATCCACTAAGAAACCTCCTCCTTCTGGACAGGCAGATCCAATTACTGACTGGTTATTACTTTTTTTTTTGGCCTCAGGCCTGAATGAGAACTTTTAGGTAACAGTCTGATTGAACACCTGGTGAGGAGTGTGGCCAGCCCTGTGAGCACAGGTGGAAGCAACTTACCTACATGACCGGATTGGGCTGAGCCTGGCTCCACTCCTCCTTGACCCACATTTAAGGGCTGAGAACCATAGGGGGCAGCATCACTACCTGGGGAGTGCCTCTTTGGGAGCATTGGGGTGAGTGATTTCTCCTTTCTGCAGGATTCTAACCACTTTTGAGGTCTGGAAACTGTAAGGGATGTGTCTCTCCCTGGAGACCCCTTCCTTTGGGGTGGAAGGCGAGTGTCTTTAGAATGGGGTAAGAAATTTCTTCTTTATTATTGGACTGAGATCTCCTCCTTTTGGGTGCTCCTAACAGCACTTAAGGATGGGTAGCAGAAGGAGCAGTATCTGTATCTAGAATCTGCTTCCTTTAGAGCATGGGGTGAGTGATCCCTTCTTTATTTCAGGGTTTTGGGGGTGAAGGAAGGAGGGTGGAACAGGTCACCTGAGGAGGCTGGGGATGCCCCATCTTCAGAGGTGTTTGAAGCTGGGCTGGCCGAGGCTGTGGGAAGCCTGGTGTGGTGGTTGGCTACTGTACCTGTAGCAGGGGGGTTGAAAGGAGATGATCATTATGGTCCTTTTCAGTGCAGGCCATCATATGATTCTATGATAAGATATCAAAGAGTATCAGCCTGTCATGGTTTTGCAATGTTGTAATTTTGCTATCAGTATTCCACATCATAACATCATGTTAAGCATAGATAATTTTGATGAATCTGCTGCTCACAGAAAGAAGACTACATGTCCCAGGGAGCACCACGGTCAGTCATATGACCAGGACTATATAATCTCACTTCAGTGCTGGACTCGCTCTCTCGGATCCTGCCAGCCATGGGGGAGTGTGTGGAAGCGTTCCAGCCGTTTCGCCTAGAGTTACAGTAGGCCTCTCGGTTTCGGGACTCACTCTCTCTTATTTTACTTGATTTGTTAGCCTTAATTCCAATTATATTGCATTATATTGTGTTATTCTGTATTCCGATATAGTATTTAGTAAAATAGTGTGCCTCCTTAGATCGCTGCCGCTGTATTTATTTTCTCTTTCCCTGTTTTCTTTTTTTTCTGGGCCAGCGGCCTGCGGGCCGACTGCCCCCCCTGTCATGGGTGCAGGTAGATTTTAGGGTAACCTTTGACATATAATTGGTGGAGGATGCGGGCAGATTGCCAAGAAATTTGGGCAAAAAGGGGCAAAAGTGGGGAAGAACTGCAAAAGCTGCTGTTTTCCCTGCTGTTCCTTTAGCTTTTACAGAGCTACGAGTTTTTTTTTTCGTTAAGGAGCTATCTAAAGTTTACGTTTCTGCACCTGGGAGCTTGACCTTGAAAGTCCAGGCGGACGGCCAATACCCCAGAATATTTTGTAAACTTTTAGCTCTGCTATCTCGTTATAGAAGAGAGGGAAAAAAAAATGTGTGCTCTGTTAAAACTGCTTGTAAAACTGCTTTTCAGGGGACTGCATGCTCCTTGTCCCTTCCCTGAATCCATTATGCAGTTTTTGAATGCCCATTTGACCACACTGTTAATTTCCCTGAACATACTGTTGGTTATTTTATTAATCTCACTCAGTATCTGGATTTATAACATTCTGAGGAAGTCTTCCCCAGAACCAGAGAATACTGAGTGGCAGGGAGTGTGGAGAGGCTTCGAGGAGACTTTAAAAAGGCAGACATCTTCAGTGTCATGGAGCTTTACTCCTGAACACTTGAAGAATCCTGAGAGCTTGATCGCATATTTGAGGCAGGAATGTTGCGACACAGGCAGATCTCAGGAGGCACAAATGATTTGGGGCCTGGCTAATGCTTATCAGGCCTTATTCAATACCATTCCAGAGATGGAAAAAGTTTTTGAAGCTGAGAGAGAGAGTCTCAGAGCTGAAAAGGCAGAGAGGGAAAAAGTTTTTGAAGCTGAGAGAGAGAGTCTCAGAGCTGAGATGGAGAGTCTCAGAGCTGAGAGAAATGACCTCCTATATCAGCGTGACACCCTCCGGTCCGAACTTGATGCCCTCTGGTCCAGGCAAGACACACCCCAGTCTGAGCGAGACGCCCTTCGGTCTGAGCGAGATGCCCTTCGGTCCGAGCGTGACACTCTCCAGTCCGAGCGTGACGCTCTCCAGTCCGAGTGTGACACCCTCCAGTCTGGACATGACACTCTCCAGTCCAAGCGCAACACCCTCCAGTCTGAGGACGACGCCCTCCAGTCCGAGTGTAACAACCTCCAGTCAGAGCAAGGCTCCTTCCCGAGCCCAGACGAGGCAGCCTGTAGCGGAGCAGCGCAACCCCAGGCGGACAAAACCGGTCTCGGCTCCCCCGGTGGGTCTGTTCCATATCTGGAAGGGGTTGGTGCGCTTCCGGGCTGAGCAGGCACCCGCTACTATGGCCACGGGGCAGGAGGTCGTGTTGCCCCCCATCCAGCCCGCTGGAGGCCCGGCCGTCCAGCATGAGGGGTGGCCTTAGATGTGGCTGAACGGGAGAGGTGGCCAATGCTTTATCTTTATACTGATTCATGGATGGTGGCAAATGCCTTATGGGAGTGGTTGCAGCAGTGGGAACAAAACAACTGGCAACGACGAAGAGGTAAACCTATTTGGGCTGCTGAACTGTGGAAAAACATTGCTGCCCAAATAAGAAACATTGTTGTAAAGGTGCGCCATGTAGATGCTCACGTGCCTAAGAGTAAGGCTACTGAAGAACATCAAAATAACCATCAGGTTGATCAAGCTGCCAAAATTGAGGTGGCTCAAATAGACTTGGACTGGCAGAACAAGGCCGAATTATTCCTAGCTCGATGGGCCCATGAGACCTCGGGCCATCAAACAAGAGATGCAACATATAAGTGGTCCAGAGACCGAGGGGTGGACTTAACTATGGATGCTATTGCTCAGGTCATTCATGACTGTGAAATATGCACCATAATTAAACAAGCCAAGAGGAGGAAACCTTTTTGGGGGGAAGGGCGATGGCAAAAATATAAATATGGGGAGGCATGGTGGATTGATTATATCACCTTGCCATGATCTCGCAATGGTAAGCGTTATGTGCTCACCATGGTGGAGGCAACCACTGGGTAGCTCGAAACATACGCAGTACCAGTACCCCATGCTATCGCCTGAAATACCATATTGGGGCTGGAGAAGCAAGTTCTATGGAGGCATGGTACTCCAGACACTGCCCCAGCAGTTCCACTCCTATCCCTGTCACCTGGGCAAGAAGCAGGAGCCCATGGTGAGGATGATGTGGATGTGCCAAGTGAGCCACCCCGCAGTGAGGGGGGTCATCCTGCAGCCACGAGGCCTGGGTTCACTGTTCCCCTATGAGGGTTTGGAGCTGGACTCTCCAGGCCAGGATGTGAAGCTGCTGGCACCAACGTGTGCCCCGGTGGCGCGGTGATAGAAGTGCCGTTTGCAACACCGGAGGCCCGGGTTCAAATTCCCTGTGGCGCAAGTGGTAGAAGTGCCGCTCTGCTACACAGAGGGCTCAAATCCCGGGAGTTGGACTCAATGATCTCTAAGGTCCCTTCCAACTCGCACAATACTGTGATACTGTGATCACCTGCTGGGGAGTTTCTTGATGAGCCTCTCCTTGATGCTTCTGTTCCACTGAAGGGAACAGATGACTTGGAGGATGGCCATACCACCAGCAGTGATGCTGGTCTGCTTCTCCCCTCTGCTTATGCTCTGGGCTCCTGACCTGATATCCAGATTGATGGAGACAGAGGAGGACAGTCCCAAGAAGTCCTCCGTGCAGTGGCCCTGTAGCTTAGGGAAAGGATGAGTGCACCTTGATGTGGGGGAGGCCCCACTAGTGCTGCCTTTCCCCTTTTTCTCCCTCCACCGTTATCATGTTTCTCTTTCCGGCAGTTTTGCCATTTCCTCGATTTAGTAAATAATGGTGTGTTAAGTTACAGAGTTTTATTTTAAGCTTAAGGATTTGCATGAAAATAGATATAAGTTGTTAAAAACAATAAGGTTGCTGATTTCTCACAACTATATATGTGTGTGTGTGTGTGTGTAATAAGCATAATGTAATGATGTAGAATAAGGGGTGGAATGTCATGGTTTTGCAATGTTGTAATTTTGCTATCAGTATTCCACATCATAACATCATGTTAAGCATAGATAATTTTGATGAATCTGCTGCTCACAGAAAGAAGACTACATGTCCCAGGGAGCACCACGGTCAGTCATATGACCAGGACTATATAATCTCACTTCAGTGCTGGACTCGCTCTCTCGGATCCTGCCAGCCATGGGGGAGTGTGTGGAAGCGTTCCAGCCGTTTCGCCTAGAGTTACAGTAGGCCTCTCGGTTTCGGGACTCACTCTCTCTTATTTTACTTGATTTGTTAGCCTTAATTCCAATTATATTGCATTATATTGTGTTATTCTGTATTCCGATATAGTATTTAGTAAAATAGTGTGCCTCCTTAGATCGCTGCCGCTGTATTTATTTTCTCTTTCCCTGTTTTCTTTTTTTTCTGGGCCAGCGGCCTGCGGGCCGACTGCCCCCCCTGTCATGGGTGCAGGTAGATTTTAGGGTAACCTTTGACACAGCCACAACTGTGACTGCTGTGGGATGCTGCTCATCACCAAAGCTGGTATCCCCAAAGCCATCTCAAGAACACCAGTGGGTCCTGGTGCCCCCATGGGGAGCTCCCAGCATCCCTGTTGCTGGCTCTGGGATACTAAAAGGCACCATGATAGCACAAGAGGATTCTGGGCTCCCCACAGGGGTTCTGGTATCTCCAAGGCCATCACGACCATGTCCCTGTCACCTCCTGTGCATATCACCATGTCTCCATTATGTCACCATGCTCCCTCCTGAAATTGCAGGAGACTGCAGGTCACCCCCAGCCACAAAACCACCTAGTGTGGTTCTGGAGTGGTCCTATTGTGTCCTGCCTCAGGCCAGGGGCTCCTGGAGTCACTGAGAGGACACAAGTGTCTCAAGGAGCTGCCAGAGGAGCAAAATGGAAGGGTTGGAGCTGGAGCTCCAGTCTGCAGGTCTGTGGGGGGTCACTGCAAGCCCTGGAATCCCAGTCCCTATGGGATCCCTACACATCCCCCCAAGACCCCTCAACCTCCACAGGACCCCCTCAACCCCTCCAAAATCCCCAAACGTCAATAAGATCTCCAATTTCAGAGGGACTCCCCATATCCTCCTGAATCCAATAAGGCCCCCTGAAAAAAGACAGGACCCATGGGAACCTGCACACCCTCCTTACTAGCACTCCCCCCATTAAAACGGGAGCCCAGAGAGCTCCACAACCCAATGGGATCTCCAGCCACACTGGGACTCCCTGATCCTCTCAAGCCCGGTAACATGCCCTCCAACAAATCACATAGGAGCCTCTGCAGTCCAAATTCCCTACCAACCCCAATAAGACCACCTCCCACCAAAATCAGGACCTCTAGGAGCCCCTAACCCCAATGAAACACCCCCATTATCCAGCTCTAATTTTTGGTTCCAGGTGTTCCACATCATAACACCATGTAGTGCACTGAGAGTTAAAGCATTAGTGCTCCAGTTTCGGGTACCAGAAGAACTGCACTCCCCAGGGGGCAGCTGTGCGGTCAGGGAGAAAAAAGAACTCCTGGCAAGATCACCTGATCGGGTTCTTCTCTTCACTCTTCTTTGCCTCTCCTGGCTGCTGCCCATCCTGACTGCGCGCATCACTTCAGTATGACTGCAAAGCCTACAGCTTTCTGATACTCTCTCATTATATTTGATTTATTAGTTTTAATTCTAATTATATTGTATTATAGTGTGTTATCTTACATTCTGATACCATATCTAGTAAAATTAGTTTGTTTCTCCTCAGATCGTTGCCACTGTTTTTAGTCATTTTGGGGTTCCCTGTTTCCCTTTTCCGAGGTGTGGATTTTGTGAAACCTCTCTGCCCCATTGGGCATGGAAATGAGCTGTAAAGCGCTGGCACAGCCCAAATTCCTCCCGAGTTCTCCTGATGTCCGTTGCAGGTTTTGGTACACCCAACGTCTTCCCACTGCCCCCTCCCTGCTGGTTCTGTGCCTTCGGTGTCCCCCTTTGTTCCCTCCTCAGTGGCTCCGGGTTCTCAGTGCAAAAGTCATCACTAAAAAACACAGTTGTGTTTCTTCATCTGTAACTTCAGCTGAAAGCCGCAGGACTTTCTTACACCTCGGTTAGAAAGGAAGCAAAAGCAGAAAAAAACACACTGCAAGTTGATCGGCTGCTGGGGCAGCAATGAGCTGAAAGGACATCCCCAGGGAGGGCTGCCTGGCAAGAGATGAACTGCCGGCGCCTCGCTCTGCAGGTCATCAGCTCGTTAACTCCGCAGCTGATCACATTCGTGCTCCCCTTTTCGGCAGCGAGCAGCCGGCTGAAGTCGCACGTACTCGGCTGCAACGGGGCCGTCTGAATGGCGGCTCTCCGCGAATGCCGCTTTCTCCGAACAGAGCGACCTCGGGCAACTCCGGAGTGGAGAAAGTGCGACAGCTGCTTTCCTCCGAATCCCCTCCGGGGGTTTCGCTCCGCAGCCCGAAAAGGAGCGGCTCCGATTTCACCTCGCTTTCTCTCCGAGGGCAGCTCTCGCAGCACGACCCCCACCGACTACCCTCGCGTTAGTGGTGGCGCATGCCTAGTAGTTCCCGGCAGAGCACTACGCATGAGCATGGCCCGGCACCCCACTGCGCATGCGGCTTTTTTTTTTTTAGCAATGCAGTACGCATGCGCCACTTTCGACCTTAGCATACGCATGCGCGCCTGTCCGTGCAGCAGTACGCATACACCTGGCCCCACTACGCACGCGCCTTATTCAACACAGCAATACGCATGTGCCAATTAGCGCGCCGCACTACGCACGCGCAATACTCAACGCACCGCTCCAGACACCACCCTGACACAGCGCTGCGCATGCGCCAGTCTCAACACACCACTACGCACGAGCCGCCGGTCATGCGCAACGGTGAGCCAATCGAGTGCCGCATCGGGCGCAGGGGCCGCCGGGAGAAAGGCCGTTCCGTTCCGTTCCGTTCCCGGAGTGGGCCCGGCCGAGAAAGCCCTGAAGGAAACAGGCGAGCGGCATTCTGGCCCGGGATTGGTGAGAAGATCGCTGAGTCGGCGGTCCAAGAATTCAGTGCTAGCCCGCACCCTCGCGGTTCGTAAAAATGAGCGCTATTTATCATTCTCTGGGTGCAAACGCACTTCCGTGTGTAGGACTAAGCGTAGTAAGGACTGCCGCATTATCTGCGCAGAGGGACGAGAAAGTCCTTCAGCCACTAACGCGTGGTCGGGTTCCGAGCCTGCGTCGTGCGGCCCGCGGTACCGAACGGGGACGGCCGCAGTGCCACGGATCGGTCACACGGTGGCGGAAAGAGACCGCGGGGAAGAACGACGGGATTGACGCGTCCTTGTGAGCCGTCGTGTCGTGCTGACGGGAAACACACATGAGAAGAGGAAGAGAAGGGAAAAAAGGGAAAAAAAAGACGATGAAAACCAAGGAAAACTTATCCAAACCCAGGAAGCCTGTGCTAAGTGCTTATGAACATCTATAGAAAGTGATCGAATTGATGTTGCCGACATCTTTTCAGTTGTTGTCAGCACCAAAATCTAACTACCAAGCAAATGTAATGATAAAGAAATGAAGGCATTGTTGCTGTGCCAGGGGAAGTGGCGTAACCTGCCATGCAGCGCCCCAGCCACGGTCCATCGCCTGCTGCTGAGCGGGGCCTGACCTGGGGTGACGTGCGGCAGGTGACCTTCTTTCCCGGGGAGGAGGTGCGGGCAAAAAGCAGGCAGCCCTGAGCTCACAGGGCCCTCGTGGCTGGCAAGGCCCTCAGCTTGTGAAAGGGAGTGTTGCTGGCAAAGATGCGTTTCACGAGGGAGTTACTGGAAGTTGAGCCTTGCCAGTGGCCCCATTGTTGCATTTCAGCCACTTAGCAGTTTGTACCCTCCTGTGATAGTTGTTGGTTTCTGTAAATCACTACAATCTGCATTTTACTTGGTTTTGTGCATGATATGTTAGAAGTGTTCTTCCTAAATCAATTTCAAATCCATCCGAGTTGGGGTATGTTTATCTTCAGAGAACTTGCATCCACTTACCATGTGCCTGTCTGAGCAGTATCCAAATACATCTGCGTGCCTTTTACTTGAACCACAGATTCTTTCCTTTTTATATACTTGAGCATTCAGCGTACTGGAATATCAATGATATGTACTTTATGCCTTGTATTAAACTTTGCCAATAAATAAGGCCTTTTGGTAAGATCACGCAACGAGCAGGAAGGTAGGGTGGCATCCACTGACTACATATGTTAGTTTCATACAAATTAAGTGATGTAAAAAGTGTCCAGTGGTCCTGTGGTTTGATTTTGCAGGTGAACTGTTGGCAGACGTGGCATTTTTTTCTTGTATACGAACACTGTGTATCATAAGGATTATTTTCTTAATGATATTCAGAAATCATTGGGTGCACTTCAGATATAATTTCTTCTGAAAACCTAAGTTGAAGTTAAGCAATGTGGGTAACAGCAGAACTATGGTTTTCTTTTGTTGTCTCCATTTGTATTGTGATTTGCAAGCAAACTCCTGAAGGTTTGAGTTGGATGACTTTGTTTGGGGGAAAAAAAAAGCATATTCTTTCTTTCTATCTTCTTGCTGTGTCCATGTAGCAGAAATGCTGTCACAGCCTGAGGCGATGATGGAGCACCTGGTGGGAAGGCAGAGCCAGCCCAGGGGAGTTCAAGTGCATGTAGTGCAGTGCACTGAGAGACCAGAAGGGGTGGATCCCTCATGTCAGGGCTGGCAGTG
This sequence comes from Excalfactoria chinensis, assembly GCF_039878825.1. Classification (NCBI taxonomy): domain Eukaryota; kingdom Metazoa; phylum Chordata; class Aves; order Galliformes; family Phasianidae; genus Excalfactoria; species Excalfactoria chinensis. The sequence goes on along the minus strand of NC_092842.1, from coordinate 9,121,999 downwards.
GAGGTAAGGGTATCTCATCTGGAGATCCCTACGTACCTGAAGACCTTACAAGCCTTCCAAAGGTGAGCAGTTTCTTGCTGTTATTCCTTTACCTCCTGCTGTTGTGTCTGATAGGATCCTCACTTGATGTGGCCTGGGGTTTTGTTGCTCTGCTTTCTTGTGCTTTCCATCACGTTCCACTCCACAATGCTGCATGAAAAATCAGTTTGGGTTTGTCTCTCAGCATGTGACTTTTGTCTCCCATTACTGCATTAATTACCTTGGCATCCTGGTAACTTTATGGAAAACCTGGGGCAGCAGATGTGCATGCAATTGTGCTGCATATAAAGGAAGTGATAGCATTTGAAAGAAAAGATGCCTGGAAGAAGAAGCCTTGTGCTAATATGGTGCCTTTTTAATTCAAGTAATGAAACAGCTACTTCTTTTGTTACCCAAGGTATTTCTTTGCCTGTGGAAAAAATGCAGTACTCTTCTAGGTAAAGAATACTTATTATTTTTTGCTACTAATCTATAGTTGAGAAATGTATTTGTTTCTGTTGGGGTGACATTGCTGGGGTAACATTGGGAAGTGATGTTGGGGTTTCACTGGGGGGTGATATCAAGGAGCGATGCTGGGCAGTGACACTGTTGGGGTGCTGTATCGGGGACCTTGACCATGCTGGGGTCCCAAAGGCTTCCAGCTGAAGAACGATCCTGGGATGGAACAGAGTATTCAGACAGTTTTAAGGGAACTGACATTTGTGACTGTAAATGCAAGGATCTTGCTTTGTAGCAAAAGCTGACCTTGGTAGTTGGTCCTGCCTATGCCAAGGCTTGTTTGGCAAGCAGTTGTTCCACTCTGGCTCCATTCCACGCACTGGCCACACAGGTATGGGGTGCAATGGAATAAACCCTGCAGACCACGGGGAGAATCAAAGCAGGAGAGAGGTTGTGGTGTGGGAGGGAGCAAACGTGCACTTTGAAGCAGGAGATAGCTGCCTATCGCATCCACCACCAACACATTCCTTTTCTCTCCTTTGAGGCAGTTTGCTGTCTCTCCAGGGTCAGTAAGTTGTAACTTGGGGAGTTCCTGCTTACCGCTTACTGGGATTATCAAAAATAGGTTACTGTGTGTGTGTGAGGGTGTGTATATCGGACAGAACTTGTAACCCTCTGTGCCACTCCGAGTGCGAAGTTTGCTTGCCTCTGCTCCTGACACATTCCGCCTCTCTGATCCAAATGTACCTGGAAACACTCGACCCAGACCTCAACCCTCATAGGAGCTGTAAGGATAACTGCATGAGCGTCCAGTGTAACTCCAATCCTAACCCTTACCCTGACACCAAAATAGTGTAACAAAAAAAATCATGCTGAAAGTTTGTAGTAAAAGTAACATTAACCCTAATCATAATCCAAAAAAGAATCATTAATGTAACCCTAAAAGTAACATTACTCACAGCCCTGATGGCCCTAACAATAATTCTAATGACCCTTACCCTAAAAATCCCCTGAAAATGATCCAGGAAAGTCACTGTAAAAATAACACTGACAGCAATTGCAATCCTAAAGGTAACTCAAACTTCAGTGCTGACACAATGCTAATCATAGTCATCCCAGCCCTAAGAGTTTTGGCAGTGTAAAGGAGGTGCTACCCTGTGTGTGCTGGGCAGTCCCATCAGTATCGCACTGCCATTAAATGCAGGTGGCAGCGGACGAGCACATCACTCCCGGGCAGCACAAGGACTGCGAGGGCAGTCTTGTCTCTTCTCGAAAGTAGCAGAAAAGCTGAATTTCCTGGAATGCCCCAGAACCCAACTTTGCTGCCCGCCTGCTGGTTGCCCGAATAGGTAAGAGCAAAACGTGAACTCAAATGTATATTCATTATATAGCGTGGCATGCTGTTTTTTCTAGAGCTCATTACTGTGCTTCATGGCATCCCACTGGCTTGGCACAGATTTCTCCATTGCACCACCTTGCTTTCTCTGACTGTTTTCCTTGCTTTGCCCCACCTTTTCTCAGAAAATACTGCAGAGGGCTACCATTCGGGCTGTATTGCGTCTCTTCATGATCTCCCGCTGTGGCATGGGAGCATAGAAGCAGACTGTGTGGAGGGGTCAGGCTGGGGAGAGGCCATTCCTTTGGTGGGGTCTGAGTGGTGGGGCCAGGGCCCAAACCCGAGTACAGCAAAGGCTGCCCGGGTCTGCGGGTCCTCGCTGGGATTCCGTACGTACAACGTCAGCGCTGCCTTTGCTGCCGGCGCCACAGCCCCACGGGCTCTAGGACCTGCGCTCGGCAGCCCGCGCCATGCTGCACAGCGCAACGGCCCTGCACTGCCAAGCGCCGCACCGCCGCGCGGCCCCCACCCGTGCTCTCCGTGGTCGCGCACCCGCCTGGCTCGCCCGAGCAGGGAGCGCCGGGGCGCCGCGGAGGAAGTTTGTCCCGATGCCGCTGTCAGGTGCGCCGGGCAGCTTCACCGCCAGCTGCTGCTGGTGCCCGGCGCCTCTGAGCGTGCTCTGGTAACTACCTGTCTCGGCGCCGGATGAGAGCAGCGGCTGCCGTCCCGGTAGCGCGGGCTGTGGGCGGGCCGCGGGCGCGGCGCTCCACGGTGGAGCTGCCGGAGGGCGGCCAGGCAGGCGGGCGGCTGCGGTTCTTGCCGGAAAAGGGCCGATGAGCTGTGCGTGCTCACCGCTAATCGGCAGCGGCCTGCCCGGCTCGGTGGTGACTCTGAAGCGTGAGGCAACAGAACAGATGGCTTCGGGTATGGGTTTAAAATAAACCGGCAAAGAGGAGATCTAACCCGAATGAGGTCTGTGGGTGAACTGGACAGGCTTTGACAAGGCTGTGCTTTCTACTGATTGTGTGAACATATACGTCTATATACGAATACATATGTATATATGAATACGTTCAGTTGTTCTCAGAGGCGTAAGAAAGGCTTGCCTGCAGGGAAAGAGAGTCTTATCTTGCCTTACATATTGCAAAAGTTTCATTTGAAATGCATAGATGACTTTTTCCATTTGGAAGATTTAGGATGTTTTAAAAGTAAGTATATTATCTTGTTTTCTTAAAATTACTGTTTTCTTTAAAATTGAGTTTATCATGTGAATTTTCCAGTGCATTTGAGAAGGTAATTACTTTAGTTTTACTTATGTAAGAAAATGTGGGCTTTTTTTTTAAGCTGTTTTTAATACAGCTTAGTGGTTTGTTTTGTTTTTTTTTTTTCCCCCTCCCACTAGCTACACACTTTGTTTATTAGCTTTCTTAAAAAACATGAATCAAAGCTTACCCTCATGTTGAATTTTAATTATTTATTTTAAAACAGGCATTGTACATTTGGATTTATTCGTTTGACTGGGTTTTGTTTAGGTTTTCATCCCTTATTGCATCAGCTGTGCAATTGCAAAAGCACCCTCTTCTTTTTTTCAAAGAGCTTTTTCATCTAGAAAACTAAATTCTCTGTCACCTACAGAGAATCTGCTTTTCTGTTTGGTGTCAGATGTGGTGGCTGCACTTTCGAGAATACTATTGTAGTACTTCTCTTTCCTTACTTTTAAATAGAAATTTTATTTTAGCATTTATTTACAAAAGGCCTGGAGCATCTCCTGTATGAGGAAAGGCTGAGAGACCTGGCTCTGTTCAGCCTAGAGAAGACTGAGAGATGATCTCATTGACATTCATAAATAGCTAAAGTGCAGGAGTTGAATGAATGGGGGCAGGCTCTTTTGGTGGTGTGCAGGAACAAGGGGCACCGGGCAAAAACCAAAACAGAGGAAGTCCCATACAAACAGGAGTAAGAACTGCTTTACTCTGGTGGGGACAGAGCAGTGGAATGGGCAGTCCAGGCAGCTTGTGGAGTCTCCTTCTCTGGCAACATTCAAAACCTGCCTGAATGCTGCCTATGCAGCCAATTCCAGGGAAACAGCTGTAAGCAGGGGGTTGGAATAGGTGAGCTTTCAGGGTCCCTTCCACCCTCTATGATCACACAATACTGCTTCTGTGTGCCTCAGAAGATGATGTCCTATGTATCACTGGCAGAGAATTACTAAACGATGTGGCTCTGGAGGGAACATCTGTGCTTAAAAGTGTCACTAAAAGCGTGGTTATGCTCTTTTGAGAAAGTCGGGGAGATAAAACATATGGGCAGAGTTGTTTTGAAACTGGCTAGTATCGTTCTTTGTCAGATGGACCAGCTGTATTCATTTCTGTGTCATGGTTTTGTAAAGTTTGCTATCGGTATTCCACATCATAACATCATGTGGAGCACAGAGAAGAACAACTACACGTCCCAGAGGACCTCGCGGTCAGAGAGGGGGATACGTCAAGGAAGTGACACTGGCTCTCTCTCACTCCTGGCAGCAGGTGTGGGTGTGCTTCCAAGCTGTGCGCCTTCCATTGCAAAGTAGGCATCTTGGTCTTTAGAAACCTCTCTCTTATTTTACTGGATTTATTGGCCTCAGTTTCAATTGGATTGTATTATACTGTGTTATCTTGCGTTCCAATATCATAGTTTAGTAAAATAAGTTTTCCTCCTTAGATCATTGCGGCTGCTCTGTTTGTTTCCTTGAGCCCAGCTCCCATCTGTCTACCCCTTCCCCTTTTCCCTTCCCATTTTTGGGGCCAGGGAGCCCACGGGCCTACTGCCCCCCCGTCACAGGCATAGATTGATCCAGATAACTCCGTGACAGTCTGCAATAACTTCCCAAATACATTCCCTGTCTGCAAAATGCTGAGAATCTCTTCTGGTCCGAATTTTGTTAGGAAGTAAGGCTTGCTTCACAAGGCCTTAACAAAAATAATGAGGGGTCTTTAAGAGAAGTGTAGCACAGTTTGAAGTTGCAGACACTACAGATGTCACAGATCTGGTGAAATAAGCCCTTCGTTGGTCTTTATATAAATCATACAAAATGGAATGCTATTATAAAGGCAGAATTAGATTAAGGGGATTACGTTATGGAAATTAAACAGAAAGTAATGAGTTTTTTCTTGACGTTTAAAATTCATTACACGCTGAGTCACAGAATCGTTGAAGCGGTGATATCATACAGAAATCTGATGTGCTGATCTTTTCACAGAATTGTAGGGGTTGGAAGAGACCTCTAGAGATCATCGAGTCCAACCCCCCTGCCAAAGCAGGCTCCCTACACCACGTCAGACAGGTAGGCGTCCAGGTGGGTCTTCATCTCCAGAGAAGGAGACTCCACCACCTCCCTGGGCAGCCTTTCCATTCAGGGCATCTGTGTTTGGAATCTATCCTGGCTGGGATTCTTACATGCTGTTGAATTTTATGGTACCAGACAGATGCAGGTTTTCAGGAAACTACTTAGAAAGGCATTGAGTAAGAAAAAAATGTAGTTTAAAAAGTTAAAGCAATTCTTCGATAGTGTTGTAATTTCTAAAGTCTATGCAGAGGCAGAGTTTCTTTCTTTTCTGTTTAAAACAGAGGTGATTGTGTTCTAAATGTTAATATTTTCATTTTAGGATGACAGGGAAGTACCAGAGAACAAATACTTAAGTTTGAGTGAAAGTCTGTATTCATTTTAACTATTTTACATTTGCTGCACAGAAGGGAAGAGGAATAGGGTAAATGACAACTTCAATTAAGTGAAAGTGAAATAATTTAAGTAATAGGTTCCTTATGTGTCATTAGTTCCACTGAAGTAGATTCTTCTGAAGGAGCAAGAGAAGGGAAGTCTTGTTTGTGGCAAGCTTGTAAAGGGACGGAGATGCTCAGGGAGAAGGAAAGTCATGGTTTAGTACAAAATGTCGAGTAGGATTGATTGTTGTTATTTTTTTCAATAAAGATTTTTGTTTCTCTAGTATAGAAGCTACCTTGAAGCTGTTCTACTGGCAATGTCTTCTTCATTAGGGCGCTTTGATATACCTTCAGTCAGCCTCGAGTTTCACGTGTTATTAGATAAAAATTAATTTCAATTGGCATGTAGAAGATATAAAGTTTGGTTTGCAGATTTGTGTTATGGAAGTTAGGTTATGATGCAATTAACTCCATACATGTAGTCTACAAAAACACTAAGTTATTCTTTGCAAGGCACTATTTTATAAGGCTAAAAACAATTCTTTCCACTGAGTTCTAAAACTGGGAGATCTTTCCCGTACACGTGTAGCTAACTTCAGTTAACAAGTGCAAGGCGTTTGCAGCACTTAACCATTTATCTTCCTGCAGTAGGAAGCTTGTAGAAGCTCCTGCAGTAGTTCTGGCTTGTAGACATTTTTAAGAATTTTAATTTCAATTTATTATTATTATTATTATTTTAATTTTTAAAAGAAAAGCTGTAGCTACTGAAGTACAGATTCTTGCCAGCTTTTCAGATTAGCCAGGGTGGTGACTCTTCTGTCCAAACCTTTAATAGTTATTAAAATCACACTAGTGTATCTAATGAGGTGAGATTATTTCCTAAGTTAGTAAATGTCATTTTTGGCGTGCTGCAATTATCTCTATATGTGAAGGAAAAAGCAGTGTGCAGGAGAGAGCGTGCAGAGCTGTTATCTCCAGGAGTGCCCCACACCTGGAATTCCCACCCTTTTTTTTTTTTTTTTTTTTTTGCCCAGGAGTAAAACGAAAACAAGTATATTTAAATGTTGTTCATTGAGCATCCTGTTCTACATTTGGATGCAATCGCTGGATGTCTGCAGCTTCCTCTGACTTTCAGACATTGATATCGCTTGGGGACAGCGATATGCTTCTCCAGTAACAGCAGTCATTTTTATGTGAGAGGCGGGCTGAATTGATAAGGATTCAATTGATAAGGATTCTCCTGCGCAGACCTGAGACTGCAGCTGCCGAACTGCCCGTGCCTGTCCGACAGCGGGACCCGCGTTTCCCGCCCGGCACGGAAGGCCGGGCCTTATTCTGGCCGTGCTGACTACAGCTCCCGGCGCTCCTCGCGGCGGCGCGACTCCAAGCGCGGAGTCCGAGCGGCTCGCGCAGCTTAGCTGGCGCGCGCGCGCAAGGCGCCTGTGCGTCCGGGCAGCGGGATGTGTGAGGGGTTCGCTCGTCGCATCTCTCGAGGGAGGCGGAACGCTGGGAGCGACGCTGGAGCGGTGAGGTCCCGGCCTCGCCGCCCGCATGGAGCTGAGCAGCGCAGAGGCGGTCTCCACCCGGTTCCTTGGCCTTACTCAGCGGTACCGGAACCGGCAGGGCGGCTCGGGCGGGGCGCGGCGTTGCGCGGGCCCGCGCTTTCGATGACGGAGATACGGTGTTGTGTTGGTGCTGTGCGGGGGGCCTGGGGATGGGGGCTGGCGGCCTTTCGAAGGGGTGGCGCTGCAGGCTCCCGGCCGGCGCTCCGCGGAGAGCTGCGAGCCCGGAGCTCGGACGCTGCCTCTGGGATCGCTGCCGGTGGCTCGAGTGGAGCCGGATGGGACACCCGCGGGCCGGGGCTCGCAGCCTGTTCGGCGTCGTGGTCGTGCAAACAAATACCGGTAGGACAGCTGCGATTGCTGGATTGTTTAGCGTACTTATGTCTGTGCCTGCTTCTTCGATGACAGTATATTAACCAGTTCGGTATGTCGAAGGGCTAGCGGGTAAAGATGTGTAAGTAAGGAGACAGGAGAGTCAAAGAGGGCATGCAAGCTATGACTTTGTAATCAAACAGTTGCAATGTGCAAGCTCATCTTTGTCTGTCACAGCTCTTCCCCCGCAAACCTCCTGTAAGTAACGTGCTTTTAGGTGTCAAAGTCCTAAAACACAAGACTTGACACTAGAGTGGTAAGAATACATGTCTTTAAGTTTAGATTGCAGAATATGTGAAAACTTGCTTTAACATTTGGCTTTCAGGACTGTTAAAGGAAGGACTGTAGGAGCTTCTGATGAAATGGAGGGAAGCTTGTCCTCTTTCCTCTTCCTCATCTGTTAGGATCGGTTGTACAGCAGAACCCTTGTTTGCAAACAAGTGAGAGAGGGAAATAGAATGTGCTCCTTGTACTGTACAAATGTGTTTAAACTGTTTCATTTGATTTCTTGTTTCTCATCTGTATTAAAACACATGGCAATATAAGTAAACTCTAATTTATTAAGTCAAGTAAGTCTGAGCCACAAGGAAGCTAGCATGTATTTCAGTGCTGACAGTTTGCCCTAATACACCAAAAGCTATATTTGAAACTGGCATAACTGGAGCAACAGTGTTTTTCTAGCATAGGTCAGGTCAAGACACAGGAAGGATGTAATCTAATGAAGAAAATTAGTAAGAAAAGCTAATAGTAACAACAGCATATTTTTTAAATGAGATGATGTGGTAAGTCGGAGAGTAATGGAAAGCTAAAGAAGCACGTGCACTAGAATTCACTGTGGAATATGTTCACAAAACTGTGTCAACAGAGGTTGAGTGGATGCTAGAATAAATCTCTCTACTGTAACAGGCTTCCTAGTGAGGTCATTAATGTTCCATGCCTGTTGGCGTTTGAGAGGCATTTAGTTAGTACTCTTAATAATACAATTAACCTTTTATTATTGTGGAAATGCAAAAAAAATAAAAATAACATCCAGTAACCATACTCAGATCGTTACTTCCCAGGCTCTTTATATGGGCTACCAGGCATATATGTTAATATCTATTTTACATTTTTGTATTTTGAAATTGTTTAGAAGTCCTGCCCTCCATTGCCTTGATAACCGGTGCTTTTGTTACATTAGTGTGCTCATCGGTTGTATACCTGGAACAATTTTGTTGTCATACAGTGTTTATTTTTGAATAATGCTTCATATTTTATTTCTGAAGCTGTTCATTAGCATCTGATCATATTATCTCTGTAGTATTAATACGCTGTGAGGGGAGTTCAACTTTCAGTCTGCTGAGGTATAGGATTTAGTTTCTGTGCATGCAGATAGTTGTAAAATGCCTTTGTCATTCTCCAGCTTTATTCTTCAGATAATTCATGAGATGACATTCTTCTCTAGTTTCACCTACTTTAAGGTTAGCTTTTATTAAGGCAGGAGGGAGTTCAATTTTATAAGCTTCAGCTTGCTTTTTTTCCTGCTTTGTGGACCTATCACAATTTATTAAACTCTCTGAAAGTTACCCAGGCGTGGATGATGTCATTCAAAGCACAGTAGACCAGTGATTCTCTTTGTGGTGACTTCAGAATTTGTGTTGTCTGGAATCAGGACAGTCCCATAAAAGTGTGTGCTCACCACTAGGCTTCCCCAAGACTTGACAAGATTTATCGTTAGTGACTCTTTCTAGGTTTTTATTTGTTTGTTTGTTTGTTTTTTGGTGTTTGTTTTTGTTTGTTTGTTTGTTTGTTTGTTTGTTTTGCTTAGTGACAGAATGAGGGAATTGGTTTTAAAAGTGGGAGAGGGTAGATTTAGATGAGATATTAGTTAGGAATTCTCTACTGTCAGGGTGCTGAGATTCTGGAACAGGTTGTCCAGAGAGCATCCAAGGCCGGGCTGGATGGAGCTCTGAACAGCCTGGTTGAGCGGGAAGTATCCCTGCCAACCCCTCTGCTACCAGAACTGGGTGATCTTAAAGGTCTGTTCCAATCCAAACCATTCTATGGTTCTTTGTATTTCTTCACTTCATCCAAGACTGAACTTAGAATGTCAAAGGTCAGCAACAACAAAGTTTGCTTGTCTGCCCCTGATACTGACAGTGGCAAATGCTCGTTGACTAAAATTGCTTTTACAGTGATTACCAAGCACACCTAGCTGTATGAATGAATTGAATAGAGCTAAAGTAGCACACAGTGGAAATCTTAGCACTAGTACATATACCCAAATTTTCTGTAAAAGTCAAAATATCATGTAAAATGCTCGGTGTCTTAAAATGTATTGCAGTTGAGGTATTCAGTTTCCTCCATGAAGCATGTACCAAGCTTCACATAAACTGCAGAATGCAGGAACTTAAAACATGATGCTTGGAATACAGTTTTTGATCTGTGCTTTCCAAATTCTCCCCAAGAAGAAAAGAGGTTTAATCCTGTATGAAATTAAACTTCAGAACTCTTTGTTCTACCTGGAAAGGAGAAAAAAAATCAGATATCCCTGTTTTTGTCTGTATAGGTGCTTGTCTTGAAATGCTTTTCTTTTATGTTACCTTCTGCAAGAAAAGGTGAAAACTCGGGAGTAACAGTTGAATTTTTTTTTTCTTAACTGCAAACCACACTGAAGTAGTTTGTTTCATATACTTCCCTTCAGATGATGGAAAGAGGATGCATGTGCAAGACAGCGTAAGGCACACACCTTGTAAATTGCATGTGTGAAAAGGAGGGTAAAGTGAGACCATCTAAAACAGTTTTGATAGTTCAAGTATGTAAATTATTGCTACAAAGAACAGTGAATGAAAGTTAACTGTAGTAGATGATGTATTGTGCACAGGCACACTCAGGAATGACAGTACTCTGGGCTATCTTCTCCGATTGAGGGGGCATATCTGCTGCTGTTTGCTGCAGCTTCTGCGCAGCAGTGGGGCTTTTACAGGAGAAGTTGAATTCACAGGTCCAGTAGCAACAGTAGTAAGTCTAGAGAAAAAGAAAGTATTATGTGGAGCACGTGGTCACTATAGACTAGAACTTTTGTATGCTTATTTATGTTCATGCTTTGTGACCTAAGAAAAAGGGGTGCTGTTGATTTCCATTTAAGATTGTTTCATCAGTCCTGACGTGTGAGCTGGGTGGGCATACAGTACTGTTGACCAAAACTGGCTGAATGGCTGGGCCCAGAGTGTTGTTGTCAGTGGTGCAAAGTCTGGTTGGAGACAAGTGACTAGTTGAGTACTCCAGGAGTCAGTGCTGGATCCAGCGGTGTTTGACATTTTCATTAATGATTTGGATGTCTGGGCAAAATGTGCCTGAGAGGAGTGGCAGATAGACCGCAGGGTTGTGCTGCCATCCAGAAAGACCACAACAAGCTGGAGAAACAGACTGACAAACTTGTCATGCCAAGACAAGATGCATTTGAACTCTTGAATAGCTGGTTTTGTCTAAACATCAGGAAGCATTTTCTGTATGAATGATGGAGCACTGGCACAATCTGCTCAAAGGCTTTCTCTCCTTTTTGTCTGCTTCCTTTTCCGCAGTGGAGAAAGAGGAGGAATTTTTGTTTTCAGTTATGGTGTAAGCTTTTTAGACCACAGGCTTCAACATTTATTTTCTCTCAGATGAGACTCCTTAATATTTGGGTCTCCAAAGGTAGAGGTAATCATAGGTAAGGTCAAATTGTAGTTGGTTTGGTAGCAAGAGTTCTTAGATCACAACCCAAGGCCCCCCCCCTTTTTTTTTTACCTGTAGCAGACTTTTCCCTTCTCTGCTGTGCATATTCCCTGTATGAGATTGTACTCTTCTCTTGGAAAGTGTTTCATTGTGATCCTCAGGAAAATTAGGATTATTAACTGTTCACATTCAAGCATAAGTTTGTTGTGCAGGTAACCAAAATCTGAAAGCTTAAGTTATTATATTTGTGTTTGTGTATGTTTTGCCAGTGGACGAGGTCAGCATAAGGGTCACAGGTGCCAAGTTAAAGAAGTGCATTTATCTTTACTGAAGTTTAAAACCATGAGATAAGAAGTGAAATTATACAACAAGAATAAAACAGAACAAGGCAGTGCAACTAACTGTTACTATGTGAGGATAGTAATAGAGATTAAGAAATACCCATTACCAATTGCCCTAATACTTTGCCATTGTCCAGATCTGCAGCTGCTGGGGAGCCCCAGTTGCAGCAAGGGTTTGGAGAGCCTTTTCCAGCAACTGGGAGGTCTTATGCTTTGCACCCACCCGTAGGTCAGGTCTCCAGCTTCACTGCAAGGAAGTCCAGCTTTTATACTGTTGAATAAACAAGTTTACTTGACAATTAGGCGGAAACATCTGATTTCATCCTCCCTTTGGATTTCACCTCAAGCCTTGCTAGGGCTCAAGGAGGAACCAAGTAGGTTTGTGTGCTCATAGGCCTTAACACTATGCTTCTAAACAAGGAAAGGTTAATACATTCTCATAATGTTTTAGCTAAGCTACGTCTCTTGCTAATGAGATGTTTTGTTCGAGATACATATTTCGCTAATGATCACATGTATTTTGCTAATGCTCAGATACTGATGATGCATAACGCTGAGTTGTGAAATTGACCTGAGGTCAACTTTGATTCCAGGCCTACTGTTCAGCCAACGTGATTATGTTTCCAACTGAGTGATTGTTTTGGAGCTTTTTAAAATCATATATAATGTGAATTATCCTCGTTTCCTATTGGCGACTGTCACTACTGATACTGTGGGATGTATGCGTACATAGATGTCAGAACTGTGGCTTCATTGCCTTCAGAGGCAGAGGGGTTATTTTAATTGGAAAAGAAAAAAAAAAATCTCCATTAAGGCAGACAGTGGAGTAAACCATAAGTTATGACAGGGTAACTGAGTTGCTAGCCTTGGCACTGACTAATTATCGTGTTCTATTTGCATCTAGATAGTTATTTAGCTTGTAACATGTACAACTAAGCCTCCCATATTTGTAACAGAAGGCTTAATGTTTATAGTTAGAGGAGGTGTTTGCCATCTGTTTTGAGCTCGTGAAGTACATGTTGATTTGCTTAATGAGATGCAATGTTTTAAGATGCTAGTGCATGTGGACTTCGAATATGGAATTTAACGTTTCCCTTTGCTTGCATGACAGTTTTATCTTTGTAAGTGTTATAGGTGGAGGAGACCAATTGATGCTGTTTCTTTGTTATGCTTTTGAATTAAAATAATTGCTTAATTGTTGTATATATAAAAAAAAAAGTTTCTGGGAAAAAAAAAAAGTAGCAGCATACTGAGCAGAGCTTATTGAACAACCTGCAGTTGTCCTGTTTAAACCACTACGTTTTTCTTCCCTTAAATTAAATGTACTTGTCAAATGCACTTATAAGCTGCTTTGGAATTCTAAATTGGTCACATTGTGACTAGATATTTAATTTAATTGTAGATTTTGCTTCCAGTGAAGACACAGACATTTCTGTTCTTTTGGCAGTAGTATGAAAGCCAGACTGCAATGGCCTCTACACTGTGCGCATTGTAAGGAGTTTTCCCTGCAATAATGAGCTTATGCACTGCCAACCTTGTTCAGCAGTGCTGACATTTGTTAATGGCAGTGTGTAGTGTTGCATGAGATCTACGGCTTGTTGAACGTGTGTACTGATGAAGCATTTCTGTTCCAGCTCAGTCTCTGAAGATCTCGGTTGCAGGCGTGGAGAGTTTAGCCGGAAGCACTATGGGTCTGTGGAGCTTGTAAGTTTATTTGCCCATCCTTTAATTTAAACGGTTTTTAATGCAGAACACAAATCCTTTTCATTTCCAGGTAACAAATTGCGTCTAGTTTGAAAAATGTTTATTCTAAGCTTAACTGGAAAATTACAGGGTAATAAAAAGAGACTTAAGAACAGCTGTACTAGATGTGTGCTACGAAATGTTTTTACAGCCTTACTATAGAAAACTTTCATTTTAATGGGACAGAAAATATTATGTAAATATCCTGCTTACCCCACCACATTATTCAGAAAGATAGGGATTGATCTATGTTTCCTCATATAAGCTGAAACCTGCGAAATACTACAGTTATATTTGATGAAGCATTTGTAATTATTTGAGTTAAAAGCTGTGTGCGTGCTTGTGTGTTAATGTAAGTGTGCATGTGTCTGATTTTGTGTGTACTTGCCTCTGAGTACTGGGAAGGGATATAAAATTGAAAGAACTAGGCAAAATAATAATACTAAAAATACCTAAAATCTGACTGTTTTTCTGAGTATTCTTCAAAGATTAACTTGGAAGTTAGTATTTTCTCATATAGACCTTCCTTCTCCATTGTGAAAATAGAAGTTTGTCAGTTAAAATAAGGTCATCCTGTATACAATGCCATAATGAAATGCGCATAAACTGTTCTATTAGCTATGGTTGTAATTTCATGTTCTTGTGGATTTATGAATATAAATGATCTGAATGTAAATTGGTGGCTTAGTTTCTGGAGGTTGCACTGCAAGAACACCAAGCATCTATCTTGACATTCCATCTATTAGTTGTATTCATGTCAAAAAGTCAGATGAACCGCTTTATGCTGAGGGGCACTTTTGTTCCCAGTACTTACATTCTTTTTCTGGAAAAGACAAATATATTGATAACAGTAATTTCACAGTAAACTCATTAAGCAGTCTTTTCCTTTGAGTGGTTCTCTAAAAATGCTTCTGTTGGTTTATGGAAGTATGCGTGGTAGTTTAAAAACTTATAGGCAGTGAAACTCTTCCATAGTAACCCTCTCACTCCCCCTAAGAGGGAGAGGGAATGTGATGGAGAAATAAAAGTTCAGGGCTGATATAAGGACAAGGGAGATCACTTTAGTTACTCTCATGGGCAAAACAGATTCAATATAAGAGTGATTAATGTAATTTATTACTTATTGATAACAGACAGTGAGAACTAAAAGCAAGCAAAAAAAAACCCCTTTCCCTTCCTTCTCCCTCCTCCTCTGTCTCCTCCCCTTCAGGTGCCACAGGGGAATGGGGATTGTGGTTGATCAACTGTCATGGTTTTATGTTTTTTTGTTATCAGTATTCCACATCATAACATCCTGTAGTGCACTGGGAGTTAAAGAGTTAATGCTTCAGTTCTATGGGCCGCTGGATGTTTCCTGGTACCTGGTTCTGAGAAGAACTAGTACATACCCCAACAGGGGACTTTGCATTTCTGTTTTCCCTTTAGAGGGAAAGATAAAAATTGTTTGCTTATTATGAGGAGGTGCCTCTCTCTTTTTCCCTTTCTGCTTGTCCCAGCAGCATATTTGCTTGTTTTGCCTCCAACATTAGAGTAAGGCCTTTGGTTTGTTGGACACTCTCATTTTATTTGATTTATTAGCTTCAGTTCTAATTACATTGTATTGCATTGTGTTATCTTGCATTCTGATAACTTTTCTAGTAAATTGTTTTCCTTCTCAGATTGTTGTCGATATTTCATTGTTAGGCCCATCTCCCTGCCTTTTCCCCTTTTTACCTTTCCTGTGTTATGTGTCCATCAGTTCCCCTGCCCCATTAGTCATGGAGCCAGGCTGAACCAGCCTGTAAGCCGTTAACATGCTTAATGTCTGCTTCTCCTTTATCATCACTTTCTTCCCCTGCTCTGGCATGGGTTCCTTCCCATCATGGGATGCAGTCCCTCTCAATATAATCCTATGTAGGCTTCCTGTAGACAGGAATTCTTCAAGAACTGCTCCAGCATGGGTCCATACTGCAGGGTGAAGTTAGTAATAGACATTATGGGTTTCCCATTGGCAGCAACTCCCATTGGAACTCCTGCTCTGCAGTGAGCTCCTCTCCATGGACTTCAGTGTGTATATCTGCTCAGATATGTTACACTGTGGGATGCAAGAGAACAGCCTGCTCCACTATGATCATGTCACTGATTGCTCAGGGACATGATTTAGCAGAGGGTTGTTAGTTAGGGTAGTATTGTTAGGTCAGGGTTGGACTCGTTTAAGGTCTTTTCCAACCTGAGTGATTCTATGATCTTCATGGGCAGCAGAGGATCTTCTGCACCAACATTTTTTCTACCTCCTTCATGCACCTGGGTGTCTGTAGGATTCCGTTTCTCTCTTCTTCATTTCCTTCTCCCAGCTGCTGTTGGGCAGCAGTTTTTTTCCTTCTTAAATCTGTTCTTCCAGAGGCACAACCAGTGTTGCTTGTTGGCTCAGCTTTGGCCAGCAGTGAGTCACTTTTGGAGCTGGTTGGAACTGGCTCTTCTCTAACATGGAACAGCTTCTGGACTCTTCTTGCAGAGTCCAGTCCTGCAGTCTGTGCACCTGCCTCTCTCCTTCCCCTCCCCCAACAACTGCTCAATTATTTCCACCTTTTATTTATTACAGCACATTTATTTTGTCTCTCCCCTAAATACTATCTCCAATTTCCTTCCTATTGGTCTAGTATGACCAGTCGTCTGGATAAATTCTCTTACAGTTCGTATCAGGCAACACAGCTTCAGATCTTTCCAAAGCAAGTGGCCAGCAGAACTACAAAACACTATGATAACTCTTCCACCAGATAAAAAGAGAGAGTGTTATCCCGTAATAGCACAGATTGCTAGGTGGAAGTGAGAAATGATCTGCCATTGCATTTTTGTTCAGATCCCTTTTCTTAAGTTTGGTATGGTATCTGACAGTTGTTTGTTTTTTTTTTTTACTGTTTTGAGAAGGGTAACATGCAATGTTATTGTTAGGTGATCTTTGCAGGAAATAAACACATTCTCTTCTTCACTGCCTCTTGTCTTGTATGGATCCTAAGCAGCATAGTTGAACTCAGCAGAAATGTCACGTTATCTCATTTTGTTAACTTTTCAAGAGGTTTTTAGCAATAAGGAGAGTGCTGGTGTTCTGGGAATCCTTGCATTCTATGATAAAAAGGACAGGCAGACTTTCTCAGAATATTTATGAATATTCCATAGAAATCTTCAGCTGGAAACAAGCTGGAAGCAGGCCAAGGTTTCTTCCTGTACCACATACTTTTCACTATCATTGCTGACTCTCGTGTTTGGAGATTATTGCTTCTTTCCAACTTCTGGAAACTTCAATAAATAAAAGTGCAAGTGAAGGCTGGTAGTTTCAGCAGTCTGTTACTGCCAAAAGAAAGGATTTTAGACATGGCAAAGCTGAGAAGAATAGAATCAACATGGCTGTAAAACTCACTGTTTTGAAAGGAATGAGCTTCTAGGTCAGTTTCTGGGAGGTGGACATGTTCCTCTGTAGGCATTCTGCATGCTGATGCAGCTAAAATTTGAGACGGGAATTTCTGATTAGCACTGGATCTGCAAGATGAATGTATAACTCTCCCATTCGTGTATCCCTAGAGTTATATTCAGATCATTCAAAATCTGTAGTCAAATGGGTAGCAGCTGTGCTGATTCCCCTATGAGAACACCTAGAAGAAGGAGAAACCAAGTAAGATTGGGTTGCTGATAATATGGATATTTTTGGAACTAGAATCTCTATCTTAAACTCTCTCATAGCTTATATCTAGTGATGCTGATGGAGCTATTCAAAGAGCTGGACGATTCCGTGTGGAAAATGGCTCCTCTGATGAGGTAAGTGGTTAAACATATGTAAATCTGAAATTCGGTTTCAATTTCTCAACTGAAAGGTGTATTTATAGTCAATTACTAGGAGTGTGGTCTTGAAAAATGCTCAATAATATGAAAATGTAAGAATTCAAGAGGAGGGAAATGGTGTTTGTTACCCCCAGGACTAGCTCAGTTATTCATTTAAGAGTACACAACCTCAACAATTTAATTCTTAAGGAAAGAGGTGGTATTTCCTTTTGTTCTGTAATACTTTGCTCAGTTTATGAAGTCAGAAGAAAAAAATATCCTCTGCAGTTCACCATGCTACATCATTGTTTCCTTTGTGCTTGTTTTGTTTTTGTTTTTTGTAAGTTTTTCCTTGGTGTGATGAGGGTATAGCATCTTTTTTTTTTTTTTTTTTTTTTTTTTTTTCTTCCTAGATGTGTTTAAGCATCTATGCTTATTTTTAAATATGAGATGAAGAAGCTGTGTGGAGACTGAAAGAGTCACTCATCTTAAATTCTCCAGCAACACTTAGATTTCTCCTTAAATAATTTGTGGGGGGAAGGTTATCTTCCTTCATAAATAATTTTCATCTGTAAATAGCACCTTAGTATTTGAAGAAAGAAAACTGCAAAGTCTTGAAGTGTATGTAAGGTCTTGGTAAACTTACGTTGAACTAATATGAATCATAAATTATTAGTTTGCATCAGCACCGGGTGCAGCATGAAAGTAGCTGTTCTGTGTTGATTCCCTCTTGGATTGTGTTCTGTAGATTGGCTTTTCAGTTCAGTTTCATGGAGTTCAAACACCCTTTATCTTTTATTATAGACATATTCTCTGAGTGCATGGTGAATGCCACATGATAAATAGACATGGAGAATGGCTTTTCCGTTGTGAATGCTCATAGTGGAAAAGGAGTGATGTGTGCTGGGAAATTTACTAACAGTCAATCCAGAAACAATACTGAAGAATTTCCACAGCATTGTCTCCAGTTAGGAGTGCTTGAGGAATATTTTGGGAAGAAAGGAGAAAATAAAATTTGTGAGGGCAGAGATCTGTTTATTTATTCCCTTACACTTAAATTTTAAAAACATAGGTCTTCAAATTCAGTATTAAAAGATTTGCTTTTCAGTGGGATGCTAAGGTATAGCGTATACTGTTATACTGTTGTAACAGTGGTATGAAGGGAGACAAATACAGTTGTCTAAAAAACAGAAGAAAAATGCTTTAATTTCAACTACACAACAACTGGCTTCAGAATCATTCTTAGCTTTTGGGAAAAAAAAAAAAAAAAAAAAAAAAGTGTACAACTAGATTTTTTTCAGCGGATTGACCATACCTGCTTGACTTTTTCAACCTTTGTGTTCTTAGCTTTTTTAATGCAGCATTTGTCTGAGCCGTCTCCCAATTCTTTTTCAGAATGCAGGCTACACTCCAGGTACATGGCACAGGACAGATGTACATTTGGAAAATCCAGAGTATTATACAAGATGGTATTTCAAATATTTTTTAGGCAAAGGTATTAGTGTTTTTGTGAATTGCCTGAATTTTTATTCAATGAAAAAAAAAAAAAAAAGTATCTTTGAATTACAGTTATTCAGTTATTTATCTGTTGAAAAAGGATGCTATTAATATTCATACATTTTCTGTCCTGTATTGAAAGCACGTTCTTATTTCATGTATTTTAACTTAAAGACAGAGGATGTGATTCTGTAAGCAGAAGAAATCCTGCTAATGAACTGATTTTTAAGACTCTCTAGGCCTTAAAATCTATACCTATCTCTTGTCTTTAATGCATATCTGTGTATAAATAAATATTAATGTAATTAAGCATATATTTTCTGTGTTGCATGTATTTTATGTGTACGTGTATTTTCTTAACAGTGGGTAATACTACTTTTCTTTCAATAGTTCATCAAAATTATATAGGTACAGACTCAGAGAAGAACCCTTTCTTTCTGTCTGTTGTACTTTCTGACCAAAATAATCAGCGTGTTCCTCAATACCATTCAATTCTTTGGAGAAAAACGGTAAGAAATATTTAATTACTGCTCTGCCTTTTTTTGTTTGTTTTTTTTTGCTTGTTTTAGATGCATTGATCATAGGCTTTTTTGCTTTCTTCAGAATTTCAATGTTTAATATATAGTTCTTATTTTGTAGCAGAATGTATAATTCTACCCCAGTAGACAGCACTAAGCTAGCTTAGTAGATAGCTTACACTAAACTTACTGTCATAAGTTTATGACAGTAGATATTTTCTAATTTTTCTTACATGGAGTTCTGCATTCTTTTTAGAAATGTTGCCTTGGTTGTTCTTGGTTTATGTTTTTTGATGAGTTTATACAGTGACTTTATAGCGCAGATATACTGATATTTTTATACGATGCTCAGAAAGTAGCCAAATGTGATACTGGTTTCATTAATATCTTTTTAGGATATTTTTTCCACAGACCTCTCCATAATGACCTTTATCTAAGCAATTAATTTAATACCTTTTAGTACGCAGTGTTGTACTGTGACTTTCCTTTTGAAGTTCGTACATGCCGAAATTATTCAGAACTGAGTAAAAATAATTTTGCATCATCCATGCCTTTCCACATTCAGTTTATTTCAGTAGGAAATACAACTAAGTAAAGCTAGTGTGGTCTTGATCTTTGCATTTTACTTAATTGTTTTTATCAATATTCCTATTTTAATATATAGAAAAATCAGTATAGTCTGTAATGCCTCCTCACTTTGTTTTGTGTTGTTTTTTTTTCACTTTATAGGGTACTCAGAAAATATGTCTCCCTTACAGTCCCACAAAAACATTATCAGTGAAATCTATATTAAGGTATGTATTTACAAGTAAATTATCTGATAAAATATTTGTCTTTTACTGTAAATCAGAACTTGTGTTTCATTATTTTCATAATAGATTTTAAAAAGCAGGAATAATAGGTTTGCAAATCTTAATCATTGAGGGCAGCAAAAAGTCCTTTTAATGCCTGTCCTATAGTAGACGAAGTGACAACTTACAATAGGTTAATTCTCAACGCTTCAGTGGTTGAGGAGAATTACCTACTTAAATTAGACAGGCCAGGAGCAGAAATAAAGAGCAGAAGATTTTGACTAGATAGCTGATTATGTGGCTCTGGCACAAGGAAGAAACCAATCATTTTATTTGCAAGTGAATGTTTTCTTGCAAATCCACGCTGCAAGCGCAATATACACCCTGTCAGTGAGGCAAGAATATTCTTTCCCCCGTTCAGTCATTACGAGCATACTTAATGCTACTGCATACTTACAAGCATACTCTTCTGGCAGAAGAGATTATAAAGTGAGCAGCCCAATACCATTTCTACATTTCAGCTATATTATCAGCTGAAACATCAGAACCCCTTTCTGCAAGGTGTTTATTCAGATTTCACCTGCAGTTTCTATAATCCAGTTATGTGGCATGTTTTCTTAAGGTCCTCTCTGAAAACTTCTTCAAATTCAACCTTCAGCTTCTGCAAGGATTGTACCTCCTCTAGAAACTGGTAATAATTGCATTCATTTGCTGAACAGGTAGTATGTGTCAGATGAATGGGCAGCCACTGGATCTCTTCTCTGGATTTTTCCACAACTTTACAAGTTTTATGAGAGGCCCCAGTCCACTGAGTTTGCCAGAGAGGCTAGACAGAACACTAGGGCTCACTTATTGAACTTTTTTTTGTCTCCTGGCCTGTTAAATGCAAGAGCATATTCAATATATCTGCTGATTGAAGCACTTTATCATATTTCGCATTTAAATGCCTTTTCTTCTGCTTTTCTGTTCTGTTTTTGTATCTTTGTTACTTGATTTTTATGCTAAACTGACTTTTTTTTTTTTGTTTTACTTGCTTCTTATCTAAATGCCTGAAAATGTTCAAGGCCTGGTTGAATGGGACTTTGAGCAACATTTGCTAGTGGATGATATCTCTGCAGATGGCAAGGGTCTTGGAAGTAGATGATCTCTAAGGTTCCTGCCAACCCAGTCCATTCTGTGGACTGTAATGCTCTGGCTGTGCTGCCATTCAGCGAGACTTGGACAGGCTGGAGAGCTGGACAGTAAGAAACCGGATGAGGTTTAACAAAAGCAAGTGTAGAGTCTTGCACCTAGGTAGAAATAATTGCATGCACCAGTACAGGCTGGGGGAAGACCTGCTGGAGAAGAGCTCTGCTGAGAGGGACTTGGTCTGCGTCTTGGTGGATGACAGGTTGGCCATGAGCCAGCAGTGTGCCCTTGTAGCCAAAAAGGCCAATGGCATACTGGGGTGCATTAAAAAGAGCGTGGCCAGCAGGTTGATGGAGGTGATCCTCCCCCTCTACTCTGCCCTGGTGAGGCCTCATCTGGAATAATGTGTCCAGTTCTGGGCTCCCCAGTACAAAAAAGACAGGGATCTCTTGGAAAGAGTCCAGCGGAGGGCCACAAAGATGGTGAAGGGCCTGGAGCATCTCCCCTATGAGGAGAGACTTAGAGAACTGGGTCTGTTTAGCCTTGAGAAAAGAATGCTGAGAGGGGACTTGATCCAGGTTTATAAATACCTGAAGTGTGGGAGCCATAGTGGCGAGGCTGGTCTCTTTTCAGTGGTGCGTGGGGACAGGACTAGGGGAAATGGGCTGAAAGTTCAGCATAGGAAGTTCCGCACGAATGTGCGCAAGAACTTCTTTACAGTGAGGGTGACGGAGCACTGGAACAGGCTGCCCAGGGAGGTGGTGGAGTCTCCTTCTCTGGAGATATTCAAGACCCGCCTGGACGCCTACCTGTGTGACGTGGTGTAGGGAGCCTGCTTTGGCAGGGGGGTTGGACTTGATGATCTCTAGAGGTCCCTTCCAACCCCTACAATTCTGTGATTCTGTGATTCTGTGATTCTGTATTATTTTAGAAGAGAGAGAAGAAAAGTTTACAAACCAGAGTAGGTTATTGAGTAATGTAGAATGCTTATAGTAGGCATATACGAATCCAAAGTGAAGAATAATGGATTTCAAATGTGTCTGTTAAATGCAATAAACATAATCCTGACTTCCATTCGAGGTCTTAGTAATTTCTGTTCTTAAAATCCAAAAAGTGTTTAGGAAATCTTAGAGATTAGCATTGCGGAAAAGAACCGACAGTTCCACCAAACATTCTGTATTAGACAGACTTTTTGAACAGTTCCTTTCAATAGGAGACTTAACTGCAACTACTATTATTTTAATGTTGAAAATGTTTGTTTTCCCTTCTATTAAACAGCATTTTGTTTTCATTTCAGTGCAATGAGTCTTGAGAAATTTGAGAAGGGCCCAAGGGAAATTTTTCATCCTGATATACAAAAGGTAGATTGTGACTTCCTGTGTTTGGTTGCTTTCCCCTATTATTTTCTGGAAAATCATAGTGATTTTTTTTTTTTTTTTCTGCATTGTTTGTTACAGTAGTGGGATAAATTAGAGTAGGGGTTTTGGTATTTACGACTAAATTTCCTGTATCAGTTGAACTGACCATTTCAAAAGAAATAATGTAATAATTTGGTTTGTGTTGTCGTTAGTATGAAAGTGCTAAACATAGTGTTTTATTTACAGGATTTATTGGTTCTTGAAGAACAAGAGGTAAACGTAAGCTTACACTCTTCAGTTGATAGATCTGTTCAATTAATTGAGCTTTATATTTGAAATATTTGCACTAACATATTAGTGACAAATTTCAAGTTGATGCTTATTGCAGTAAAAAATGTATTTGTTTTTAACATGAAATTAAAAATCACTTTCGGCACCAGTATGAAAATTGTGTTATATAATTTATGGTCTATAATCAAAGGTACATTATTAGGTGTCTGCTATTTGTGCATGTAGTGGACTTGATATGAGGTGAGTACTCACATGTGCAGGATATACGCAAAGCTACATATTTGTAAAAAATGTTAGATTTGTAGACATTTAAATTATTTTAGGCCTTTAGCTTGATTGGCTCTTTAGCTAATAATCTTTGGCTTAAATTTTTAGGGATCTGTGAATTTTAAATTTGGAGTCCTTTATGCGAAGGATGGGCAGCTTACAGATGATGAAATGTTCAGCAATGGTGAGTCTTTCCCCTTTTCCTTAATTATTCTGTTCATACAATTGAAAACCATAGGACAGTGCCCAGATGACTGATAATGATTATTTTAACAGTAATTTTGTTGGATTTTCATGCTCATGTTATGTGGGAAAAAATGTAGCATAGACTTTTCTGTTTCTACAAAAGGTTTCCATAAGAACAGATTGGAATATGCTGAAATTCTCTTTCTAGAAATAGAAGTTCTAGAAATACGAAGTAAGGTTTGAAAAAAGAAGCCATTGAAGGAGGTGACTCAAGTTACTTTCAGAATGTTCTGTTGTTTCTAGTTCTCATCCATATAGTTTCGCATCATTATTACATTCTTCCACATGCTTAAATAATGTTGTGAAGTTAGCTGAAGAGATGGTTGTGGAGTGTCACATGATGATCCCTTTCCTATAATTCTGCAAGACTCAGAGGCTGTTTCTTTCAGGGTAGAAGGCTTCATTGATATTAAGAGAAACTAACTCTGATCCTTATGTCCTGCATACAGGACTTGTTCCTTCGTTTTGATTAATCGATATTTGTTCTGCATGTGCTTTTCTACTGTAACGGATCTTCTTTCCATGTGTAGAAACTGGAAGTGAAAGCTTTCAAAGATTTTTGCATCTCTTGGGTGACACAATCACTTTGAAAGGCTGGACAGGATATAGAGGAGGACTGGACACAAAAAGTAAGAACTCATCCGAAGCAAAGAAGCAGAGACTGCAATATAAATGTTTTTGCTTATTGCATGGATATAATATGTGTGCTGTAGAAATATTATGATCTGAAAACAGACTTCTTCATATGCTTGCTAAATGGTCTGCTTCACCAAAAAACAGAAAATCAGGTTAGCTTAAATCACTGGGGAAAGAGAAGTATTTATATGAGTTGTATTTTAAAGTGAAGGGAATGGAGAATAACCTGGCATACTTCATAGTGATAGGGCATCATGACTTTAAGACCTGTGTGATTTCAGGAGGCTTGGTAAAGGATATCATAAGTTTCAGCTGTGGAAATACACAGATTAGACTGTAAACTCAAGTTTAGACATCTTTGCAAAAGCACGTATCTAAAATGGATCAGAAAAATGGATGACTAAAGAAAAATTGAAATAAATATGTTTGAATCTTTTGAAAATTTAAAGGACATACTTCTGCTGAGAACTTTGTCTTGCTTTGCAGATGATACAACAGGAACCTTTTCCATCTATACAATTTACCAAGGGCATGAAATTATGTTCCATGTTTCAACAATGCTACCATATTCTAGAGAAAACAAACAGCAGGTACATATTTCTGTCATCTTCCCTTTTTTTTCCTCTTACCCCCCCATCCCCCCACTTTCACCCCTCCTACCTCCTTTCTCAGTAATCACAGATTCCAAAACTTCTTAAAATAAAAGAAGGATTTTTTTTTGCCTGTTCATAATTTAGAAATGAAGAGTTTTGCAAAGAATATAAACATTGATTAATCAAAAAATGATTAAGTATTCTGACAGTCAGATGACTTGCAGAGCTTTGCTGCTGCAGTTGCCATTGCTTTCTAAGAATTTATGAAGGCTGAAAATTAGATGTGTATGGTATGCATGAAAGTGTTCTGATTATTCATACAGCTCATACAGAAGTAGTAATTAATGTAGTTTGAAAGAAAATCTGCTTGTGAGTGTGCTAATGACAAGTTTTGTGTGCTTGCTGTAATTGCACTGCTGTTGTTCTCTCATAGGAAGACCAGGTAGGTTCTTGGGTACTTTTCAAATACGTTGTCTTGCATTCATCACTTGTCCCTTTAAGAAAGGTCAGTCTACTCATACTTTTGCCTTGGGTAACAAAATCACAGAGCAGACCAGAGGACTTCAGTTGCTCTAAAAGAGTAATGCAGAATTGGGCTTTTCTCCTTTTATTTCAAGCAATGGATTTTCTTTTATGGAATCCTAGTTGTTCCATTTCCTGTTTGTGAATTTTAAGGTTTGTAAATTCTGACAGCTTTGCTCATCTAAATGGAAAAAAAAAAAAAAAGACAGCAGTACATGACATTGCTGTTTATTTACTTATGATTGGAGACAGTATTAATCACTTAATGATATTTGTGCTGCTCCTTCTTAACACTTGATGTTTTGTAAGCTGCATCCAGTTTAAGAGTATTATTTCAGAGTTCTGTCACAGAATTGCTGAGGCACTGATCTCCTTTAAGTCATTCTCTTCCCCTCCCTTTTCCCCTCTCTCTGTCTTTCTCTTTCCCCCTTTTTTTTTTTTTCTTTCAGGTAGAAAGGAAGCGGCATATTGGAAATGACATTGTCACCATAGTATTTCAGGAGGGAGAAGAGACTGCTCCAGCATTCAAGCCATCCATGATTCGTTCTCACTTTACGCGTATCTTTTTTTATATTTTCTACTTTTTAATTGTCTTTATTTATTTTTAATATTGCTTCTAATTTTATCCTAACTTCCTCCTATTTTCTGTTTAGAGGGGGCATTCTTGTGTTCTTTACTTCTGAGTACTTGACTAGTCTCCCACATAATTTTTTGTGTGTGCCAGGCTACTTAGAAGACTACTTCTATGTCAGTATTACTTTTTATTAAAATGTTTATTTTCATCATTCCACAAATTCAATTTCATGAAACTTCATAAATTTTGAGAAAGTATAAATTCTGAATAATTTTTCTGTTACTGATGTGAAGTAAGATTGCATTTACTACTGAATATTACCCTATGATGTTCAAATGCTGTTTATTTTAGGTATTTACATATTTTGGTTCACTGTATCTGAAGTCTTTCAGACCTTAAACCACCTGTCTTAGAGTTGTTACAGGATGTATTTTTTAAACTTCTGTTTGAAAACATTGTGAAGACAATGTAGTTCCAAAAATCTGCTGTCGGTTGCATCAGACTGTCATGGGGATCATACCAGGTGATCTGTATATCCCATTCTGGCATCTCTTAGATTAGATTGAATGGAACGTGTAATTAAAGAAGAAGTTTATTTATATACATGCTCTGTTGAAAAGTCTTTATGAGCTGATTTCAGCTTCAACTTCTAAGCGTAGTTGTCAGGTTGACTGCTCACTGTTGGAATTTTCTTGCTAATATTTCTTTTTAGATTGATAATAATCTCATTTACTCTAAATGGAAGAAGCACCTAGAGCAAAAGAAGTTCCACATTTAAAACAAAAACAAACAGCAGAGCAACATAAATATTGTTAGTAATAAAAGTTTATCAAGTCAGTACACCTCTTTATCAGGGTTTCAGTATTCATGAACAAAGATGTAATTCTTCCTTTATTGATGTTAAGGGGACTTATGTAATTAATTCACCTCATTCTTTTTAATTTATAACAAACATATCAAGGTTCAACAGCCTCCTGGTCATGCGGTATATGTTGCCAGATCCTCTTATGGCAGACTAGCATTCCTGTTTTCCATTTTCTTTTGTTCTTTAGTGATTTGTGTGGGCTAGGTACCAGGCTTACTGCATGCTGAAGTAGTAAACTTACCTTCACTTAGAATACTTTCATGAGATATATTCTTGGTTGTTGACATGGCATCTCTCCCCACAGAGGAGATCAGTTCATCATGGCTTTACTTCGTATGGATTTGTTTGTTTTTAGAGTGATTTCTGGATGGGAAAGGGTTGTGAGGGTATTCACATAGATGTTCATGTGTCATTGTATAACTTGGAAATGTTTTTGAGGAAGCACGAAGGCTTTCATGATTGCCATACACACATAGCAGGAAAGGAGATTAGGGTAGAACCTGCAGAGGAAAGATCTGCTTGCCAGCTTTTTTGTTGTTGAGGAAAACAGTGTAAAGATGGTGCTGAATAAATAGGTTGATGAATGGAAAAGACTGAGTAGAATATTTAAGATGTGACATACTATCCTCATAATACCAGAGGACTGGTTTTGGAAAACTTCATGAAAGGTCTGGCTTCTGAGGGATTTCTATTTCCCTGAGGTACATGAGAGGCTTTACTGAAAAGTGTACCTAGTGTCTGCTGTTTCATTTTTCTTCTATATGAATTTAGTCCTTTCATAATGAGTCAGAGGGGCGGATGTGCCTTTTATCTAAATGAACGTGGTTAGATCGTTTGGGAAGATCTTTACCCTTTTGTAGTGGCAGCTGAAGACTAGGCAGTATGCTCTTAAGCATCTTAAATGCATATTGAAATATTCTTGGTTTAAATCTTCCTCTCTATTTTCTTACAGCTCTTCTAGCTGAACTATTCTGTGCAATTCTTTTCTTCTCAGTGAAGTTTCAGCACAAGTGAATCTGGGAATCAGTGTGGTGGTGGTGTTTTTTATCACCTAAATGAGTTTTTAATCTAAAGTCTATCAAACACACATGAAACACAAAACTATCTAGCACACTTTCAGCTTCATGAAACAACGAGATTTTTTTTTTTTTTTTAATGGTAGTAACTCTATTTTTAATATGGTTCAAATGCAGTAATTTTGTATGAGACTCCCTTTATAAAAGTCAAATGTACGTAGTCTAGAGCATTTTGTCTTTGCAGTGATCATTATATTTGATTGTTATTAAATCTGCTATCTGCTGCAGGGGAAAAAAAAATTACTAATGAAGTTCACATGCATCTTAATAAGGGATTAATTTCCTTAACTGGATGACAGATATTTTTGCCTTAGTGAGATATAATAAGCAGAATGATAGTTACAGGTAGGTGCTGGTTGGAACTAATAACTTTATTCTGAATTTTTGATGGATTAGAGGTAATGGGAAAATATTTTGTGTTGTCCACCTGACTGCAAGTCAGGAAGGCAAATGAACTTTTAAAATCAAAGAACAGTATGGACATGGATGGAGGTAGCTTTAAGTTGGCTCTAAGTTATGTCTTTCTAACCATTAGAATAATGACGTCCTGGAAGCTGAGGTGCGTGCAACAAAACAAAACGATGGAAGATACATTTTCAAGATTCTGACTGCTAAGATCAGTAACATTAACTAACTGTGGTGGTTGTGGATTGTTTCTTTACAGGTCTGATTTTAATTGTACGTAGACAAACCAGTTCAGTTTTAGGGATCTTGAGTCTACTTAAGAGATGTACAGTTGCACATCACATTCTTAAAACATGGTGTAATTTTGCTGGTAAATAATGTATTTTTCGCCAATGTATTTTGTAGTTAGCTATAAGACACTCAAACACAGAGGTATGTGCTGTCCAAGGCTGAGTCTGTTACATCTCAACAGAATCCGAACAGCAAGCTTTTCTGCAGCCTCGTGTGTAGGGTTTAGTAAACAAAATGATGTTTGCCGTGTAGTTGATCCTAGCTATTGTCTATAGATTAATTCAGTAAAATACAGTAAAAATGTTGAAGGCATACTTTTGTAGAAGCATAGAGTGATAGAATGGCTTGGGTTAGGAGGGACCTCCAGGATTATCAGTCAGGGCTGCCAACCTCTGTATCTAATAGTAAACCAGGCTGACCAGGGGGACCATGCAACCTGGCCTTGAACAGGGACAGGGCATCCACAGCCTCTCTGGGCAGCTGTTCCAGCACCTCACCACTCTCTTGGTAATGAACTTCCCCCTGATATCCAACATAAATTTTCCCTTCTTCAACTTAAAATCATTTTCCCTTGTCCTGCCATTATCTACTCTTATAAAGAGATGACTCCCCTCCTGTTTGTAGGCTCCTTTTAGTTACTGGAAGGCTGCAGAGATGTCACCCTGCAGCCTTCTCTTTTCCAGGCTGAACAAGCCCAGCTTCCCCAGCCTGTCTTCATAAAGGGATGTTTATTTTAATCTTTTTCTCTCAACACATAGTCCAGGCCACTGGTACCATCCACAACCCGTGGTTTCAGAAGCCGCTCCTCGGGCCTGATCACATGATTCCAACATACAGTAATTCCTGGATTGCTTTGGAAATTTTTAAATTCTTCATAGGCTGAACAGATGTCATAGTCATCTGAGAATCTTTATGGTTGGGTTGTTTGTTTGTTGTTGTCTTTTATTTGCTGCAGTACAGGTTGTCAGAATATTTTGTATCTTAAAGATACTGTATTGGCTAAACCTCGCTTTGCTTCAAAAATGGATCTTTATCAGTAAAAATTTGGTGCTTTTTGTGTAGCTGAACTGCAATTCCACCTACTCACAGTTTAAGAATGTTACTTGAAATCATTCATGGTGTAAATGTGGAAATACGCAAGAATGTGAAGGTGAAGAGAAAGTGGACTAATGTTAATTGGAACTTCTTGCTTTTTCTCTGGCTCACTTAGTATTTAGGAATCTTTAGTTTGGTCTGTGCTGGATGATAAGGTTCATACCATCATTCTTGCTCTTGATTCAGAGTATGAGATAAGACAAAGCATGTTATTCCAAATGGGTACAGCATTTGAAAGTTTACGAAGTTGAGTTCTTGAGATGCATATCCACTAAAGTTATGTGTATGGATATGTACATCTCAGATTTGCTAGAAACAACTTTCTTATTTTATACAGACAATAAATTTAAATACTAGCTCTGTAAAAATCTATAGAACTCTGTGTTAATGTCTTTGTCTGGTGTACCACTAAAACTAGCTCAAGAGAATAATTGAGATGCATGATATTTCATTTTTTGTTTGTTTGTTTTCTTCCTTAGATATTTTTTTACTTGTTCTGCTCAAGCTAAAGAACATTTCATACCATGTGTCAGGATAAATGACTAATTTTTACCTGGATTAGATAAGATAGATATAGGGGATTTCTGAGTTTTGTTTCTTGAACAGTTTGTTTCTAATACCTGGAGAGTACTGTATGCACAATATTGTTACCTGCCATTCATTCTTGATGTACTGGATGCTTTGTTGATCAATAGTAATCAGCAGGTACAGCTGTCATGGGAGCAGTTCTTAGTCTTGCTTCCTCAGCAAAAGTGAATTTGCTGTTCCTAGTATAGATTCAGTTGTATTAGCCATTATTACTCAGAAGAATTCTCATGCATGTGGTGAAAGCGCAGGTAAGACAGAAAACCTTACCTGTAATGAAAACATTTTGTAGAGGAACTGCTGTTCTTTTAGGAAAGGACTAGATGTTACCAGCACCGTTAATAGCATTATCCTGTAAGTAGAATTACCAAGTTCTATGTAATTTTAGTGTCTCGTTATTTATGTAAACAATTCATAATTTTGGTTCAAGTGAATAATTCCAATTAAGTGCCCATTTATAAGTTTTTTTCATTCAGCTCATGGAAATTTTCCCCACAGACATTCCTGGATATCCATTTCTGGTTCTTTTTCTTTCTATCTGTAATAATGACAATAATAATAATAATAATGAATGTGGCTTCCAATATAAATAAATAATCATTCTTTCAACAGGCTAAAAATATTTTCAGAAGAAAGTGTTCCTCTATTTGGGCCTCCACTTCCATCCCCACCTGTGTTTACAAATCACCAGGAATTCAGGGATTTTGTTTTAGTGAAATGTAAGTCAGTTTTCCTTTTGCTAGAGATGCTTCTTAAGAAATTATTTGTCTGGGAACCTGTTGGAGGACTTGTGCACCACTGTGTTGTATTCCCAATAAATATCCAGATAACTGAAGTTACCCTTGAAGACCAGGCTTTGTTGGCTACAGACTTCTTTAAAAAGCTTAAGTAAGGTTTTGTTGGCCTCATTCTACTGATCCGTAGATCAGTAAAATACCTAGCACAATAATCATGATTTTGCACTCTTACCTGACAGGAACTTAACTGATAACTTATTTCACAACTTACTCAAAAATATTTAAATTGGTTTAGTACTTACATTGATTAGCCGTCTGTCTTTAATTTTTATATCAGTTAGGTAGTTACTGGGGTGCTTTGTTGAATTCTGCCATTAGTCTTTCTTTCTTCTTAAACTTGAGGAATTATTATTTACTAAAAATGTGCAAAAAGGAGGCAAAACTAAGTAACTGCAAGAAAACTAGGTTTATTGGTACAAAGTGAACTGTAGTCAGTAGAAGATAGCAAAGCAATTAAAGTAATATGCCTTCTTTACTACAATTTTTAGTAATAAATGGGGAAAAAGCCACCTTGGAAACGCCAACCTTTTCTCAGAAACGTCAGCGCACTCTGGACATGCTGATCCGCTCGTTATACCAGGACCTGATGCCTGACCTACACAAGGTAAACACTAGTCAGAAGTAATCTCTGTGCTTCGCGTATGTTCTCTTTTTAGTACATGAAAAGCTCTGTTGCATTGAAAGACTGAAATCCTGATGAGAAGACTGAATTACTTATACTAGGCTAAATACTAATTATCACATAATTCGTTTTACAGTTATATGAAAGTTGACTGACCGTCCTTTCGGGACTTGACTATTCATACATTTCTTTAACAACAGATCGGAGGAGAAGCATAGCAATCCTGCAGTTTATATTAGCTTACCTGCAATAAGGGAAAAGAAAAGTTAGGAAATGAATATTCAGAACAGGTATTCGTCTTGTCACCATAAATCAGCACTTATCACATTACCTGCAAATTTTGATTACCCTGGTTAACCATGAGATAACTTCATTTTAGATTATTAAGACTCAGTCTTAATGCAATTCTTAACTAAAAAGAGGTTGAATACTTCTAAAATTAGAAGGGCATTTTTTCTCACTGTTTACTTCTCTTAGCTAAATAGGTCTGCTTAAGTGTTTTTGTCCATGTATTCATGTCTGCAGACTTGTTTGAGTTGTATAGCGTGAGTGGTAAATGATGACAAACAGAAAAAGAAAGCCATTGAGGATTGGAAGAATAGCGACTTCTGTTCTAAGAGAAACCTTCCAGTTAGATTGATCATGATAGGAAGACATATTAAAAAGAAAGGCAGAAATTGTAAATGATAGCACACCATATTAACTAAAGATAATGAAAACTTTTGATTCCATTGGAGGGGGGGAGAAGAAAGAAATCTGCCTTTTTCTCTTTTAGAACATGCTGAACAGAAGGTCCTTCAGTGATGTGTTACCAGAGTCTCCAAAATCAACACGGAAGAAGGAGGAAGCTCGGCAAGCAGAGTTTGTCCGACTTGGTCAGGTAGGATCAATTTAGGAAGTATGCATTTATGTTTATAAGACTGTGTCTTAACTTTATAGAAAGACTTGATTTTTGTATGTGGTAAATATAATCAGGGAAGATATATGAGATACCTTAAATAGACTTGTTATCTGTCTCAATGAAAATATATTCTTACAGTATTTCTCGCGAACTTTTAGACCTTTTAGAATCAGCATGTTTCTAGTTATTTGTGGCTGAAAAATTTGTGTTGCTGTGACTTTGTGCCTTTAGCACTACCACCCTGGCAGTATGTATAATTTGATTGAATGGCTTGTTATGTGGTTTTGCAAGTGTAAGGCCAGCTTGGTAACAGGTAGAAGGATCTGCTAACCAGCTCTAACTGCTTGAATTGTGTAGATGGCCAATTGACATCATTGTACATGGGAGCTTCTGTCTATTACCATGTTAGACACTTCGTGTTATGAATTTTCCATTTTTGTAATACTCTTGTATCTTTTGTGTGGGAAGATAGTCTAGGAACTCCATAGTGGTTAGTGTGGATTTTGTTCAGGACATAGGTAATTATATTTTCTTTCTTAATTACTGAAAATGTAATAGAAAATCCAAACTGTAAGCTGCTTTCTTGTCCTAAGTTATACATACCTCATAGTCTTTAACTTACATACTGGTGACAAAAAATTTAATTAAAATGTCTCTTTGTATTAGGCACTCAAACTGAAAACTGGTGTGAAAGGGGATGCACCAGCTAACCTGGCAACTGCAAGCTTTTGTAAAAAGGAGGTGAGTGAACCTGCCTGTTTAAGGAGAGTTACTAGAAAATTATATGCTAGTGAATATGTCATTGCATATCAGTTCTATATACTACTTATTTACTTACATAATTAGATGCTATAGCAACAAAGATGTATTGTGTAAGTGATTCTGCAGTAGCAAATAAAGGATGAGCCTGGATGTAGAAGCGCTTCTGAAAGTTAAAGTAGATCTGGATATCTTTATGTCATGAGGTTATTTGATGAAAAAGACATGTGTTTTCCATAAGCAATCATCTTAAATTATTTTTACTTCTTTATCAAGTTTAAAACAAAATTTGGTTGTGTTTTTATTGTATGTAGCTACAAGATTTTTTTTCCCAGGGCGCAGGGACTGAAAAATGTAATCCACACTTTTCTGTATGCATCTTATATACAGAAGCTTCAGAGGTGCTTGTAGAATTTCAGACTTGAGTTTACTGTTTAATATTGGGGGTGGAGGGAGAAGGGGACAGATTTCAGGAGATATGCATGAAGAACGCATAACAGAAGCAGAGTTTGGAGGCCAGACAGCTGTAACAGTACCATTTCTAAACATATTCTGAACTACAAAATGTAAGCAAAACGTAATTATGTGTGCATGGTGGTGCATACGTTTTAAGTCTCTTCCATTTACAAAATAAAAAAATAATATCAAGTATTTCCAGTGTTGCACTGAATATCAGTTACTTGGGTTTTAGTTCTACTGTTTCAAGAATGTCCCTTATTATATTAGTCTCTAAATCCAGTTGATAGGGGGAGTATTTCCTCTGCAAGAAAATTAACTAGATTTTGATGTTTCAAACTTAAAAAAATATATACTGTTAGGAAATGTATTCTGCCAAATGTATTTACATGTTACTACTTGCCATTGTCCATCATGTTCTGTGTCTGTCTGATCTGTATTTCTTAGTGTACTTATCGTGTATCCCTTATGTTAAATCGTAGCCTTGGGAGTCCCAGTCTTTCTGCAGTAATTTTCCTCATGAGGTTGTCTGTGCAGATTCTTGGGGCCAGTCCTTGCTGGTTTCTACAGATGCTGGCATCTTGTTAATAGATGGTTAGTAAATGATCATGTGTTTTTGTGTTAATTTTTTATGTATCTGAACATGGTCTTGAAAATGTATGTTCATGAGCTCTGCTCAGGTATTGGTAAGTCCTCACCTTCATGGATAGTTACCAATCCAAGTAAATTTATTACATTTATATAACCTATTTGCATTTTTTTTTTCTTTGCATCAGAATAAAGCCATATTTGATGGCCCATTTTAATGCGAATTTCTGAATGCTTTATTATTTCAGATGCTGTTATTTAACCATCTGAAAAGAATCATTAAATCCAAACTCAAGGAGTATCTTAAGTGGTCTGTCTGGATTTCTTCACCGTTGATGATACTAGCGAGCATGAAGCCCAAAGCTTATGAAGCAGTGGAAGCCTGCTTCAATAGCAGTGCTTTTGCTAGTTTGACCCTTATCTTCTGTGTGCTACAAAAGACAACAGGACTGAGAGAATTAAGCTAATTCTCAGTGAATATTCTCAAATTTTCCAAAGGATGGTCCCTTTTCTGCTTTATTTGTATAATCTGATTCATGGCAATGATAAAACTCTCCCATAAGGAAGTATAGGCTAAGGTGCTACAGTATGTTTAGCGGTTTTCTACAGGATGCTTTATTATAGCGAGGGGGAAAAAAAAAAAAAAAGGCTTTTATTGCAAGAAGTAGTTCAAAAGCACTAAGTACTAAGTTTTAGCAGAATTTTAAAGAAATGTTTGTGCTTCTTTTTTAGATGGTCAAACCACTGTTCAAGTATTTGATAAAACTCTGCAAATAAAGCAGATGCATGTGTTGGAAGCTCTGGATTATTTGATTGCCCGAACAGACAAAGGTAGGAGAGGTCCCTATTAATTGGTTCTCTTACAAATATGTGTGGTTAACAGCTTATTTGGCAGACACATCAGTAGAAAGAAATATTTAAGACTTTTTCTTTAAGAGATTACTTTACTAGAAAAAAAGAAAAGCTCTACATTTTAATTCCTGCAGTGCTAGATTTATATTCCCACCTTTTCTCACACCACCTAGCCATTTTTAAATTGCTCTTGTTAGGTTTTAGAGCTTTTGTTGCTCTTTTGACATCCTTCCACCTCTTTCCCTTTGCTGACTTCCTCTGGGCTGCTCACATGCTGTTTCCTTATTGAGCATGTCTCAGTGCTGTAGGGTTTGCATGGCTCGTGAGGCAATCACGTCATACTAGTGGCAGATGTATTAAATGTCTTGTTTAGAGTAATAGATGCAGGAACTTCTGATTTTGTTGTTGTTATTGCTTTCTAAAGAGTGTGGAAAAAAAGAAATCCCTTGATGTGCTGAGAATCATACTTCAATGCAAACCTTAAGCTGGTCACATGGAATCATAGAATGGCCTAGGTTGAAAGGGACCTTTTAAGGTCATCTTGTACACCTTTCCATCCCCCGTCATGGTCACAGCCATCTTTCAGTATATGAAGTTGCTCAGAGCCTTGTCCAGCCTGATTCTGAATGCTTCCAGAGATCAGGCAACCGTAGCTTCTCTAGGCAACCTGTTCTAGCACCTTACCCCCCTTGTACTTGAGAAACTCATTCATGGAAGCACACCTTCTTGTGCATAGGTATTTTTGAAAGGAGAGGGACTTCATCCATTTTATTTTCTTTTTCGCTGTGTTGACAGTAAGAATTTGCTCTGAGTTGATGTTTCAAGTTGTGGTGGTTTTAAGGAGGTGTTATGCCTTCATATGCCTTTTTTACTTTCATACTTTCTGTGGATAAAGAAAGTCTTGCATGTACCAGTGGTTGTCCTAATTCATGTTGTTCTCCTGTCAGAACTAAAGGTAGCACCTGTGATCTTGCTTTTGTATTTATAGCAGGATCTATACTGACTATATACTTTAAAAATGTGCTTAATTCTTCTAGTTATACCAGCTGGTCCATTGAAAGAGTATACCTGTGTCAGAAAATCTTGCTTTGTTTGCATTTTAAGAAGTTTGGTTTCTTATCTAAGGAGCTGTTCTTAAAGAGTAGTTTATTTCCAACTGTAAGTAGTAGTGCGCCATTATTTATTTAGTTAAATTTAGGAGTTGTGTATTCTACTCACATCTGTCTTCATGGAAAACAGATTTAACTATGGCAGTGGATGCTCTATTATTTTTGCAATTGAAAAGTATCTTGAATGTGTGTAACTTCAGAGAACTGCAAAACCAGTCTGCCTCCAGGTTTTCAAACTCTGCTAAGAGTTTGGTTATCAGCTGCTAAATTGGGTGATTCCAGCATTTATAGTTAACCTTTCTGCTCTTGCCTTTAGTTTGCCTCTACTGTATTTTCTCTATTTTCTAGTTGTGGACGTCTCACTGTTTTGAAGATTTTATTTTTAATTTTTAATTTTTTTGGCAACATATCCTGAAGGGAAACTTCTGTTGAACTGAAGGCATTGATTTTTAGGATTGTAAAGTCTAGTCAGTGTTCACAAGCAGTCTATCTTTTTGGTCACATTCCTATTAACACCCAGAGACGCAAAATTATTTATCTTTGCATTTGTGGCAGTGCCCTGTTTGTTAGCATGCTGCATGTCTTTGGAAGTATTTCAGACCATCATCATCTTTTACTAATTTGTTTTTCGGCTTTTTCTGTCCTTCAGGGAAAGACTCCCGTCTTCTTGTCTTCAGATTGAGTTCTGTCCAAAAAGATATAGAAACAAAGCAGGTGATAAGAAGCAAATATGACTGCAGAGAAAACAAATTGGAGAGAACAAAAGGTGATTTTATTATCCTGTGTTAAAAGTATTCGCTGTACTATTGAGACAGTATTTGTCAGAGGCTTATTAGCTCCCTGATGCAGATATTGACCTTTAGGGTTTTGTTTGTTTGTTTTCCCCTCTGAACTGTTGATTCAAACTCTGTTAAGCTTTTATATGAAAATAAGATTGTGTGAAGTCCAGCGTGCCTGTGGAGAGCTTGGTAAAATTACCGTGATACTTGATAATCGCTGCTGATGGAAAGGTCTAGAGGAAAGCATGTATGCTGCTTTCAGGATTCAGGGATACAACAAGAACTGTTTGTTCATGTGATAAGGTCACTGTAAATTAGAGAAATGCTGACAAATCTCTTAAATAGTAGCACTCAGAATAGTTTGAGTGTTGTTTATTTTAATGGATGTAAACATTTTCTGATCTTCAGAAGCAAGCTTTCTTGGAGAGCTGGAAGCTCCAATATAGTAGTAATCCATGTATTTATTCTTTTACTTGCAAAAGGAATAAAGGAAAAAATAAAATTTAAGAGTCACATTGTTTTGTCTTTATCTAGAAGCTAGCATTGTCCTATGGGGATGTTTGCACTTCTGTTGCGCTCTTGTGCTAACCATCATTCAAATACAGAACAAAAAAGCAGTCCTTACCCCAAATACTTACAATCTGGAACATTGTTTCCTTAGGCTGCCATTTATATGCCATTAATACTCACCATGGCAGTGAACTGAGGATTGTTGTGGCTATTCGGAACAAACTGCTTCTCATCACAAAGAAATACAATCCATGCAACAGTTTAACAGGCAGCTATCTATCATTACCTGAATCTCCAGTAGAGGAATTCCAGTATATCCGGGTATGTGTAATCTGATCACTTATTACCTTTACAGACTGGGCAGCACTCAGCTAGTGGGGCAAAAAGGTAGAGAGCATGCATTTTGTCTTCTTGGACTTCCAGACAGATACAAGCAACAAGCAGTGTGATGAAGCTCCATTGTTAATGTGCCAGATAAATCTTTCATATTTTTTTAACTGAATTTCTGTTTGCTCTGTATCATGTTTCTGTGCTTAGAAACATGCGCTTTCAGACTGAGAATCTGAAAAAGAGAATAATTTTGTTATTTACCATACAGGAAATATGCCTTTCTGACCCTCCAGTGGTTATGACATTAGTTGATGGACCTACAGGAGACAGTGACAATATGATCTGCGTAGCTTATCGGCATCAGTTTGATTTAATTAATGAAAGTACAGGGGAGTCCTACAGACTGCATCATATTGAAGCAAACAAGGTAAGTTTCCAGCACAGAAACTATTTTCTTGCAGAACTGCACTGAACATCGTTTTTTTGCAAAATTAGTGCTTGCTATGCTGACCTGCTCTGGGAGCACTGTTTACAATGATCCTGTGTCTCCTTTACTTTTCACTCCTGTAACATCTGCCATAGGGGCACTCTGAGGTACTTGTCTCTTTTGGAATGTGTGATGATAGTTACTCCCCAGAGAGGTAGTTACAAGGCATGATACATGAGGACAGATTCTTGTTTTGTTCTCTGAAACATTGCTGTCAGCATAAATGCAAAGCCATTATTCTCCTTTTAGTCAATAGTTGCGTTTTGCCTTTTCTTCATGTTCTCAGTGTTTCTATTGGTCAAGATCGCAGCAAAATAACTTTAGATTTTGGCCACCAGTATCTCATTCACATTTGCTCATTTCCTTGTACTACAGTTAAAATATTTGTGTATATCTTTTAGTTCTTTTTAAGAAACTGCTGCCCAGCCAAATAATAAATTAACTGTATCTTTCTAACTGAGACATAGTGTTGGGATCCGAGTAACCTCCTGAGTTTTTGAAAGAGTTCAAATGTTTCCTGCTGCAGGGAAGATAATTATCTTAGGCATCTTCGGAAATTAAATAATTTTAATAATTTCTAAAAATGGATGTGAATGTTTAGCTTTAGTTGTAAAGAAATGTTAATACGCAGCTGTGATAACTCAATTTTCCAAAATTTATATGGCCAAGTAAATTAGGTAAGTTTTTATCACTTTATACCATAGGCGTACTATTGAATATTCATTACTGAAGTACTGCATTAAATACAAAAGAAATTGATTTCCATCCTAATAGCACTCTGAAAATGAATAACAAAACATGCTGCATGTGAAAAATCACATTTTTTTTAAAATCTGTAATTGTGCAGCAGCACCAACTGATTGTATTACTTCACAGTCAAAACCTGGATGTAAGAACTGCTGTATCTCATATGAATGTTCATTACTTTTTCCTGTTTCCATTGCAGGTTAATTTTGTTGCAGCTATTGACGTATATGAAGACGGTGAAGCTGGTCTACTGTTATGTTATAACTGTAAGTATCTAGGGAAAACTGAAAATGATAGGATCTCAGTCTGTGTATGGAATTATTTTTGCACTGGAGTCCAGACCTGTGTTTTAAAGTAAATTTCAGAGTTTCACAGATACTATTTCAGAATAATTCTTTTTGATTAAATACACATTAGGCAAACTAGAAATTGAAATATTGTTTTATTGGGTATTTTGAATTAGACATACAATAGATACTACTTCCTTACTCACAGAAGTCCTGTTCCTTCCAACTTACCTCATTCTTTACATAATAAAACACTGGATGTTTCCAGAATGCTTGTAGCATTCCTCCCATTTTCTTCTTTGTACTTTTGCATACTGTGATTGTGCTTTTTCCTTTTGCACTCTTCTTTGCACTGTCACATTTTTTCATTGTAATTCTCTCAATCTCATTTTATCAAATGGTCTCAGATATAAC
Organism: Excalfactoria chinensis; assembly: GCF_039878825.1. Classification (NCBI taxonomy): domain Eukaryota; kingdom Metazoa; phylum Chordata; class Aves; order Galliformes; family Phasianidae; genus Excalfactoria; species Excalfactoria chinensis. The sequence goes on along the minus strand of NC_092842.1, from coordinate 9,082,602 downwards.
ACATGATCTTTTCTGCAGTACACATGTTGCTTTGTTTCTAATCCTCTTAAAAACATAACTTATGGATGTGAAACAGCCTTTACGAAGCAATACACAGATGGACAAAGCACAGCCTTCTCTTTTTCAGGGTATGTGTCCTATTCTCCTTTTCAATGTGAGCATCAATGGAAACAGTATAAATATACCTTAATTATAGTAACTGGCTGTTAGTTTGGTACTGTGAGGAAAGTATTTCTTAAGTGTAACTTCCTCTGTAACACTCTGTGAGGTCATATCATCATATCATAGTATCATAGTATTGTGCGAGTTGGAAGGGACCTTAGAGATCATCGAGTCCAACTCCCGGGATTCGAGCCCTCTGTGTAGCAGAGCGGCACTTCTACCCCCTGCTCCACAGGGGGGGATTCGAACCCGGGCCCCCTGGTGTTGCAAACGGGAATTCTACCGCTGCGCCACCGGTCTCATTGTTTCTCCTAGTTTGCCAGATCCTACCTGGTTCTAGTTCACTTAGCACTGCTTCAGAACGAAAAGGCTCTGTGGCAGTGCATGTTGAATTCCCATACCTGTACTTCTATGCAGAATCAGTTTCACTCTAATAGACCTGCTGCTGAGCCAAAGCTAATAAACTTAGTTGATGCTGAAGGTACTCTTCAGGATCCTAAGGTCCTAAAGCCTTTTGCACAGTCTTGTAGCTACTTGAATTCCTATTTCTAGGACACTGTCACAGAGAAACCTACTTCTGGTCTTTCTGAGTTTTACAGTTAAGAAAAGATCATCATAGAACAAATGTGAAAACACATGATTTGACAGTGTTCTAAGTTTGTATTTAGAAAAAGGCATTTAATACTTTTCTGGTTATAAACTAAGGATGTAAATTGCAGAAAAAAATCAAATCATCACATCAACTCTTAAAACAGAATTTTGCCTAAAAAAATTGAAAAGAACTGGTAGGAGCAAGTGTATGAGGTGCTCACAGATGTTTACCTGGAGCCTCCAGTGCACTCATAAACTAGTAAAAAATAAAAAGGTGATAGTAATTCTTTCTCATCTTTAAGCCTTCTTTTTATTTGCTGGCATCACTTCTCATTTTAAAGGATGTTTTATCAGCACTAGTAAGGGTGTTTAGAGAAAAAACACTGGTAGTGGAAGATTTAATTCCTCATTATCTCGACCTTTCAAATTAAATAATTAAGAACTGCGTTCCAAGTAGCCAGTTTTTGTATGACTCGTAAGAAGACTGTTAGTTTCAGTGCACGTATGGTAGCTAAGAGGTTCACTAGCTACATGATTAATGAAATCTTGGTATCTGTAGTGTCCTACATGTATTACAGTTTTCAGAGTACATCTACTAGCATATGGCTTGAATGGCAGTTCTCACAGAGGGGTACGGCTGTGCTGACACGTCTTTCAGAAATGTTCTTGCCTATTTCTCCTACCATAAACAAGGTAAGGAGCTGATGGTTGTTGAAATAGAATACCTCTTACTTTGTGAAACATGATAACTCTTTAAAATGTAGCTCTTTCATCTTTTAGAAGTTCAAAAGGAAGCTCATTTTCCTTATCTGTTTAGGTACAGAGAGGCTTCTACACTGATCCAAACTTAAGTGAAATCTACCTAGAAAGTTGCCATTTTTAATTTACAGTGTAAGGTGATGGGTGCTTTTTTTTTTTTTTTTTTTCTTTTTGTAATAGATGTTTGCCAGTATAGAAAGGTGTATCCTTTTAATGGAGGTTCTCCACTGATCCAGCCATCAGCTTATGATTTTCACTTTTGCTGGAATCAAGTTCCTTATGCTGTTGGTAAGAAAACATTTATTTTTACTCTTCTATCAGTATCCCTTAGACCTGCTCTTGGCTGTTTCTGGGATTACTGCATATGTGCTAAAATACATACAATATTATTATTTTTACATTTGTATATATAAATTTGTATTTAATAAATTATAAATATATAATTAAATTAATTAATTTATAAATTTGTATTTAATATAATTATAATAAATTCTTAAGAATTTATTCATGGAAATGGTGGTTAATGATTGAAATGCACTGCCCAGTAATATGGTGGTCTCCCCATCCATGTAGGTATTTAACAGACATGTGGATGTGGCACTAAGGGATATAGTTTAGTGATGGAACTTGGGGGGTCAGATTGATGGTTGAACTTCATGATCTTGATGGTCTTCTCCAAAATGGATAACTCTGTGATCCTATAAGCATGTTGCATTAATGATGCCACTTTTGCTGAGTGTCTCTTTATAGTGTCTTTTGGAAAGTAGAGCCTTGGTGCAAAGTTTTTTTGTTTGCTGAACTTTTTTTCCTTTCTGTTTTTCATTTCCCGTTCAGTCTGTGTTCTGCCAAACATGAAGAATGAAATTTTGTTCAGGCTTCATGTATCTGAATGTTCATCAGTTTATTAAGCAGACTTTGTAATAGAAAAGGCAGATGCTGGAGTAGGTCAGATACTCAAGAACAGACTTCATTGAGCATCCAAGAAACACATTAATCATTCTTCTGTGCCAAATAATTTTTTGCTTCATTGCAGTCTGTGCTTTCCCTTACATACTTGCCTTCACTACTGATTCCATTGAGATCCGTTTAGTGGTGAATGGAAACTTAGTCCACACAGCAGTTGTACCTGAGCTTCAACTTGTAGCATCCAGGGTAAGAAACAAGAAAAACGTGTTTGACTATTTCTGAGATGTTGGGATCTATTTAACATAAAAAGTTGTCTAAGCCAAATACAAACCAAACCAAAGCTCACACTTGTGCATTCATTGCTGGTATAAATTCATCTGTGTGCTCTTAGTTTTTATTAAGTAAAATGAGGATCAGAGTTGATCTCACTGTCCTTTATTGTCTACAGTAATGCATACTTGAGGTATTTGTTTATGGGGCAAGTGCTATTCTGAACATCACAGAAGTGATGTTATCCCCAGATCTGTATCCCCAAGATAACATGAGGCAGCCCTAATCAAATTAGCAGCAGTGCAGCTAGTGACAATGAAACACAGTGGAGAAACATTTGAGCTCTTACTCAGTGAATGATTAAGAAAGTCTTGTAGTTCTAATGATGAGTTCTTTGTCATTTCAGTCGGATATTTATTTTAAAGCTACTGCTGCAGTAAGCGGATCATCTCATAGTGGTTCTAAGGAAATGAGTTCAAGGAGTTCACCTCAAACACCTACAGCTTATGACATGCCAGAATGTTCTGTGTCTTCTTCAGAAGGTAATATGGTTTCTAGGCAGCTTGAATAATCATCTCTGATTGTTCCAGTGGCTTCCACATCTCAGTGTAGCTGATCTTTAGTAGGATTAAATTGATAGATAAAATATTTTGAGTTCGTAGTTGAGAGTCTAGAAGATAGAAATGCTGTTTACCCAGCAATCTGAATCACCTGGGTGAGCTTTTTGCCCCACTGTATCTCTTTTGAATGCATGGTAGCATTATTTTGAATGTTATGGGAGGAGGAATTAAGCTTCACTAGCTTGATGAATCTCTTGTCAGAATGTCCAGGAGTAAAGAAAAAAAGGCATAAAATTAAACACCATTCCTTTCACCTAAAAACAGCTAAAGCATCCCTTGATTATTGGAGTTCTTTTCAAATTCAGAATAAGAAGTTTTCTAGTCTCAAAAGAGTTTGCACAATCACTTTAATGCAGTCTGAGAACAGTTGATCTATAAGGAAACAGTAATGGAGAAACATGGGAATATTGGCTACATAATGCAATATGTATGTATTCCTTGGTCTTTTAAATTCTGGTACTGTTGGCAGAAAGGGAGAAAGGAATCAGAATTTCAGTTTTTAAAAGGCAGTGCTGTTTGGTGGTAAGTTGTTAGGTGTTTTCTTTCCCCCCAGAAATTTAAGAAAATGTAGAGTCTTCTACGTCACTTAAGAAGAGAAGCCATAATTTAAACTATTTGGGACCCAGACTACAGTATTCTGGCCACATATTAAAATATCTGGGGAATCGTGAGCAGAATGTTGAGTCATGGTCTTACAGTTGGGATATCAGCCTTAGGACATGTGAATTTACTTCCTTTTTACGTTGCTGATTCATCACTTTGCTGAGAGTCAGCAGTCTTTTCCTCTGTAAGCCAGAATGTCAGTGCAAAATGTGATTCTGTTTCTTCCTTCTCCTAGACTGCTTATATAAGGTGCAAAGCAAGCAAGGTTACTTGAGTTAAAAAGGACCACACAATGATTATAACTTTTGTGTATGATTTTTCATGTTGAAGTATTAAGAACTGATTTGTTGTGAAAGAGTAACGTTCTTTTTTCCTTTTGAGTTTCAGATGAAGTTACGTGTAAAAACCTGTATAAAATTCCTCTTAGTAATCTGGTTGGGCGAAGCGTTGAACGACCTCTGAAGTCACCTTTGACTCCTAAAGTCGTCACTACTCCAACATCCAGTGGCATTACCTCTATTCCTGTAACTCATTCACTGTCCTTATCTCGCATGGAAATTAAGGAAATTGCAAACAGAACACGTAAAGAATTGCTGGGTAAACTCCCCTTGTTCTTCAGTGTATATATCAGTTACCACTGATATAATTTCTAATTTTTGGAGCATCTTTGGACTAATCTCATTACAGTCAGATTAGTTACAGACAACCAGTGTTCATAAATAAGTAGTACAAACAAAACAGTAAGAAAATGCTGTTTGTAAATAGTTTAGATAGAATATGGTCACCTTATATATGAGCAGGCAGTAAAACAGCTGAAAGCTATAGGGTTAAAAATGAAAATCATTGAAAAAATGAAAAAAATACCAAACATTTTTGTGAATGTTTTCTGATGAGAATATTAAGACTTTTATTCCTTTATTGAGGCCTCTTGGATGAGCCTATTCCCAAGACAGAAGGTGCACAGAAGCAAAAAAAGATTCCTCGAAGACAGTCAGACCCCAAGCAGGGAGCAGTAAGATCAACTAGTAGTGACAGGTAAATAAATATGTGGACTTTAGAAAAGAGCCTAAGTTAGACCATAAATGTTTTGACAATTGATGGCTTTTCAAACGCTTTATGGTTTTCCCAGTTGAGTAGGGATTGACTGAGGCCTTTGTGAATTTCATGCTGATGTGTAATTTAGTATCTAATAACAGCACTGAAATGGTTATGCATATTGCTAAAAGACATATTATGAGTAAAGCAAGGGAATTTTGTGGGGACCTACTGCAGTTGAGCCTGTCACTAGGATTTCAACTGCAGAATTCACACAGCAGACAATTACTGTTTTCTTCATATCTTCTTGTCTCACTATTTCACAAATAAATTTTGCAAAGAAACATTATTGCATTTGTCTGTTTGGCTCTGCTTACCAGACCCTACTGCCATTATGTTGTTTTCTCTGTTTTTATAACCTACATTTGTGATGAGCAGCAGCAGAATTCAGCCAAGATACAGTAGACTGACATTATTTTTTATTAATCTGCTGCAGTGTAAAACTATTTTGCTATTTGGAAATTATATGGAGGGGGACAATTCATTAGTGTTTCCTTTTGGCAGTAATTTGGTATTTGTAATCTTTGTTTTAATAAGAATTGTTATGGAAGCAGAGTTAAACAGAGAGAAACCAAGTTTTAAAGATCTGTCTCTAGGACGACTTGATTGTATCCAGAAATAGCCATTGACCCTACTTGCCCTTTGCTGTGTATTTTTTTTTTAGTGACTTTTGTCTTCATCTTTACAGAATAATCTCAGCCTCTTTCGAAAGCTATTCTGAGGGTCGTCATCTTTCCACTAGTTCAGATCCTGATTCTGTAGCAAACAGGGAGGAGAGCTCACCATTTAGCTTTCCATTTCATCTGACTTCTTTATATGATGAAGACATCATTGACTTGAAATGAAGACAGACAAGACTGTTCCTTACTTCACCTTTTCTTACAACTCTGTGAGCTCTGTAGGAACGTCACAAACAGTGCTTCTAGTGGTAAAATGTGGCTGGAAGTATTGGTGATTAATCTTTATAGGTCTTATGTTGTTCTGGCTTGCTTAGCCTGGTTTGGTGATGCTTACATCTTTGACGTTTGTATGTTTTCTTATCTCAGTTAATGAACCATTACTTTTCTGTGGTAATTTAAAGCAAGGTTATCAATGAGAGGTTTAGGCTGAAATTGAAGTAAATAAAAAGTGTTACATATTCTGAGCTACCTGAAGGAGTGTTCTGCAAAGCTAATTCCTGTTACTAATATGAATTGTTTTACAACAATGTGTGTGATCTAGGAAGAAGAATTCTGTAATGAAAATCACTCCTTTTGTTGTAATTTTTTTAATCTTAAAGTTTTAAAAAAAAAAAGACAAGATCTAGACAAGATCTTTCCAAACAGTTCACTTTGTGCTTGAAATGATGCAGCTGTGCTTTGCTCAGTGAAGAATCAAAAATATCCTATAAAGATCAGGTGACATAAGAACATGCTGTTTTCTCTGACCTGTCTGAGTACGTATTTCTAGAGGTACTTGAAAACTGTTTTGGCATTAAGAATCTTTGAGTACAGGGAATTTTATAAAAAATACAAATCTTCCTTTAAAATTTCAAGTCAAAATTATACAGTATTTCTCCATCTACTGGAATAACTTTTCTGTAGTGGCACCTTCGGATTTCCTCATTACAGGCAGAAGCCACCCCCAAACTTTCTTTCTGACTACAGAAAGATTCCTGTGCAGGCATCAGAATTTGTTGTTGTTTGCTCTTGCACCAACAATAGCAGTCACTGCTTCAGATAAACATATTTTTCTAAGTAGATCCAGTCTAAAATGTTACTGCTGGGAAGCTAGTTTTCTATGATGAAATAGCCATATAAGATCTTTAGTTTACCTAAAGGACAAGATTTCATCATTAAGCTTGATTATTTTTTAACCCTTCCCTTTATGCCAAAAAGTCAATTTTAAACAATATTTTGAAAGAGTTTGCTGTTTTTCATGAAAATATGATATTTCCAGGCCTTATATGTAAATATACGAAGACGTGGGCTTTATTGGCAGGTATTTCTTGCTCCTTATGTAGACATAATTCTGTATCCTTAATTTTTTTTTAAACGCAGTACATGTAAGCACATGGTGATTTGTGCCTTTTGCTTCTGCCTGTCTGAATGTGAAACTTTTTTGCAAAGTTTTTCATGCTCTGTTTGTTGTATTATGATGAATTAATATCTCCACCTAAGAAAATATACAAGGCCATAACTTGAAAGAATCACTTCTTATTCTTGAACAAGAAAAGAAGCAATAATTCAAGCAGTGCTTAGTTCAGGAGCAGAAACAACGTTAACCAGCGGCTGCTCATAGTTTTTTAGTATTTTGGCAATCATGGATGTGTGGGTGAGCCTTAATAAACTTCTGAACGTAAGTGCCATCTTAAAGTCTTTGCAGGAGCTTGTAATTTTCAGAATTTCCAGAGACCGCAGTCATTTACCCCAGCCTGCTTATCTGGTCAGTTGGAGTTTAAGAATAATTGGTCCAGAAGCATCATATGGTCCTTATCTTGCTGGAATTTGTGAACACTTCCGTGGACTTAATGAATCCACTTTAGGAAGCACTGTTTGCACATAGGTATTTTAGAAAGCAGAAGCATTGCCTTTTTCAGTATACAAATTTGTGAGCGTAGTATTTAGTTTCTTTTGTGTGGGTGTTTCTGAAGTGCATACCAGCTTGCTGCAAAACTCAGGCTTGATTTAAAATTATATTTTAACTGGAAACTTTGCTTAGTGATTTTAGAATATCACATCTTAAATGTGCTGCAGAAGTTCACTTCTGTTATTCTAGCATGATTTAACACGAGTGAAGAATCTGAACAAATGTGTTTAGGTGTATCTTGAAAAGATGTAGAAATATCCTTATAGATGGAGCACTAAAGAAGAATGGAGAAAGCTTGACAGTACCTGACCTTGCCTATGGTGGTAGGCAGAATGATAAAGATTGGTATTTGTGTCAAACCAAGACATGACTATATGTGGAAGGAGTATAAGGCAAGAGTTAACTTCTTTAATCAGAACTACAACAGTGCCAAAAGAAAGTAGCTTTGTAGTTCTGCCTGTAATAGATGTCATCTAGCCAATACTAAAAAGTGGCAAAAGTGGTAAGGAAAACAGCAAAAACTTGACATTTTATGCAAGACAAAAAATAAAAAGACTAGCTTCATGGTATTTATCTGGAACAAGATGTTGGAGTAGTTTGAAGACGGAAACATAGTTCCTGTGTCAACTTGCTTAACCCTGCCTCTTCTGACCCACAAGCTTGACTTAAGGGGTCAACTGTTATGTAAGTCACACTGGAAACTACCAGACCTAAATTATTAATACTCAGATAGGACTCAGATCTGAACAGTGGAAGAATTACCTGTCTCCATTCCTAATATATGTAGTGCCTTAACAATACCATTTTTGCTTCTGTAGTTAATCAGTATGCTGTATAGGCATTCAAGAGTAATATTAGACCTAGTAAAAGGAGATGAAGAGGGGTCAGGCAATGCTGGGGGTTTTTTTACTATTACTCTTAGATGTGGTAACTAAGGCTTTGTGGTCACGTTCATGTCATATACTACCTACTTACTGTAAAAGAGTAGCCAGGTGTGTGGGTAGAAGACAGGGAATGTGGTAGTTATGCTTGGATTTTGTTTGTTGCAAGCCATGAGAACCAAATAGAAATTCTTTATGACATTTGTCTTACCTAAAAAATGTGAAGCTGCTAGGACAACTGACAAATATTCACTGTACAAGGATGTGGTTTCTCTTGGCATAAAACAGTCTCATCACTCTCACAAGTTATCTTTGTGAGATAAACTCTTGTCCTCAGAACTGGCAGTCTCAAAATAGGACCAGGTTTTAATACATCTCTGTAATCTCTCCTTCAGATCAATGTCAAGTGACCAGAGAAAATAAAATGGCTTCCTGGAAGGCTACTGGGATGGGCTGCTATGCTGTTGTTCACTCCAGTGCCTTGAAGCCATGTTATTTCCTTTCCTGTCCGCAGTGTGCATGCTTCTATTTAATTAGCTTAGAAAGTAACCTTGGGCACAAAGTGCAGCCCTTTTTATCATTTACCATTCAGACTTTAACATCTTGTGTTAAAGCTGCCATTTACCTGTGTTCTTGGTGTTGGCTGACTATCATATATTTGAGAGAAAAGAAAATATTTGGATATGCAGCAAGTAGCTTCATCTAATGGAGAACACTGGAAAGTATGCTTGCTATCACCACCTTCAGTAGAAGAGTGGAAAAGTCTTTCTGTGAAGGAAGAGCTGTTACCAGTGTGAACTCTTGCTATCAAGCTAAGTTAAACTGAAAGTCAATTCTGGACTCTATATAGACAAATTGCTGCAAGAAGTGTTTTGTGTTCTAGCTTGCTGGATTTGTTGGAGGAGAAGGGCTTTTAACTTCTGGATAATAAAATCCTCATCCCTTCTGCACAGTACCTTAAATTACAGGAATTTAACTTACCTTGGAGTAAGCAGCAGCAGTGAACAGGCAGCTAATTTAGAATGGACTTGTACCTCCTCAACAGCATCAGTAATAACATACAGAATCACAGAATAGATGAAGTTGTGAGAGACCAGAGGAGATCAGCTCACCCAAACCTCACTCCCAGATATCTCCATCCAAAACAACATAAACTAGAGCAGCTTGTTCATTATCATGTTGTTGAATTTTGATTCTGTTCAAGAATGAATAAGCAACATTTCGAGCAACTCATCATCTTTCTATTACATTTACTTTATAACATGCCTATAAACCATCACAACTTTGAGTAGGACCCAAGAGCCCTGGGACACATTAGTTTATTCCTTCCCACATGCATAATATGTGGTTCTTAAGGCTAAGGCTTTCCATGGACAGTTTGGCATTTAGGAACTTTAAAACAGAGATAAACCTACTTGTGTTCCAAACTAAATGTCCTTTTTTTCCAGTCTCAGAAATGGAAAGTAATGAAATGTTTCCTTCTGAGAAGAGAGAAAGACTGAATTACAACATGGAAGGGCTAAATGCTCTCATGATTGCAAAAGATAAATTCTAGGTTGAACGAATGTATGTGATTAATAACTTCAGTTGCTTGGTTTGTAAAGGACAGGTGTGGCCTATTCTGGTTGCAGCTGTTTCTTGGTTTGGAGCTAATTCTTTTAATTTGTTCTGGCTTTTTTTGTTTTTGCTTGTTATGTTTGTTTTTGAATTGCATGCCTGGATGTAAAGTGGCACCCAGAATGAGTAGCAGCTTTGCTGCCTGCTTTCATGTGACTTTCTATACATATGCAAGCATTTGTAATTGACTGGTAGATTCAAATTTCAAAGTGTTTCTCAATTCAAAGTATTTTTGGATGGTCAACTGAATAAACGTTAAAACAGTTCTTAGTAAGGCAGGTAACAGATTAGACTGTACCCACAAGAGGCGTAGTACTGTTACGTACAGCTAAGGTTGCTTGTGCTTGCCCTTTCCTCTCTGTTGTAGGTATATTTGTATGAGCCACAGTTTCAAACTCCTGCAGGCCTTTCTAAAGGTTTGCATTTATGACTTGCATTTGCAGATGCAAGAGCTTCCCCATAGCTTTTGGCTTAGTCTGCATTTGAGACATAGTCTTTTCAGTTTGGATGTTTTAATGTGTATATATATACATGTATGCGTCATACTGACTATGTCATTATTAACAATTTTGATGTAATGTGCTGAGTCCTTGCTAATTCTGTAAAAGCACTTTTCTCAGAAACTCAGACATAGCCTGATATTGTGGGGAACAGGTTATACTCAGAACTAAATACACTGAATTAACAATATGAGGAAGCTTCTGTGACAGTATGCAGCAAGCATGCAGGATAGAAAGTACAGATACTGTTACAGCAATTGAACACAGCCATTTCAGCCCTCTGCTTAATGCCTAGCTGCTTCACTTTGTTGTTGCAGACCTGCCACTGACTGACTACTTGTTTGCTACTGAAAATTACATTAGGATATGATCTGAGGAAAAAAACTGAGATAATTTTTCTCTTATTTATTTATAGCTCTATTAAGTATCTAACTGCTTGAATGGAAAATGTTGTCTCTAAAGGTTTTTGCAGAAAATGTAATCAACCTGCAATGTCATTTTTAACAGAGACTTTGAATGTTAGCAGGCTGTTTTGTAATTTAATAACTGCAGTGTTAAGACAGATGCTGAGTCTGTGATCGAAACCTCTTTACTACCACGTCTTAAATACTGATGTATTACCATTGTGTTTAATGTCATGTGACAGTGTGTATGCTTTGTGTTTCAGATTTAGCAACTAAATAGAAACATTCCTATCACAGCTGGAAATGTTTTAAGTGCGATTTATTGTTATTGTGGAGGAAGAGGAAGAAATGATTTACTCCTTCATATGTAATAAATTTTACATCAGTTCTTTCTTTCACACTTGCAGGACTAATGCCTTCCCTAAATTTGGCTCAGGGATTATGATAGTTCTCTGGAATGTGTACATTTAAGTACTGTTATACCCATGAAATTGGCCTTAAGCTCTACCCCCCTTTGCCAAGAACCAATCCAGTATTGGTTTGTTTCTGGGCCTTGTTAAGATTCAGACCTTCTCCAATGGTAGATTTTTACCCCTTAAGTTAACACTATAAAATAATTTCCTCTTTTTTTTTTAAATTGTTTATTCTCTTAGTCTATGCCATCTAGTAGTTCCTTCTGAAAAAGACTCCAAAATACATCCTGCTGGGAGCAATAATCTGTCTTGTGATTTAAATGTAGTCCTAGTTCCCTTAACATCTCTGGGACAAATAATGCTATCTTGGCAATAGCAGCCATAACAATCCAGCCTTGATCTATCTGCCCTTTGGATCAAGATGTATTCCAGGGTCAGCCATCCCAGATGCAGAAGGATTACAGAATCACAGAATGACCCAGGTTGGAAGGGACCTCAAGGATCATGAAGCTCCACCCCCCCTGCCTGGCAGGGCCACCAAACATACACATTTACTAGATCAGGCTGCCCAGGGCCCCATCCAACCTGGCCTTGAACACCTCCAAGGACGGGGCATCCACAACCTCCCTGGGCAGCCTGTTCCAGGACCTCACCACTCTCCTAGTAAAGAACTTCCCCCTGACATCCAACCTAAATCTTCCCTCCTTCAACTTGGATCCATTTCCCCTTGTCCTGCTATTATCGGCCCTTTAAAAGAGTTTACTCCCCTCCTGTTTATAGGTACCCTTTAGGTACTGAAAGGCTGCAATGAGGTCACCCCACAGCCTTCTCTTCTCCAGGCTGAACAAGCCTAACTCCCTCAGCCTGTCCTCAGGGGAGGTGCTCCAGCCCCCTCATCATCTTCGTGGTCCTCCTCTGGACCCCTTCCAAAATCTCTATGTCTTTCTTGAACTGAGGGCTCCACACCTGGACACAGTACTCCAGATGGGGCCTCACAAGAGCCGAGTAGAGAGGGACAATCACCTCCCTAGCCCTGGTGACCACCCCTCTCCTGATGGAGCCTAGGATCCCATTTGCCTTCCGAGCTGCAAGAACACACTGCTGGCTCACATTAAGTCTCTCATCTATCACAACCCCCAGGTCCTTCTCTGCCGAGTTCCTCAAGGATCACTCCTCCCAGTCTGTACAGGTGCCTGGGTTTCTTCCAGCCCAAGTGCAAAACCTTGCACTTTGCTGTGTTGAACCTCATTAGGTTCACCCAGGCCCACCTTTCAAAAGCATTAACACATGAAGGAAAAGTTAGGGTAATCTGAAATTATAGTCCTCACTGCAGCATTAATTTCTTCATTGTAGCATATGTAGGGAACTGTGAAGGAGGACAATACACTTTTTAATTATTTTAAAGATTATATCTTAATTTACCTATTAGAAAAAAAAGACAGCAGACAATACATTCAACATTCATGGCCATTGCTGTCAGTCTGTGCCAGGTCAGGAAAAACAAACAAACCCAACCAACAGTAATTAAAAAAAAATAAATGTCCAAGACCTACACAAGAACATACTACAGCAAGTATGCAGACAAACTTGTGTGCCTCTATGCAAGACAAACAAACTTGTGTGCCTCAGGTGGCGCAGTGGTATAAGGTGTTGCTTGTAACACCAGAGGCCCGGGGTTCAAATCCCCCCTGTGGCACAAGTGGTAGAAATGCTGCTGTGCTACACAGAAAGGCTCGAATCCTAGGAGTTGGACTCGATGATCTCTAAGGTCCCTTCCAACTCGCACGATACTGTGATAATCAAATGCAGGCAAATACCTACAGATTTTGGGGAGAGGAAGAAAAAAGTAGATTTTACAAAATTCATTAAAACAATTGTATAGGAATCTGTGTGATTATCTACAATGTAATACAGTTAGTTTTAGCAATAGCACCACAAATAATGATGTAAAGGTTTCCTATCAGCAAAAGCCTGAGGTTTAAGATTTTCTGAAGTAGGCTTCTATCTGTTCCAGAGTCTGTCCTTTAGTTTCAGGAACATAAAAGGCTGCAAAAGTCACGCTGAGGCAGGAGAAGGCAGAGAAGAGCCAGAATGTTCCATAGGATGTTAAGAAACCCTAAGGCAGGGAGAAAACAAAAAAAAATATAAGTCACTACAACCACAGTCTATATATACTGCTGAAGAAGTCTGGCACAAGGTTTTATTGGGAGCATCTTTGATAGGTTTCTATATAAAAATAAGTGTCGAATTTTGATTTATGATGCTTACTACAAAATCGTGAAATTCCTTGGTCACTAAAAAGGCCATAACCCAGTTTGTTAACACACAGGCACCACCTGATATGCCCCTCGCTTTAAGTGGGAAGATTTCAGACATTACCAGCCATGGAACTGGACCCCAGCCAAGTGCAAAACCTGCAATTACAAAAAGAAGAAAATAAATTTCAAAGGGGAGAGTGTCAGGCCAATAATGCTACAAGAGTACATTTTTGGGGGAGTGTGCTAAACACTAGCACACTTTTTAAGGCTAATTAAGGACTCTTAGCAAGCAAAATTTCTTAATAAGAAGCTTCTGAAGTGGTCAACTTTAGAAACAAGATTAATTTTTAACTTGCTGCTGTCTTGATCTGTCACAACATTCAGTTTGGCTCAGATATTACCAGAGACCTTTTTCCCACATTAATGGTTGTCAAGTTATTCAACCTAAGCAATTACTACTTAATATCAGCACAAGGAGGTATACATTTATTTTGCAGAACACTGACTTAAATATTTAGCTTCTAGCTTGATCACAAAGGTGGTGAGTGATCAGCATCACTTTGTCTTATACACTTAAAAGCTGTGTCAAACACAGTTCCAATTTTCAACAATGTGAGAAAAATGGAACAAGTATGTAACAGTCACAAGAAAGTCCAAGTTGCATGTAATTTTTACTTAGAAGCCTGTCCTACTTACCAGCAACAAAGAGTCCTAGGCTTACTACCGCAAGCCAGGATAGTCTAGATTCTGTTCCTGGTGATACTGAATTTAAAGTGAACCACAGATCAGCAGTTGATGAATTGTTCCCACTTGGAAAGACCATTTTAAAGTAAAACCCAAACAACGCAGTACTGAGAGCCATAATTATCCCTGAAAAGTAAGCAATAACTGAGTTGTCAATGATTGTTGCTTAGGCACTCTTTTTTCTGAGACCTAAATGCAAGATATGCTGGCTCTAGCAGAAGTGGTTCCAAAAAGATAACATTATTAGAAATAAACATTCGCCTCAACAAGAGGCACACAAATTAAACCAGTTTTTACAGCAGTCATTGCTATTGAGTGTGCACTGTGACAGCTATCAACGATTTGTCCAAAGTAAAAATCAGCCTGGTAAAAAGACAAAAAGACAGCTCTAACTAGTTTCAAAGTATGTATAACACGGCAATTTCCTCTTATGAATCAGGGGTTAAGCCATCAGCTATAATCTGCTTGTAAAATAAAGCACTTGAAATAAATAAATTGTAACAATTTCTCCAATAGTTCCAGCATTTTTTAGTACTCTGCATATCTCTTCTCATAGAACAGAATTCAGTAAGTTATTTTACCAGACACATAAAGCAGCACTTTTCTTCCGGTTTTATCTATGATAAGTGCAGCCACAGCAGTGAAATACACTTGTATGGAACCCACAACAACAGAAGCCATTCTGCTGTCCTGAAATAAAGGAGGAGACAGGGAGAAGAATTTGCTCTTTCAGGCTGGTAACAGGATTACGTGTCAGGCATTAGAGATGCATTTGCTTCTTAATTCTGGAACAAGAAAAACTGCACAACATAAATTAGCTAGGGGAAGGAATACATAAAGACATCCACATTAATTAACACAATATATTGGTCTCTTAGTAAGTTATTTAATGTCACAACTTGCCCCTACTGTCTGACTTCTGAAGCACTGAATTTATAACTGTATTTTTAAAAAAGTTCTATTACAAGGATGAGATGACTATAATAAAGATTTCTATCCATATCAAAGTTTCAGACACAACATACTTCCCCACAAAAAAAAACCCAACAACATTCAGGTATGCCAGAGTAATACAGTTAAGAGATTATCTATAATTTAAAACAAAAGACGATCATCAGCACTCAAACTCTGTTACTTATGATGCAGATAGGTTTAATATCAGGTAAATTTGTTACATATTCTATGCTTACTCAGCACCAACTAAGCTGAAACTATAGACATTTAACAGCACGCTGATTACCTGGAAGTTTGCATCTTCAAAGATTGTTTCTGCATAAAACATAACTGCATTAATGCCTGTTACTTGCTGGAGAAACATCAGAATCACACCAATAAGAAGTGGCCTGTAGACTGAAGGATTCTTAAGTTCAAAGAGGCTTAGTCCCTGTTAAAAAAAGATGATGCAATGGCTCCATGAAAAAAAAATTACTTTAAATGAACATAAAAATCCTCAGAACATTTCAGCATGTTCAAAGAGTAAGTTTTTCACCCCTCTTCAGCAAAATTAAATTTCTTAGTAGTAAAAGTGTTTACATTTGAAGTATGAGAACTCCAGGAAAATATTTTTAGCCTTCTCTCAGGTTCTAGAGACAAAAATCGATGGTACTTTACAGAGAAAGTTAACAGGAAAGAATTCAGACTTTGCAGAAATAAAACGTCAATCATTAGACATGAGTGTCTAAGCTCATATCTCATTACAAGAGGTTAAATACTGCTTTTAGAGTGGTACAACAGCAAATAAGTGTTAGAGGCAGTGAACAATCCTATAAAACTGATAAAACTGCTAATTACAGTGAGAAAGCATAACTGTCTATTGTCAGAGAAAGATCACGCTACACACGCATACCAACACTGATAGCAGTTGCAGCTGGAAGGCAGAAGTAAAAAAGATTATTTGAATCTCATTGCTTCTTCAGTTCATTTGTGATGAAACAGGTTTGGACCACTGTAGAAATGGCTATTAACTAAACTATGATAAAAATCATTTAATTAAACCGTATACTTTGGGACTTTTTGTCTTTAGTGTAAGTCAGATTCTCATCACCTCCTCCTCAGCATTAGCTTCAATTTGTCTGCATTCCCATTCATGGTCCACATATGGTCCTCGCAGGAACTGTAAAGCAGCGATAGCTTCTGCACGTTTATTCTGATCCAGCAGAAATCTCGGTGTTTCAGGCATGAACAACATAAACAAAAGCATTATGCATGGTGGAAAAGAACATAGTACTGCCAGCCATTGCCATTTTAGTGCCATTCCTGCACAACAAAAAGGAAAAAGAAAAAACAAACATCAGCTATATAAGAATTAATATTTGTACAACAAAATTAATGGCTATGCAAATGAACTGACCTTTGCTTTCAATTCCTTAGTGCAGTTCTTTCACTACAAGTATTAATTCTTTTTTGTACAGACCTAACTCCAATACCTGCAATGTAGGCTCCAAGTATGCCAGTCACCACCATCAACTGGACAAAAGAGCCAAGCATACCACGAACACTTGTATGAGAAATTTCCGATATATATACCTAAAAAAGGGAGAAAATGTCTAATAATTACCTCAATCCAATGTAGGATCAAGAAGTAGAGAAATAATTTATTTCTGAAAACCAGATGTATTTCCTAGAAATGCTCAAAAAAAAAAAAAATCTTCAGTAAAATGGAGAGGGTAGAATAGTATCATCTCATAAATACATATTAACAGTATGAAAAACCAGGGAAAAAGGGAGACCCCAGGAAGAATGTTGTTGCTGCCAGCTAAGGATCTGACAGACAAATAAACTTGCATTAGTAAGGGCTTCCTTCTGCTTCCTGCAGAAACACATAGCCCGGGCCACATATAAAAGTCTTTTCAAATCTAAGCTGGAACCTTTTAATTCACTGTAAAGACTGGGCATCATTTCATTCTCAAAAAAATCCAAAATTAATTGTCCTTATCTTAACATACATATTAACAGCAGGCATCAAATCTCATCCAATATCTGGGGTCAGCTTAAATTTTTCAGTTTTCTTTTTGTATTCTTTTCACGCATTGATACTAAGTCATGGCTACAGATCAGCAACAGAGAGAAAACAGAAATACCCCTCCCTCCCTTTTTTAACATATTCAATTCTTCCTAAAGTTAATATTGAAATAAGTATTCTTTAACTCAATAATAATTCAGATCTACAAAACCACATTATTGTATATGTCATTTTTATCCCTCATCACTGCAACTTTATATATCTTTTACAAATAACCTTTTCATAAGGAAACTCAGGAGCTCACCTCCAGGAAAAAGAGAAAGCAGTCAGGTGTGTCAATATCTGTGAAGGAGTTCTGTTTGCTTTTTAACAGCCTACACAGCAAAGTTCTTAGCAATGGAAAAAGTTGCACAAGATTACCATTTAGATCCCATTGCTATGATTTTTTGTTTAGTTTTAAAGTATGTTATGACTTCCTTCCCTTTTATGTTTCAGTTCGCTTTTTTCTTCAAAAACTAGGAATGCAGAAACACCAGAAAATAAACTCAAATACTAAAATTCTAGACCATTTATTTAATGCTACTGCTAGATCCAAAGGAATTTTTTCATAGAATGGCTGGGACTGGGAGGGACTCTAATGATTATCTCATTCCAACCCCCAGTTTGACCCAGCTGGTCAAATAATACCAGAAAAGAAGATAAGCACAAATTGTTTCCATTAAACTACTGCAAGGGTATTTCTGAATACACGAGAAAAGTTAATTTTCTAAAGATAACAGTTTAATGGAAGCAGAAGTCACTACCTCTGAGTAGGCTCCAGGGAGACCAGATGACAGCTTTTCACTACCTGAAGGAGGGCTTATAAGAAAGAAAGAAACAGATTCTTCAACAGGGTCTGCTGTGACAGGACAAGGAGAAACAGTTTTAAACTAAAAGAGGGGAGATTTAAACTAGATATAAGAAAAAAGGGTTTTTACGACAAGGGTAGTGAAGCACAGATACAGGTTGTCCAGAGGGCTTCTGGATGCTCTGTTCCTGGAGGCATTCAAAGTCAGGTTGGAGCAAGCTCTGAGCGCACTGATCTAGCTGTAGCTTGTTCATTGCAGGAGAACTGGACTAGATGACCTTTAAAGATCCCTTCCAACTCAGACAATTCTCTTCTACAATTCTACTTGGCATTGCACTAGAATTTATAAGTGATCACAGTTTAATTACAAACCTTAAGTCTTTACCATTATTAGTACAGAATTTAAAGAGATAAATATTAGACCATTGCAAAATATAAACAGAAATAAGCACAGAATCACAGAATGGTTTGGGTTAGAAGGGATCTTTAAGATCATGCAGTTCCAACTCCCCTGATGTAGGCAGGGACACCTCCCTCTAGACCATGATGCTCACAGCCCCATCCAGCCTGGCCTTGAAGCTTCCAAGGAAGGGGCATCCACAGCCTCACTGGGCAACCTGTTCCAGGGTCTCGCCACCCTCACATGAAGCGTTTTTTCCTGATATCTAGTCTAAATCTACCCTCTTCCACTTTAAAACTATTTCCCCTTGTTCTGTTGCTACCTGCCATTACAGAAAAGTCCCTCCCCGGCTTTCCTGTAGGCCTCCTTCAGGTACTGGAAGGCTGCTAAAGGGTCACCTTGGCGCCTTCTGTTCTCCAGGCTGAAGAGCCCCACTTCTCTAGGGGAGGTGTTCCAGCCCTCTGATCATCTTCATGGCCCTCCTCTATCAGTTTAATAGACAGAAGAAGAATCGGAGCAATCATATCACTGTAATAAGAATGTGTAGTACAGAAGTGCTACTACAAGAAGCAACTTTTTTTTAATTTACATTTTCATTGTTATTAGAAACATGCAAAATATGATTCTATAACAGTTTATTCTAAATCTGCTGCCTTTGCTAGAATCACTACAGCCAAATCACTTATAGTCATACTACAGAATAACAAATGCTCAAATAGAAAAGCCTAAAAAGCAAACAATTATACGAGCCACCTTGTGACCAGAAATGACGTTCTACTTACTGGAACAACAAGTGAAGTAATTCCACTGGCTAAGCCAGTTAGTATTCGTCCAAAATAGAGCATCCAGATGTTCTGAGCTGAAATAATAACTATATATCCAGAGACATATGGTATTGAACACAGCATCAGACTCAGCTTTCTCCCAATTTTATCCACAAGGTAGGCTCCCAATATTCCTCCAGCAGCAGCTCCCAATGTTACTATAGACTTCAAAAAACAAGTTAAAAAAGTACATATCATAGAATGCTTAGAGTTGGAAGAGACCTCTGAAGGCCATCCAGTCCAACTCCCCTGCGATGAATAGGGACACAACAGTTAGATCAGGCAGTCCAGGGCTTTATCCAGCCTCACTTTATCCAGTCTCTAGAGACGGGGGCATCAACCACAACACTAGGCAACCTGTTCCACTGCCTCACCACCCTCACTGTAAAATATATTTTCCTATATCTAACCTAAATCTACTCTCTTTGAGTTTGAAGCTGTTTCCCCTTGTGATAGAACAAGGAGACCCTGCTAAAGAATCTGTTCTCTTCTTTCCTGTAGCTCCGCTTTAGTTACTGACAGGCCACCACCATGTCACCCTGCAGCCTTCTCTTGTCCAGGCTGAAGAGCCCCAGCTCTCTCAGCCTGTTCTCATAGGAGAAGTGTTCCATTCCGTGGATCATTTCTGTGGCCCTTCTCCGCACATGCTCCAACAGGTCTACGTCTCTCCTGTACTGAGGACTCCACATCTGGATGCAGCATTCCATCTAGAACGGATGATGCCCCATCCCTGGAGACCAGCTGTGGCATCCCTGTTCATTTCAGGGGAGTTGGAGTAAATGGCCTTCAGAAGTCCCTTCCAAATACAAAGATTCTATGTTTCCATGGATATATACATATACATCTATCTATCTATATGTCTATCTATCTATATAGATATAAATACATAAATAACACATGACAAATTCTTTTAAGTAAATAGCTTCTGAAAATAAAATTCACGCAGGTGTTTAGAAAAACAAAATAAACATTAACTTCTTATCAAATCATAGTCAAGAAGCACGATTCACCGCAATTGGACAGCAAGCAATTCTCAGGTCACATACAAAGCCCTCTCAGTGGAGAAAGAAATGCAACAGTATGTTTATTTTATCTTTTTATTCACAAACTAGCTTCCCAAACTGTTTTAAAGCCCTGAAGACTGTTACTGTGAATAGCCTGAAGTCCAGCCTGCATCCCAAAAGCTGATGTTCCCTTTGTCAATAGATTGCACCCAGTTTATTCACAAATTGATTTTCTGTGGTCCCTGGACAGGTTAAATTAAGGAGATTAAAAGTTGACGCAACATTTTAGCATCAAAAAAGAAGTTACAAGAATAAGGGCATTTATTTACACGTGGAGAGTTAGGAGTGTATAACAATGGTATTACTTAGGAAGAAAAGAACCAATCACTGACAAAAAAATCACAACAAAAAATCATTATCAAGATCCTCATTTGTACTTGTCCACAGAATCACACAATCACAGAATAACCTGGGTTGGAAGGGACCTCAAGGATCATGAAGCTCCACCCCCCCTGCCTGGCAAACATACACATTTACTAGATCAGGTTGCCCAGGGCCCCATCCAACCTGGCCTTGAACACCTCCAAGGACAGGGCATCCACAATCTCCCTGGGCAGCCTGTTCCAGGGCCTCACCACTCTCCTAGTAAAGAACTTCCCCTTAACATCCAACCTAAATCTTCCCTCCTTCAACTTGGATCCATTTCCCCTAGTCCTGCTATTATCAGCCCTTTCAAAGAGTTTACTCCCCTCCTGGGTGGAGGTTCCCTTCAGGTATTGAAAGGCTGCAATGAGGTCACCCCACAGCCTTCTCTTCTCCAGGCTGAACAAGCCTAACTCCCTCAGCCTGTCCTCATAGGGGAGGTGCTCCAGCCCCCTGATCATCTTTGTGGCCCTCCTCTGGACCCTTTCCAACTGCTCTATGTCCTTCTTGTACTGAGGGCTCCATACCTGGACACAGTACTCCAGATGGGGCCTCACAAGAGCCGAGTAGAGAGGGACAATCACCTCCCTAGCCCTGCTGACCACCCCTCTCCTGATGGAGCCCAGGATCCCATTTGCCTTCCGAGCCGCCAGAGCACACTGCTGGCTCATGTTGAGTCTCTCGTCCATCAGGACCCCCAGGTCCTTCTCTGCCGAGCTGCTCTCAAGGACAACTCCTCCCAGCCTGTACAGGTGCCTGGGGTTCTTCCGGCCCAAGTGCAAAACCTTGCACTTTGCCGTGTTGAACCTCATTAGGTTCACCCGAGCCCAGCTTTCCAGCCTGTCGAGGTCCCTCTGGATGGCATCTCTTCCTTCCACCGTATCAACCGCACCTCTCAGCTTGGTGTCGTCAGCAAACTTGCTGAGGGTGCACTCAATTCCCTCATCGATGTCATTAATAAAGATGTTGAAGAGCACCGGTCCCAATACAGACCCTTGAGGGACACCACTCGTTACCGGCCTCCACCTGGACATAGAGCCATTGACCACCCCCCTCTGTCTGCGACCTTTCAACCAATTGCTTATCCATCGAGTTGTCCACCCATCAAATCCACCTCCCTCCAATTTGGAGATGAGGATGTGGTGGGGGACCATGTCAAAGGCCTTGCTCAGGTCCAGGTAAATGACATCGGTCGCCTTCCCTTCATCCACCATTTCGTTCACCACGAGGGGAAATCACAAGAGCGTAATGTATCATAAAAGACTTACCCCAAACCACGATGCCTGATTGTCGTCCAGTCGTAATTTCGGATTGCCGATTTTCCTCAGCTCTGGAATAGCAGGTGAGCTATAGCCTAGCACGAAGCCAAAGCTAAGCGGTCCCAGGACAGCAGCGAACGTGGTCAGGTACAGCTTCTTGTTTTGCACTCTGAGGCGGAAGATACCGACAAGGATCGTGCCGCCGCCCCCTCACGGCTCCGGCCCCTCAAGGGGCCGTTAACGCGCGGATGGACTCGACGGAGGTTCTGACCCAGAGGTCACATTTTCCGCGTTCTCTCTCGCTTTCTCCCCCCCCGCGCCACCCAAAATCGGCAGCGGCCGCGCTGCAGCGCAACGGGGCTGCCCCCCCCCGGGCCCTCCAGAGGCAGAGACGCAGCACCAACCCGCACCTCAGGTAAGCGTCCGAAGTAGGGTGAGCCAACAGGTACTGGGACTCCTCTGCCGCCATGTCCCGGCCGCAGGAGGGCGTCTCGGCACGAGTAAAATCAGCTGCTTCTACACGGCCGGCAGCAGCCACCTCGCAGGGCAGGCTCAGACCCGCGCACGGCGCCGAACGCAGAGAAGTAACGCAGCGCTTTACGGCTCCAGTTCAGACGGAAACGGCCGCAGCGAGCAGCGGGGCCCGGTGACGTTTGGAGGATGCGCCGGAAGCTGCCTGCGAACGGAGCGCCGTGGGCTTCGGTGGAGTGCCTCCCCTCGGGTGACGGCCGGCTCGCTCGGTGCGGGGGCCTCGCGTCTCCCCCGGCGCTGGAGGTGACCGAGGCTCCCATCGCTGTCCGAGGGCGGCAGCCTTCCGTGAGTGCCCGCAGGCCGCGGCGCGGACCGCAGAAGTAGCGGGAGTCCGTCCTTCTGCTGCGGGAGCGATGGCCGCGGGGAAGCCCCAGCCCCTGCCGGGCCCCGGAGGACCGTGCGAGGCGCGGCGGCTGCCTGCTGAGGGACGCTGCGCGCCCGGCCGCTACCTGAGGTGAGCGCCGCGGCCCACTGCTGCGCGTGGGCGGAAGGCGCTGGAAGTCTCCGGGCTGCGCCGTGCTCTCTGCGAGCGGAGGTGGACGGGAGCGGCCGTGAGTGGAGCGTTTGCGGATAACGCGAGGAGCAGTGTGCGCACGGCACGTGCTGCAGTGAGAAATTGCTTGCTCTTAAGAAAACACGTGCCGGTTAGAGTGGCAAACGCAGTCTGCCGAAGGTGCTGAAGAAAGCCCTGAAGTTCTGTCAGTAGAAGTTACTGTATGAACTAATAGCACGATAGGAGCAGCTGTCTCTGCGTGTTTAATTAAGAAGGCCTTCAGATTATTTTTAAGATATTATCAAGAAGTAATACTTCTCTACATCTGTAGACTTTCCTAGTGAAGACTCTACTTTTCCGTACTTTTCTGTGTCATGTTCAGAGATGTACTTCAAGCTTTTATTCTGTGAAGGAGAAAGTGTACGTATTATGAGCTCCCGTTCCGATTCCCCAATTCACTTGATTTGGGAGCTTCTGTTACTTAAATTCATTTAGTTATCTAGTGTGCTGAATGAGATCTCCCACAGAAAATAAATCTGGCTTAACAGTTTGCCACATGCTCATCTTTTTAATCGCTTGCTCAAGCCTATTGTAGGAACTTGAGATGCCACAGCATACAGAAACAAATACAGGTCACGTAGTTCAAGAGGTAGCATTTCAAGCTGTAGGTTTCACAGGCCTGTTCATTGGATGTAAACTGAGAAAACAAGGGTCGGGGGGGAGGGGAGTTTGTTTTATAAGAAAAAACAAAGACATGAAGGAGGTACAGAAGAGGTTACATGCCCTTCAACACGATTCTCCAGACATCTCTTTGTATCTTCTTTAAGCAAGAGCAGGTAACTTTTTTTGAAGTGAAGACAAGAGTCTGAGTTCATTCAGTCAGTAATTAGCTTCTTGTTATTCTGTTTTTATGCTTTGTTTTCTTCCTTTTTTTCAACTAAACGATAAGTAAACTGTAAAACAGCATTTATTCACTAAAGTAGATTTAAAACTTGGATCAACTCTTACTGGATTCAGAATGTGAAAATGTTAACTCATTTCATGAAAGATGTAAACATTCGTAGTGAATGCTAGCATGCACTGTCTCCTACAACTCACTTCCAAGTCTTAAGTAGGACAAATAGCAGTTTCAAGGATGTGCGAATGCTTCTTACTAACCTAATGAATATTTTGTGCTGTGATTGATCACTTCAGTCTGTGCTTTAACATGCCATTTAAAATACTGATGTACCAGTAATAATGATGTGATGCTTACCTTGTTTTCTGAACAGAACTAATACAGTATTTTGATGTACCGCAGGTAAATTTTTCCATAACCTTATGGAGAAAAAGGACTTTGAAGCATGGCTTGATAACATTTCTATTACATTTCTTTCTCTGACGGACTTGCAGAAAAATGAAACTCTGGATCACCTGATTAGCTTGAGTGGAGCAGTCCAGCTCAGGCACCTCTCGAATAATCTAGAGATTCTTCTCAAGAGGGACTTCCTCAAACTTCTTCCATTGGAACTTAGTTTTTATCTGTTAAAATGGCTTGATCCTCACACCTTACTCACATGTTGCCTCGTCTCTAAACAGTGGAATAAGGTTATAAGTGCCTGCACAGAGGTGTGGCAAACTGCATGTAAGAATTTGGGTTGGCAAATAGATGACTCTGTTCAGGATCCTCTGCATTGGAAGAAGGTTTACCTAAAGGCTATTTTAAGGATGAAGCAACTGAAGGACCATGAAGCCTTTGAGACATCCTCTTTAATTGGACACAGTGCCAGAGTATATGCACTTTACTATAGAGATGGTCTTCTGTGCACAGGTAGGAAGTTCAGAAAACTTGGAGTCTTACTATTCTTTGTTATCTCTACCCCCAAACTCCTCCAGTTGATTAATGAGAAGTTGATTTTTCTTGACCAGACAGATTATTTTCGTTATGCAAGCTCAAGGCAATTCAGTTTTATTTTTTTTCCATTTTCTGAAACATCTGGTATGCTGTCAAGCTCACTAAACATTTTAATAGGAAAACAAACAAACAACCGGGAGACCAATTTATTTATTCGTTAAATAAAAAGACATGGGTACAGTGCTGCATATTGTTCTTCAGATTAGCAAGCTCATTTGAGAAGTACATTTATGTTAGGTGTCCTCTTAGAGGATATCTGTGATCTCACTCAGGTTAAACAAAGTTTGGTCTCACAGTGTGATCGCCCTAGACTCAAGCTGTGTCAGGAAAAGTCTGTCTTCCTGGCAGTAAGATAATTTCTCTGTTACATTCTTAAGCACTTTCAGTTCTTAACATGATCTTGTTTCTTGTATGAATACCTGTAAACTAGATTTAACCTTGCTATGAATCTGATATGCACATTGCATTGATGGTTTCAGCTTCCTTCCTGAAGACTGCAGACTTCAAGATTTCATTGTGAACTCAGAAATACACATCCCTCCACATCTTCTGGTACACTAGGGTGGTTACTAGAAACAAGCAACTAGACTCTAGGCAGTCTTTTCACTTAACTAGCAACCAGGGAAGGAAAATACAAAGGAAACATCACTGTCAGACCTTACTGGGAAGCTGCATACTTCTGTGCTGAAACCAAAAGGGAAAAAAGAGGTGGAAGCATCTAGGACTTTTGTCCAGTCTTTGTTACAAGTTTTGGTGGAGAAAGGAAATGCAGGTGAAAGGGCCAGGTATTCATCTGCTGTCTTTCCATCTTTCTCTACAAAGAGATTTGATGGACTCCTTTCCTATGTGAAACAAAGAAAAGCTTGCAGTACAGTCAGTTTGCTCTGCAAACCTGGATGTGATCTAATCATATAAAACTTCCAGGTATTTTTCTCAGTAGACGCTTACAAATAGAGGGAATGTTGGAAACTGTGGAAGGTTCTAAAAGTATGTGGAAAAATTGGAAGAGAGATATCTAGCATCTTTAGATTTTTAATTCTTTCCTCTGAGAAAAGGCTGAGAGAACTGGGACTGTTTAGCCTACAGAAGGGAAGGCTTGAAGGAAACTTATTAATATGTATGAATACCTGAGGGGAGGTACAGTGAGTTCAGAGCCAGGGTGTTTTCAGAGGTGCCCTGTGATGGGGCAGGAGGATATGGGCACAAAATAAAACACTCGAGGTTCCATCTGAACACTGGGAAACCTTTCTTTACTGTGCAGGTGATGGAGCACTGGCACAGGTTGCTCAGAGAGGTTGTGGAGGACTAGTAATTTTATTTAGTATTTGTTTACAATTATCCTTTTGTTTTATGTTCCAGGATCAGATGACTTGTCTGCAAAACTGTGGGATGTAAGCACAGGTCAGTGCATCTATGGTATCCAGACACACACTTGTGCTACAGTGAAGTTTGATGAACAAAAACTTGTAACAGGCTCTTTTGATAACACCGTAGCCTGTTGGGAATGGAGCTCTGGGGCAAAAACACAGCATTTCAGAGGACACACTGGCGCAGGTATGTTGAACATCTCAGATTTTATTTTCATCAGTCAAGTAACATACATATAGTACATGTAGTACATATAGTATATGTATATATATTCATATATGTACATATATTCATTCATATATCTCTATATATGCATATATAGAGATATATGTATGTGTGTGTATGTGTATATATAGAGAGAGAGAGAACAGATATATATATATATATAGAACAGATTATAATCTGTTGCCCCCAGTGTGCCCCCAGTGGCGCAGTGGTATAAGCTGCTGCCTGCGGCACTGGAGGGCCCAGGTTCGAATCCCCCCCCTGTGGCGCAGGGGTAGAAGTGCCGCTTCGCTACACAGGGGGCTCGAAACCCGGGAGTTGGACTCGATGATCTCTAAGGTCCCTTCCAACTCGCACGATACTATGATACTATGATAATTTAAGTTTGCTTTGTCCACAGTAGTATATTTGTAAGGCTCTGTACCCAATGAGGGAAGTGAGAGAGAAGTGGCCAGAATAGATCTAGATCTGTTTACCCTTGAATAACTCTTATGCATAGCCATATAGTGTTTTGTAGGTGTAGAAACAATACTATCATGGTGATTTAGTGTTTTAGAGTCTAGAACAAAAGATGCAAATTCTGTTTATCACCTGTTAACAGGGAGCAATGGCAGTGGGAGTTCTCCAAATTCCCGCACTGGAGATAGTCTTACAGGAAAAAGCACAGTCAAGCCTGGGGATCTCTGTTTGCATTTCAGTCTTAATTCTGTATCCTCAGCTCAGATGTAGGTCTGTTTTCCATGAATAATGAGATGTATTAATCGTAATAATCCTGCTGGAATTGATTTCTTAGAACTATTAGGATAGGAACTTCAACATAATCCAGCCATAATGGAACCAATGATCTTCATGCTTTTAATTTGAACAAACATCTGGTAATGTTGCAGTGTAAACTCAGGAATAGAGAGTAATAATTTACGTGTGCAGTTGAAGAGCAACAATTAAAACTGTAATAGTCAGTGAATTTGACCTAGCCACAGTATCACAGGAAAACACATACACAGACTGTTGCTGCTTTTGAAAACCCTCTTTGCTTGTAGTTTTTAGTGTGGACTACAACGATGAACTTGATGTTCTAGTCAGTGGTTCTGCAGACTTCACTGTGAAAGTGTGGGCCTTATCAACAGGAACGTGCCTGAATACCCTTACTGGACACACAGAATGGGTCACTAAGGTGTGAATTTTTAGTTTTTTTAGTTTTTTAGTTAATCTTGATAAATATTTGCATGAAGTTTGCAAGTTGTTCTCACTTTCTGTTTTCTAATCCCAGTCTTGCCCCTAGGTGTAGAATCTGAAGAAGATCAGGAAATGTAGATATTGCAAAATAGTGTTTAAACAGAAAGAAAAGCTGTAAATAAACTTTTCAAAAGATTGAAGAGATTTCTGTTCTGAAGTAGCTAGAATAATACTAGGAATCAACATTAGATTGAAAGATCAAATGAATGCAATCATTCGG
The DNA here is from genome assembly GCF_039878825.1 of Excalfactoria chinensis. Taxonomy (NCBI): domain Eukaryota; kingdom Metazoa; phylum Chordata; class Aves; order Galliformes; family Phasianidae; genus Excalfactoria; species Excalfactoria chinensis. Next base: position 9,054,525 of record NC_092842.1, on the reverse strand, counting down.
AAAGCAAGCTACTTTTTAAAAATTATGTAGAAAATTAACAATTGTGATAACTAAAGTCTAAACATAAAAAGTCTGAAGTTTAGAAATGGTATTTCACTCCTGAGCATTTCAGAAATTGGAATGTGCACTGAGGGCAGAATTCTGGAAAAGTACCTGTGTTAACTTATCTATACAAGAAGTTCTTGCTAGTAGTTAGTGTAAATGGTAGTTTCCCTTCAGGTGCTGAAAGCATCTGTATTACTTTTGACCATTTGTGTCGTGTATTCTTGTGTAACAAAATGGACAATGCAAATGAATGCTTGGTTAGTTAACAGCATCAAAATAAGTCATTACATCCTTCAATTACAGGTAGTTTTGCAGAAGTGCAAAGTCAAATCTCTTATGCATAGTCCTGGGGATTATATTCTTTTAAGTGCAGATAAGTATGAAATCAAGGTATGTACCATATATCGTACATGTATCATTGCAATACGCAAGGAAGCAGAATATTTGAGTGCTTCTCTGATTCAGAAATAATATAGGATTTTTTCTCTCATAGTCCCTGCTTATAAAGATATGTACAAGACAAGAAACTCTTTGGAAGCTAACTATTCATGTTTAGAATTAAATGGTAGATCAATATATATATAATAAAATTCAAAATATAAGTGTTTTTATTGTCTGCCTAATATGCTAACTTGTCAGTGGGATGCTTACTGCAAATGCTGCTGTTGTTGCAAACTGTTGAGTTGGAGGATACTGTATGTAAATAGTCTGTGTTACAAGTCAGTTATAGAACTGACACATGAAAGGTGATAAATATTTTTGAAAAACAGGCACACATTTACCTGATGCTTTACAAGAGACTGTAAGCGATGTTTAATTTATGTAGTAGTTTATAATTTGAATGTTTTATGGTCTTAAACTGTTTTCTAATTCTAGATTTGGCCTATTGGAAGGGAAATAAACTGCAAGTGTTTAAAAACACTGTCTGTTTCTGAAGATCGCAGCATCTCTCTACAGCCCAGACTGCACTTTGATGGTAAATACATAGTGTGCAGTTCAGCACTAGGATTATACCAGTGGGATTTTGCCAGCTATGATATTGTCAGGTAAATGTTTCAGCATCAGATGTGCAGAATTTATTCTCAAGGTGTACTTTAAAAAAAAATGGAAAGTGCTGTGTGTTGGAGTTTTTAATGCTTTTCAAAAGGATTGTGATTAAAAAATTGTTAAACATCATTCTTCACAAATATTGCCAGGTTTCATTCTAATTTATCTCTAATTATACCAACCATTTGATTGCTGTTTTGATTTCTGGCCATAAGCCAGCCCTCTTTCATATTTTAAATACATGAGTGTTAGATTTTTTTAAATAGACTTAAATCAGGCTGCACTGCTGTGGTGACAAGAAGCTAATGTTGCTATGAGAATTGCTCTGCAGTGAAGCAGAAGGTCTTTTCTAGGAGTCATTTGATGGGAGAAGATATTAAAATGACCTTTTCCTTACAGCACTACTGAACTGAGATCTGTCATTCTCACTAACTAGGTGGAATGTTAGTGAAATCTATCAGATTGAAAAAAAGGCTAAAATATTCTGTTTTAGAAAAAAAGTGTGACTTTTATCTATTGGAAATGGTGTAACAATCTTTGTGGTGACATCGAAGATTCTAACTTATTAAAGAAAAAAATTGTATTCTAGAACTCTTAGCAGACTCTTAATTGAAATGGCTGGAATTTTGTGAAGAGTGCCTGCTATAGGAAGATCAGCTCCAAATGAAGTACTTCTAAGATGGAATTCCTCAGTTATTCTTACTATTAGCTTTCAAAAGAGAAAGGTAGTCACTCTTTGCTAAAACCAGATTTTCATATCCATGTGTTTTTGTGCCTCAGTTCTGTGCATTATTATAACTGTATGGTCAAATGCTGTGGAAAAATTATTCTTTTCAATTTCTGTTCAGGTTTGATTTATGAAGCAAAAAATCCCAAAGCTATAGTGGAATTAATATGCATGGCTTTTTCTCCCTGACATGTATATGTTTAATTTACACTAAGGGTCAGTAAAGCAGCATTCTGTTTATATCTGGAATGATATACAATGTTGTCACAAGATGGCATTTTTAGACTTTATTCTCCAGCTTTTAAAAAAGTGGTCAAATAAGAGGTTATACCTTTTACACGCACTTAGGCATTAAATCTATATAAAAATTTACTGTAAAACATAAAGTACATCTGTTCTTTTGTGTATATCTGGGAGCAGACTTTTATTTCTGTCATGCTTTTCAGAATCCATTTCAAACCTTATGCTTTGCTTACATTTAGAATGGTCATGAATGCAGAAAGCCAGTACTGAAACCACAGACCTGACACAGAAGTTCACTTGCTTAATATGAAAAATTTGCATCCAGTTATTCCTTAGTATAGACGCATAAGGATTTGTTTTTGTAATGCAGGTTCATAACTATGTAGTGATGGAGTTTCTAACAATGCTGTCTTATCTTCTAGGGTTATCAAGACTCCTGACTTCTCAAATGTGTCCTTGCTGGGCTTTGGAGAGATATTTGCTCTACTGTTTGATAATAGATACCTGTATATAATGGACTTGAGGACAGAAGAACTGATAAGCCGTTGGCCTCTACCAGAGTATAGAAAATCAAAAAGAGGCTCAAGTTTTTTGGCTGGTGAAATGTCTTGGTTAAATGGACTAAATGGTCAAAATGATACAGGTTTGGTTTTTGCCACCAGTATGCCAGACCACAGTATCCATTTGGTGTTATGGAAAGAACATGGCTGAAAAGATTACATATATGCAGAATCTTCAGGATTATATGGACTATCAGCAATGTGTCCATCAAATGAAACTTTGCATGAACCAAAGTTGCAAATCTAATGGTATCATCATGCAATGCACAATCATTTGATTTTATTTGGGCATTTGGGAACAGATTGGTTTTGACATAATACAACAGAGCATGCTAACAGTATTCACCATTAAATTTGTCTTTGCTCATGTTTAAGCATACCTGTTTGGGCTCTGAAGCATAGCTTGTGAAGTTAAAACTATTCAGATCCACCATTAAGTCTAAAATGAAATAGTGCTTGACCTCATTTCTGCCCTTTTTTGTTGTTGTTGTTGTTGTTGTTGAAACAGAAGGTGGAGCTACTGTTTTAGATTAGGCTTTTGTGCTTTTGTACATGTAACACCAAATACTGGTTACAGTGCATGGCTCCTTGTTCAACTTGAATGAGAACATAGTTAGATCTTTTTTCTCCCCAGTGCTGATCTTCTAAAAAAGTTTTTTTTTCTTTATGTTAGCTTTAAATACTTATCCTTTGAAACCGAGTAATAAACAGAGTTCTTTAACTAGAATCAGATGCTAACAATAACCATTTGTTTAAGCTCAGGAATGTGCCAATACAGGCTCTTCTCAGTCAGAGTGAGCCAACTTTTCACGTATCTGTTAGAGCTTGCCAAAGCAATTAACCTTAGAGCTCCTCTGATGGTATTTTGTCATATTTGCTGGTGGTTATCTCACTCAGAATATTTTGATTAGTATTTTTATAGTCCCCATTTCTGATTATGTGGGAATGCACCGGTAGATAGAAATGAAATGAATTGGGTGACATTCAGTCCCTACAGCAAGAATAATTACGTAAATGATGCCTGCCAGCCATACATTTTTTCCAAAAAGTTAAAGTGCATTATTATATTAATTGCTACATCTACATTTGAAAAGGGGGCAATTGTGAATGGCACATCTTTAAAAATAGAGAATAAAAAAAATAAAATCAAAAATTTGAGAAAAAGACATAAGAGTAGGAAAACATCTTTTATTTTGATCAGCTGTAAGAGACCGGATGTATAGATGCATTAACTATTGAGTAGCAATACTCCACATACTTCTGTGGTGTTCGACACGTACTTAAAAGATGTATCTATGAAATCGCAACTCCAATGCTTTAGAAATACTTAGGGGTTTTGCTTTGTTTTGCTTTTTCATTACAATAAAATTTCCCCTTCGTCTCTGTTTTTATATAGATTTTAATTAGATTTTTCAGAATGATTGGCTTTTATCCTTGATAAAATTCCCTAGCGCTAGCATTTGTTTGCAGTTTCTGTTGTTGTTTTTGTGGCTCTCAGCACTTGTGGAAACCTGCTTTCTTATGTGGTAATGAACAGAGGCCATGTTTCCCAGAGGTATGTAGTATGAATCACACCTGTGTAAGAAGTTTTGGTATGCAGGAATCGATACTGGAGTGGTGTGGTAGGAATTACAAGAAGTCACAGTGGAGCAGTGTCTCTTGAAAACAAGGCCAAAGTCTGAAGTACCCAGTTTTCTACCTTTATTCACACCAAGTTACTTTGCAAATATGTTTCTAGTAAAGGAATTTTATCAAGTAGAAGCCACATTCATAGCTCTCTATTTAAAGTAGGCCAGTTGGGGCATGCATGATAATCTCTTACGGCTTTTGCTATCTGAATCAGAAGTGAAGAAAAACTACATGAAACAGAAAACTTGAAGTTCTTCTTGAATTTCTTAAGGTGAGTGTAATTGTACTGTGTGTGATAGGTGCAGTAACTCATCTTAAAGGAGGCATGTGGAGACATATAAAACATTGCACTAGCCTCCTCTTTCTCCAAAGCAGTTTAGACAGGATCATGCACAAAAAAGTTATACTCAATTTGTTGAAATTAGGATTGAATATTTGGACTGTGACATTGATAGAAATTGTGGAAATTGGGCTGGAGTTCCAATAGTGGTAATTATTGATAAGAAATCTATCTGGCAACAAGTAGTGTTTTTCAGGGACCAGGTTTGGTTAACCATTTTATTTGTAACCTTGGTGATGTGAGGTGCACTCTCAGCTTGTTTCCAACAATACCAAATTGGAGGTGCAGAAAGAAGCCAGGGGAAGGGAAACAGTTATTATGCAAAGGAAGAGGGGATGCTGTTCTGAGGGACTTCAGAATACTAGATAAATGGACTGGCAGTACTCTTACAACTTTAACCTAGAGCAGATGCACCATCCAGCACCTGAGACAATCACCTCACACAAGGGGCTGGTTAGAACCAACTAGACGGTTAGAACAAACAAGATGGAATAGTATTGCACAGCAAATTGACTAAGGTCTGGACTCAGTACTATTCTCTTGTGACAAAGGCAGTCAACTTGTTTACTGGGCTGCTCTAATACATATTCACACAGAATAACAGGAGTGGGATAGGTGATAAACACTACTGCAGTCACCAGCTACCTATTTAGAATGTAAAAGGAAGGCAAAATTACTCAGCATGCTGCAGCAGAGTAATGGCTCCCTCTAATGAAAGCAAGCTGTCCAGTGTGGGGGCAGCACAACACTGCAGCAGGTTGCCCGAAGAGGTTGCGTGTTCAGCTAAGCTAGACATAGACCTGATCAAGCCATGCTACCTTACCCTGCTTTGAGCAGAAAGTTAGACCAGGGACTTCCAGCTATTTCTTCAAAATTGCATGAGCCTGTACTTTTAAATGGACCTCTGGCCAAGCTCTAAATTCTCCTTTTCTGGCATTATGCCAGACTGTACAAGCAGAAAAGCATAAAGTGAATCATCTAATACTTGCCGTACTGCCTGTCTACACTCATAAAAAATGAAGTTCAAGTCTTCCCGTAACAGCTAATTATTATTTTAGATGCCAATAACAAGCAGACAGTTACAAATTGCATTTGCTAACTAATTCTACTAAGCTACTCATGACAGAGTTGGAACATACAAATGCCTTTCCAACACAAAATGAATGAAAGAATTAAAACTATACTGACATTTAAATTAATGAAAGCCTATGTTCACAAGCATTTTCATCTCACCCACGCCAGACTACTAATACTGCTCCAGAAATCACTTCATAGGAAGCTTCCACTATGTTGCCACATCAGCCCTGTCCCTCCCTATTGTGGGAATGTAGGAGACATTAAAATAACTGAAACTATAAAACTACAGGGTTTGGGTTATTTGTTTGTTTGTTTTTAATTTTCACGTAACCCATCAAAAGAAAATAAGTACATTGCAGGGGTTTGATTATTTGTTTCTGTTATTTTTTCTTCTGTACTTTTACACCTACCTAAGGAAAGGAATACAATATAACTTAACGTACCCACCACACAAAGCAGTAGAAATGGCCTATTTTGATGAACAAAGAAACATTCTGTTATGAGGCCTTATACTTCTAGGAAAACAGACAAAAATTTATGATGCACAGAATCATTCTTCAGTTTTTCCATCTCAAAGTAGTCTTCAGTTTACAGGAACCTATAGGTTACTTCAACATCAGTCTATAACCCTTTCCTCTGTTGTAAAGCTTCCCAACAAAAGGCAGCCTTTTTTATTAACTAATTCACAACAGCTGTGGGTAGCAAAAATGCACCACACTTCTTAAAGGTACAGGGCTCAAAAGCATAGTCAAAGAGTTCTTTGGATTAGCATAAATCCAGCAGCTGTTACAATATATTAACATTTCATAAACTCTGTTTCCGATAATACATGGGATATGTAGATATCAGATATTTTCACAGTGCATTTATATTTTATTTAAATTGTTACACGAAAATTTTGTACCCAAATCTTGACATATGAGCAGCAAAAACTGAGGATTAAGTTTACCACTATTCAGCATAGGCTTTTTTAATACACAGATTGAAAAATGCATATGGATTAGAGCATTACATAAATCAGTTGAGATACTAATTTTATTTTTATTTGGAAACTCACTGAAGACATAAAACCATCTACACTGATTTTCGCTATCATTAAATGGCTAATGGCTCTGCCACAGATTCCAGTTTCTCTTAAGCAGCGCTAAGTGACAGACCTCATGTAGTACCTGGCCTGACTTCTTATTCTGTATCTGTGATTATAATGAGTTGCTCTGTTAAATCCAGTGTAGCTCTTCATCTTGGCACACATTATCATAAGCTGTCTGTTAATACAACAATGCTAAACACAGCTGTATTACCAAATACACAGAAATACATTCATTCCTTCTTTGGGCAGTTTACAGACTTGTTGCACAAAGTAAAACATAAACGAATGTAGGAAAATAGAAAGCTGTAAATCAGTTCTAAGAAATTCTAATCAGTGCATGGTCACTTCCAATGTGTTTGCCAACACATTTTCTTAGAGAAAGGTAGAAGTACTGATCTTCCCACTATGCCTCAACTCTTCCAAGTAAGAAAGCTGCAGCAGCCTTTATCAGGCACACATCAGCTCTATTTGAGTGCAACCTGCTAAACTGCACCATCTCATGGTTCACAGACAGAATGCATTTACATTTGGTCAGTACATACAGGGGCTGTTCACCCAGATCACTGTGAGATGTAATCCTCACATGCAGCAGATTTGATTGTGATCTTTAAAGATAACCTGTGCCTCCCTGGGACACAGGCAACTCTCCACTTTTGCTTTTTGCAGACAAAGTTGCACTTCCGACCCTACAGCACTGTTTGATAGAGAACTCTGTTAACATTCGTGAGTAATGATGAGTTGTATCTCCACAACGTTGTATCCCTGATGAGAGATTCTCTGGGAAGCTTACTTTGAAGGGGCACCCGACAGTGATAAACAAGGGCAACATCCATTGGAACATTCACACTGGTCCCATAAGCCTGTAGGACAGAGTGGACTGAAGTCTGAATCACCTTTCTTGGATCAACGATCATTTTCTTGGGATTGATTACCTTTTTCCTGTCTGGCTCTCTGTGAACATGCTGTAGTATGTTAACGCCTGGCACACTGTTCCAAGTTGAAATGTTGAACATGGGAGTGGATATGGTTTTTGGGAAGATATGGTTCTCAAAGAGAAAAACACCACTTTCTGGGTTCTGCTCCTGAAGGCTGCTCATCATCGATTTCCAGTCCGAGTGCTTCAGGGGAAGAATTATTTCATCAGCATCATTAAGAACCACAAACCTGCTCCTCCACATGTTGCGGTATATACAGTCATTTAGAGCTGTGATTTGTCCATAGTAGCCAATCTGTGTTTCATCTTGCATGAAGCGCCATTTAGAAGAAACCTTGAGATATGAGTTTATTGGCCAGGGAATTACCTCTACAGTTCCTTCTTCCAAATAAAACTTGAGGACTTTCTCCATCATCTGGCTGCAGTTGTTCTTGTAGATCACCACTTTCTGTACCCCAAGAATCCTGTACATTTCCATACTCTGTATAAACTGTAAGACATTGTTGTAATTCCCAAACATGGCAGAGATGCACACTGTGAAGTCAGCAGAGAAGGGCTCTGCTTTGCGATTTTTTATTTCAAACCTTGACAGCTGGTCAATATCTCCACTTGAAGACTGATGAATTGATACATGTGTCGGGTCACAGTTTTTGGGTTCCAAGCAGACTATATCTGCTGCACCATAGGGGAATCCAAATCTGTCTGAGTGAACATCTATTCTTGCTTTTGATACATAAATCTTCCCATGGGGCTGACAACAAAACCAGCAGTATAGTTCTTTGACATCTTTATGGTGAACAATCCCAATCACACGTGTGACTTTGTCTTCTCTGTCATCGAAGTATGGGGATATAATAAAAGTTCTGTTATCTTTTAATGGCGTTATTGTGCTATTTGCAGTTTCCCCTCTACACTTGCTGCTTTCTTGTACTATTTTTGGCAGGTGTATAAGTCTTTGTAATCTAAGATAAGAAAGCGTGACCACTGATGTTAGCATTATAATGAACACAGCACCAGCAAAGTAGGATTTTTTTCCACCACACAACATTTTGTTTCTATCTAAATATGGATGCAGATGTCTTTGTCATTGCAGATTACGCTGCCGCATCTGTAGGAAAGAACATGTTCAGTAAGAGATAATACAGACTTAGAAAAAAGTCACGGGGAACATCTTTGTCACTCTGCAGTCACAATCAGAGATCCAGCTACTGTTCTTTCATGAAGAAACAAGCATTAAATACATACTGCTTGTAATGGGATGGATGACACTGTAACAATGAATACGTCAGATATGAGTAATTATTATGACAGAGATTGATATCCAGTAGAATAAGGATTTTTTTATTTTTTTTTTAATAATGACTACTTTAGAACATTCAATTAAATGATTAGGGAGTAACTTTTAAAGCAAAATAAATAACATTTTTTCTAAATAGTGAATATGTAAATGATACACAAACTAAAGTGAACTGATCTCCTCTACAAATAAATGAAATGTATGCAGAATTAGATCATTTAAAAAAATCACTGATGTACAAAATAGGGATTATTACACAAGACAGCCCAGACGTACTCTCTAATGTATTAATTCCCTAACTTGCATTTCAGTACAGATGAGACAATACATGCAAAAGGTCAGCTCATACAATCCAGCAGAATTCAAGAAAACATATGGTGGGGAGCAGTATAAAACTTAACTTCTTAGTTATCAGCTCTATCCTACTTGGCACTGCACAAGACAGGGCTTGGTTAAAGGCTTCCTCAAGTTCTTGTGGCCAGCAAACCGTGTCTCCTGACAAGTTAATATTAACACTTAAACTGTGTCTGGCATGGCCTGGGGGACTTGAACTTCTACTGCTATGGGAACAGAGGCATTTCTGAGCACCTGTAAGGCCAAGTTCTTGGCAGCACTCATTTGGTAACAGCTGTTAACATCTGACTAGTAGTCCATAGAACTATCAAGAAGTAATTCCTGTCAGAGGAGCTGAAACAAAAGTTTTCTTTACAAATTCATCTTTAGGAATTCAGATATGATCCATAAAAATAAAGATGGAAGAAACTCTCTTCAAAGATCTGCATATACCACAGTGATTCCTGGAAGAAGCATGTCCCATATTAATCAAATTGATGCTAGATCAATTTGTGTCATGGTTTTATAATTTTTGCTATTGGTATTCCACATCATATCATGTGGAGTACAGAGAAGAGCATGCTTACAACATAACCCATAAAATGCCCCATTTGCCAAGAATGATATTATTTCAAGCATCCTTTGATATCTACAAAGAAAGTTCAGATAAGAGTTGTCAGAAGAATCAGAAATCATACTTAACATTTAACATTTCTTCTTGATTGTTTATGTCATTTCGTAACATACTGTTCAGTCTTACATGCTAATTAGTTTTTCCTAAAGAAATATCACAACATATTACCATTAAAAATACAAAACTAATTTATTACCTGTTATTTCTCTTGCATTTGCTGGCTATAAATAATGAACAACAGAAAGGTATCTTTTCAACCGTGTTTCAAAAAGTGAACATCTGAAAGAGAAAGCATCTTTTAAAGCAGACAGCCAAGTAAACTGTCTCTGTTTTTTTCTGAGATAAATGGGAAGAACTGTTCAGTGTAGTACAATATTGAAGGAAAACAATTCTAATACAATACCTAAGACAGCTGCCAGCACCTTCTATTTCAAATGGCTGGTGTTCTGTAATATGCGTAATAGTAACCACACCTACCAGAGAAACAAGTTTAACATCTCTTGAGCAAAGGGCATAGCTGCCTCCCAACAATTTCATCTACATTACAAACTGTTGGAGTTGTCTGAGCAAATGAAACTAGGCACTTGGGTGGGGTTTTTTTCAATGCTATTTGGTTAAGTTTCATTCTGGATATTTAATCCTGTGTTAATCTGCCGTTCATATGCATACTTGAAAATATTTTTAAAAATATACTATATATTTGTGGGGGGGGGGTTTGGTGGTTCTTTTTTTCAGTAACATATGTTTTTCTTTCAGCAACACACTATCACCCTAATTACAGGTTCTGAACAGGAAGTGTGAGAACCATCTGAAAACAATAGCAGGTTCCAGAAGCAAAGATAGCGAGCAGATTAGAGAACTCAAAACACCCCAGAAAACTGAATGTTGAAGGAAATAAATACCCAGCTATTTCATAAATGACATTAATGTTTCTCCTGACATGTGATTCACGAATTTTGGTCTCCTGAGATTAACAGCAGAGAAATCCAGTCAGGAATATACAAAGTCAGATTAAGAAGGAAGAGTATCTTTATACTTCCTCACTATAGACCGTACTTGGTAAATGGTAACCTCAAAAATAAGCTGCCAGCATATTCAAAAGAGTTTATTTTGTTTTAATAATTCATTCAGGTTTTGTTCTTTAATTCCAGTTACTATTCAAATAGAACATGATTCAGATTTGCTTTAATACTAATTAATGATATCATTATAACTGCTTTGCACCACCTTGTTCTTCAGTATTGCTATTAAGAGTAAAAAGCTTTTCTTCCTCCCTCCTGCATTTATGGAATGCAGTCACACCTCCTTCCAGTCTTCATTTTTATTACTTTTTCTTTAAACAACACAGGATGTTCCAGTATCTTACAAGAAATTCTCCTGACCAGTGCTTTTGTGCAAATGGCCAAGTTTTGGTTAGCCTCTAGCACAGCTGATCAGAAATATATTTGTAAATGACAGTGACAAAATCGTATAGTTACTGGAACTGTTCATTTTAGACATATGCTAGGATTAACACTTTTTGCATATGCATCACATTGGGCAGATGCAATCAAGCTTGTCGTCAGATCAAGTCTTATAGCCAGCTATAGTTACACAACATGCTTTCCTAAGTTGAAGGTCATAATAAAGATCTCTTGTTCACTGAGTTAATCTCATTTCTCCTTACTCTTTTTCTTTCTTTTTTTTTTCCCACTTGCAGTCCTTCTAAAAATTTCTAACCCCTGGGTGTGATCAAGATTGCATTTAGGAACTCCCATACATCTCAGTCATTTTTTTCCCTCTCATAAACAAATGAACTACTTATATGCTTCCTATTACACACCCAACCACTACTAACACAACACATTTTTTGAACATCTGCCATTGGTTCTTCATTATGTCATCTTAGAATTTCAGGATGGGAATTATTCAGCATTGGCCTTCAAATGGAGTACTACTTTTACCTTTACAGTACATTTTCTATTTTCAGATTTACTCTTCTTTCATCTTTCCCATACACTCCACAATTAGCAACTGAGGCAAAGTGCTAATTTAGTTTACTCATTCGCAGGTCATTATTAATTTTTCCCCATATCTCCTGGGCATCGTGTCTGTCCATTGTAATTAGTTCAATTTGTGTTCAGACACCTGAAGACCTTTTAGGCTGCTCATTTCAGTATCTTCACAAAGTCTACATTGTTTATTTATTTACATATATATATATTTTAATAAATCTCACCTCACTTCTATACCTTCCAACCTTAGGGTAAGTCAGGGCAAAACAAATGTATTCTAAAGGGTCAGTTGCCAGAGGTGACTACAAAACTTCAGACTCCAATGAGTAGCATTAGAATTAGTAGCACAGTGACACTACACATCCTAACACTTGGCTTATCTGGGATTTAACTAAAAGAAGGCTACAATTTGTGAAGAGCCTCATTAATTTATTATTTGTTGAAAAGAGTATTCTCTCTCCTCTGCTTTACAGCTTTGCCAAAAAGCAACAGCACAAAACACTGGTGTTTAAACTGAAAGAAATATTCCGAAGATTAACAAACATTTCATCATCTTGAACAAGATTTTCATTCTTTTTAAAACTATCTGCTGATAGTTTAGCTTCTTCTCTTTGAAATGCCACTGTCTCTCTTACACGAATCAAAGGCAGAAGCATAAATTTTGAAGGTTTAAATTATTTAATTATTGGTATTTAATTGTTGATAAAATATTGTTCTACAAGAATTAAGCTGGCTATTTCTATTCTAAATACAAAGAAGTCAGAGAGTAATGTCATGTACTTAGTTTGTGACATGACCCTTCCCATGTCACACCTTTTCTGGTACACACATAAACACTCTGCTATAAAACAAAACAAAACAACAACAAAACCAACCAATTTCTCCTTTTGTAAACAATTAGACTTGGTAAACTTTGAACAGAAACAGCAAAAGTTTCATGACAACATTTAATATTGTTACTTTAACTTTTATTTGCATCAGTTTTGTCCGAAAGAGATTCAAATTTCCTCACTGTAGCAAATACGCTTCTGATCATTGACTCGGACAGTGCTGGTAACAAAATGTTTTCGCTACGGCTGAGCAGTGCTGACACAAAGTTGAGGCCTTTCCTGGTTATCACCTCAGCCATCTGCGAGCAGTCAGTTGGAGGTGTACAAGAAATGTGGAGTAAAGGCAGCTGGGATGGCTGTCCCAGGGCTGACCAGAGGGAAAAGGAGGGGGAGAACACACAGTTTACAGTGCTTGTCTTCCGAAGTAATTGTTACCCGCAATGTAGCCCTGCTTTCCTGCAAATGGTTAAATGGTAGCCTTTTATGGAAAGACGTGAATGAATTCCTTATTGGTTATTCAGGAAGTTTTGCTTTATCCATGATAGTGCCTTTGACATGGCTAAGCCCATGTCTTCTCACTTTTACCTCCCCACTACTCCTCTGCATCCTCCGAGGGGGGAGGGAGGAGATGGGGTAACGAAGTATACATGGGGGGCTTCGCTGCCTATCAGGGTTAACCCACAACACACACTGAAACCGTCCTCTCAATCAGTTATGCATTCTCTAAGTGTAAAATTACACTCCCACGCTTGGAGTTTATTCAGAGAGAGATTTAAAAACAAATAAATAAAACTGTCCTTTACAATTATCAAACAACTAAAACATACCGTTCAGAGGTTAGCATCAGTATCCCCAAAACATCGCTACGGCTGACTATCATTTTACGTGCCGTTTTTTTAACGGAAACAATAATCCCGCTCCTGGTGAGCCCCTGTTCCAAGCGGTGCACGTTACAGGGACCTAAGGACAGAAGCCCTTACCGCGCGGCAGACCCAGCTCGTCGAACGCCCCGTCAGCAACGTACTCCTCTCCACACCCCACGTTCACCGCTCCGCGACTACGCCTTTCCCATCGCAGCGGCGACGCTGCCGTCGGAGGCTCGCGCGGATACGAGCAGAACGGGATCCCTCGCGCCCCTCCGGAGCTAACTCTACATCACCAACAGCAGCAGCCGCGCCGCGTACCTCCGTGCCGGCTCCGCCACGGCCCCCGCTGCAGCAGAGAGAGGAAATTCGGGACCGCCCGCTGCTGCCACCCGTCACTTGCCGCTGGGGAGGGCGGTGGCAGCCGCAGGAGGGACGCGAGTGTCGCGGGACGTCCCGCGAGCGGCTGCGGAACCACGTGCTCTACCCTGCGGGCCCCAGAAGGACCCGCGCTGCTCTCGCTCCTGCGCACTCACCCCCGCCGGTCCGGAGCCGTTTCCCCACACCCGTGTAAACGTCGCCCGGGGTCGAATTACAGACTGAGGCACGGGCTGGTGTGGCCCCCAGCGAGCCAGCCAGGCCGCGGCGAGGAACTCGCCCGCGCCTCGGGGCCGCTCCAAGGCGAAGCGTCTTCGCTGCAGCCGCCTGCGCAGGTTCCCGAAGCCGTCGGGGAGATCCCAGGCAGGAGCGCAAGGCGGAGCGACGCAGAGGCCGGCGCCAGCGGTCTCCCGTGACTCGGCCCACACCCCATCCAGGGGCAGGACGGGACCACCGAACTGCCGTCCGGCACAGCCCTTCGCGCAATGCCCGCTCACGTCGATCCAGCGGCCGTGGAAGGGGATACACTCATCAGCATACCAGAACGAAGAGCAAATAGCGCACGAAGTGCCGCTGAGGCCACGGTGAAGCTAAATTGTGTGGGAAGAAACTGCGGACTTCCCCCCATAGACTGTCAGATATGTAATTAACGTGTGTAAAATAGAGAAACACAAAAACCAAAAACTAACGAGAAACAAACAAACAAACAAAACAAAAAAAAAAAAAAAACAAAAAAAAACAATCCAATACCGACGAAACAAACACCAATAAATTTTAAGTGAAGCGAAATTTGATCATTACATAACGATGAAATTTAGTCATTTACACCAGGAAATTATGCAGCACTTGCTAGCTGAATCATTCCTGCAGTAACATTGTGCTGGTGTTCTTACATCAATGCTGGATTTGCGACACTAAATTGTAATGTTGAGCTCCATACATTTTGGTTTGCTTCTGGTAGGCAGATTACCTTTCAGTACTCCATGATTTATTCCTGCAAAGAACATAGCGTTAAACATCTCTTGCAAGAACTCTAAATTTAATTGCTGTACTTAAAACTCTTAACTTAGCTACAACACTTTTACAGCCAACAATATATATTACATCACCAAAGTGATCTATCCCTCTTGAGAAGTATATTTTGTAAGCTTTTCTGCAGTTACATAACAATGTCATTGGGCAACAGGACGAGGAGGGCTGTAAAAATGACTGGAGGGCTGGAGCGCCTCCCCAGTGAAGACAGGCTGAGAGGGCTGTGTTTGTTTAGCCTGAAGACAGAAGTCTGTGAGCCTTCCAGTACTTAAAAGGGGATTACAAAAAATTAGACAGATCAACTCAGATTTACTCAGGTATGTAGTGATAGGACAATGGGGAATGCTTTTAGGCTCAAGGAGGGAAGTTTTAGATTGGATGTCGAGGGGAAGTTCTTTACCAAGGGAGTGATGAGGTGCTGGAACAGGCTGCCAAGAGAGGCTGTGGATGCTCAGTCCCTGGAGGTGTTCAAGACAACTTGGATGGGGCCCTGGGCAGCCTGGTCTAGTACCAGATATAAATGTTGGTGGCCTTGCCAGTGGCAGGAGGGTTGGGACTTGATCCTTGGGATCCTTCCAACCCAAGCCATACTATGATTCTGATACCTTGGTATAGTTCACAGACAGAATGCATTTACATTTGGTCAGTACATACAGGGGCTGTTCACCCAGATCACTGTGAGATGTAATCCTCACATGCAGCAGATTTGATTGTGATCTTTAAAGATAACCTGTGCCTCCCTGGGACACAGGCAACTCTCCACTTTTGCTTTTTGCAGACAAAGTTGCACTTCCGACCCTACAGCACTGTTTGATAGAGAACTCTGTTAACATTCGTGAGTAATGATGAGTTGTATCTCCACAACGTTGTATCCCTGATGAGAGATTCTCTGGGAAGCTTACTTTGAAGGGGCACCCGACAGTGATAAACAAGGGCAACATCCATTGGAACATTCACACTGGTCCCATAAGCCTGTAGGACAGAGTGGACTGAAGTCTGAATCACCTTTCTTGGATCAACGATCATTTTCTTGGGATTGAAAACCTCTTTTCTGTCCGGCTCTCTGTGAACATGCTGTAGTATGTTAACGCCTGGCACACTGTTCCAAGTTGAAATGTTGAACATGGGAGTGGATATGGTTTTTGGGAAGATATGGTTCTCAAAGAGAAAAACACCACTTTCTGGGTTCTGCTCCTGAAGGCTGCTCATCATCGATTTCCAGTCCGAGTGCTTCAGGGGAAGAATTATTTCATCAGCATCATTAAGAACCACAAACCTGCTCCTCCACATGTTGCGGTATATACAGTCATTTAGAGCTGTGATTTGTCCATAGTAGCCAATGTCTTTTGCATCCATAGAAAAGTGCCATTTAGAAGAAACCTTGAGATATGAGTTTATTGGCCAGGGAATTACCTCTACAGTTCCTTCTTCCAAATAAAACTTGAGGACTTTCTCCATCATTTGGCTGCAGTTGTTCTTGTAGATCACCACTTTCTGTACCCCAAGAATCCTGTACATTTCCATACTCTGTATAAACTGTAAGACATTGTTGTAATTCCCAAACATGGCAGAGATGCACACTGTGAAGTCAGCAGAGAAGGGCTCTGCTTTGCGATTTTTTATTTCAAACCTTGACAGCTGGTCAATATCTCCACTTGAAGACTGATGAATTGATACATGTGTCGGGTCACAGTTTTTGGGTTCCAAGCAGACTATATCTGCTGCACCATAGGGGAATCCAAATCTGTCTGAGTGAACATCTATTCTTGCTTTTGATACATAAATCTTCCCATGGGGCTGACAACAAAACCAGCAGTATAGTTCTTTGACATCTTCATGGTGAACAATCCCAATCACACGTGTGACTTTGTCTTCTCTGTCATCGAAGTATGGGGATATAATAAAAGTTCTGTTATCTTTTAATGGCGTTATTACACTTTTTGCAGCTTCTCCCCTGCAGGTCTGACCTATCGGAATGACATCTTTGGCTTGGGGGAAGATTTTTCTTGTTATACTATTTTGTAGCTGAGGACCTTTCCAGGAGCAGATTAAAATACTTCCAAAAATTACAATACCTGCAACAACTGCACAAACTTGTCTTTTTCCACAGTGTATCATTGCTGAATTTCAGAATTTGGGACTCAGACCTTTACAACTCAATCTTCTATTCACATTCGCTAAAACAAAACAAAATCAGACTTTCAGTGATTTGCCAAAAAGATGTTTTCTTTCACTGAACTGTACTGTCCTAAGGACAAGAGTTATATTTTTGATACCTCAATATGAAGACCTGACTTTTCATGTAGGCTTTGCATTTGGATAAAATTAAGTATTCCACTATACAATACTTGTTTTGCTATAGAATATAGTAAAGTGACTGTAATCTGCTTAATTTTGAGTCCTGGAAAAAGTTTTGCATTTCTGAAGATTAACATGCTTTATCTTTTGGTATTCAGAGATATAAAACCGTTTTTCCCCCCCTTCCTTTAAAGTGGTGCTGTGAAACACAAATCTCAACTGAATCCTTTTGAAGTGGGTAAGAATTATCTTGCTCTGTCAGTGTCCTGATTCCCAAGTCACAAATAAAATATTTTCAGAGTCTTGTGTTCAGAATCTTGTGAGATGCTACAGTATTCAACATTACCTAGGAAAAGAGCTTCAAAAAGAATGACCTTTACCCTTATTCAGGAGGCCATGATTACTTTAAAGGTAAATTTCTTTTACTCCTGAAGATGAAAACACAGATCACAATTCTAAATTGGTAGCTGATTCCAAAAGGACTTTGTATGGATTTTGTGACCTTTGCTGGGGCTATGATAAAGTGATTGAGAAAAGTAGAGAAGATCAGAGAACACTGATCTGAATTTCATTACTCTTCTGGGGAGACAATTTACTTACTTGCTATGAAGTGAGATGAAACAAAACCCTGATAACATTCCTCACTCTTAATGTCTGTCACGTTTATTTGTAGAAATAGTGTTAAGATTTATTATTATTACTATTATTATTATTGTTGTTTTTGCTACAGATGTTCACTGCAAAAATCATACGCTGTTCTGGTGCCAAGTTTTCAACTATCATTCTCACATCAGGCAGCTCCATGCCTTAAAAATTTCCTGCTAAGTAAGTCATGGGAAATTTACACAGAAATTTCATTAAAAAATTGAAAATATTACTGGTCTCTTCCTGCAATACCCAAATGTTAAAATCAACTACAGGCAAGTGCTCTCATCCACTTGCTCTTACTTTTGGAATGCTGTGACTTTGTAGTGACCAGTAGTCTAATCATTATTCTAATAAAAATACATGATTCCAGTAAAAATAGAATAATTCCTGTACATCTCACTGCACAAAAGGCGCCATTTTAGCTTTTACACGCAAATTGCAAAAAAGCAGGAAATTACAGAAAATTTTCATTCCTTTGCACCTCATGTCTTCTTGGCAAGGTGATCTTTTGTCCATTTTCAACTCCATGCAATCAAAAATTTCATATGCTTTCTCTTCACACAATTTGTATGCATATATCATCAATTTGAGCAAGTTAAAATTCAAACCAACAGCCTATTTTTAGAACAAGCAGGAGTCAGCCTCTACTTGAAGTTAGTAGTTCTAGCACACTAAGAGTGTTACCATCCACTTATTTCAGAAAATAAAACAAAACAAAACAAAACTAACCCTCCTAGTAGAAATCAGAGCACTTCTAGGGCATGAATAGTGACTGTGCACAAAACGTTACAGATAGGGAATATAAAGGAACAAATAAGCTCCTTCTCTTGCATGAAGATACATTAAAGAACTGTATAAATAACCCATCACAACCTCCTTGAATAATTGTGTTGTGTTTGGAAACTACCAGTGACTTCCAGTACTGTTTGTATTTGCCTTTAATTTTGTCCTGTTCTCAGGAAGATTAACTGATACATAAATCCTCCAAGGAGAAAGCATAAATTCCTTGAGTATGAAATAGGATTTTGGTTTCAAACATGTGCCAGCTCTTTGGAATCCACGGGCTACAAATGTTAGCCATAGCCTACTGAACAAGGTGACTAAAAATGTAAACTGTGTTTTTCTAACTAACGATATTTTAAAAACTAATATATTTTTCTCAGCTGTTGCCACAGTAATCATTTTTTAACAGAAATAGCCACTGTCATTCTGAAACAAGACTTTGCACACAGAGCTTTTATGATACACTTGCTGATGTGCTTTGTATTATCTTTTCTTTCAAATGAGATTGTGCTGCTGAAGTCTCAGTTCACATAAGATTACATTCCAGTGTTGAGAAAATGGTCACTATTTCTTTGCATCTGATTTCACTGTAGTCTCTTTTAGTTACTGAAAAAAACTATTGACTGTTCTGAAGCTGAAAAATATCCCACCTGCTTAAAAGATGAGTTTTAAAATACATTTTCAAGTCTGAATCCTCCCTGCCTGCTTTGCTTAATACCAGCTGCGGTGCTAAAAGGAAACTGAAAGGCAACATTTAACTACGACATCTCACAGAATCGCGGGGTTTGGAAAGGACCTCAAGAGACCACTGAGTAAACTTCTAACAAAACAGTAAGAGTTTAACAGTAAGACTGATTTTACAGCTTTCTTACTGGAGCTTTCTAGAACACAAACACCTATTTTTCCTGAAGCAATTAGAATAAGCCTCAGCATTTTTTAGCTGTTACATAAGGAGGAGAGTTGTTAATGGTTGTTAGGTGCAGTCTTGGTGGTACTTCACCAGAACGCACAAATATGTGCCATCCTGAACATACGAGAAATCAAACAGTAGGGTACTTACAATTACTTACAATTCCATGCCTCTTTGTCTCACACTTTTCAGTGCTTCAGCCTGATTTCTGCCTTAGGATCGCTTTGAAATGAGAGACCTTGCAACCTCTCTTGTCACCTAACATCTGTTTCCTCTGCAATTATGATTCTGATAGTTTATAGGAAGTCCCGTGACTTGGTAACTTCCTGTTCTGCAAAATAGTTTCCTTTCTGCTGTTATTTTCTCAGTTTAACAGCTTTGACTTTGAGATGTTCTTCAGTTGATGCTTACAGCTCTTAGCCTCTCAGACAGGAAAAATGAAAGACGATCATTTTCTTCAGTTTACAATATTTGTGTATATATTCCTGTAGATTTATCTAGATCACCATTTAAATGGTCTCCATGACATCAAACATAATCTATTGTGTTTCAGCAGTTGATCTTACATAACCTACTGTGCTTTACAGAGAACTTTCAGGTGAACTTTGTTCTCTGTTAAGAATTATCTCTGACAACAAATCTGACATAAAATCAAGCACAGCAATCGTGTGCAGTTGTTAGACCAGAAAATAAAACTTAGCATTTTAATCATACTATACCTCAGTCTATGATTGGTGTCTGAAAGAGAGGGTGGATGTAACTCTGAGTGAACATTGGGTTTCCTAGTGGAGTTACACTAGCAGCTAACATAAATAACTCAGTGGGAGGAGTCGCCTGGGTGGGAAAACAGGAAAAAAAAAATTGCAGCAAAATGGATAAGCCTATTTTACTATTGCAAGATAAAATATCTTATTTTCTCTTATTAGGAATGCATTGCTTGCAATTTGTATTTTAAATACATTTATTTCTATGAAAATACAAGTCTCACTTTACTGGGAAAACCTGAAGCTTCAGGTGTGGTTTCATTGTATCTGAAATATTTTTACCATTATTTACACTTGTTTCTCTACCCTCACATGCCTGCAGAAAATAAGATCAACAGATTTACACCGCTTTCATCTACCTGATAATTCCTCCAGCGCTGTCCAAAATTTTGTCCTTGGTCAGCATATTTTGTCAGCTGAACTGCTAGGTCGAATTGTTGAAAATGTATGTTGTTAAAGTTCCTTGACTTCTTATCAATCTTATTTATTAATTTGTTATTAGAGATATTTCCAAAACGAGTTTCTGAATTTGCCTTCCACTTAAAAGAACTTCCACTTAGAAGTCACTGAACATAGGGGAGTAACAAACAGGTGTTTCTGACTTGCTTTTCATTATCAATGCTCATTATAATGATGTGAGCTTAAAAAAAAAAAAAAAAAAAAAGGAAAAAGAAAAGTGACTGCCAGCTGACTCTTCTTAGAAAGCAATTTTAAAACTCCATCTTGGATCACACCCTTTAGCTTCACAGTGACTCATATTGCAGCTATCTGTAATATTCAGTAGATTAATTCAAGAGGGACTTCACCCTAGAAGTGCTACAGCCTTGCTTTTTTCCCCTCTCAGAGTCGATACAGTTTCCAAGGCAGCTGGGCACCAAGGGCTGCAGTGTATATTCACTCACTTCTGGAGAACATTTAGGCAAACACTGTAGCCACTTCACTGGAAGTCTTAAATTCTCAACAGTTCCCTTTGGTTTAGCATTAGAACTGGAAAAATCTGCACTAAGCAAATTTTAACTACAGGTCTGCAGGTTTCCTATGCACAAGACTCATATTTAAACGAACTATCAGCTAAATTTAGCTGCAAATGTTGTTCTCCTGATTATTGAGCATTAGTAATTTTCCCTACTCCAATTTGCATTTCCATAATTCAAAGGGAAACAGAACACTCTCTGCTATCTTATTCATCCTGTTGTGATTTAGATCATCCTACACTTCTTGTATATTGTATTTAACTGCACCAAAAGTTCTTTAAGAAGTACTTACGTCAATGAAACACCTTTCAATAGTGATATTAGAATGTGTAACAATAGCAACACATTCTTCTTCAGTGACCACAACCAGTGCATGTGAACTGGAGAGAAAGCAGAGCACGCACATACTACAGCAGAGCTCTGGCAGAGACTGAAGGTGCAGAACTGTATGTAAATGTGCTCTGGTCCCCTGGAGAAGAGTTTAGGAGTGTCCTCAGGTGGGACTGATCAAGGCCATGAAGGCCTATTAGAGCTTCCACAGCCTTGACAAAATGCTTTAAATATTTCCTTTTTAATTGAGCTGTAGCTCAATTAAAGATCTCATTGTACATATGAACTGTAAGCAGCTTAATACTTGTGTCCAGGGGGTGAACGCAGTAGTTAGTTTTGCTCGTTCCCTCCGAGGAGGGACCACGGGACGTGGAAGAGGCAGATCCAGTTCTGTCCGTTTGGCTGATGTGGAGAAAGGCAAAGGCAGAGATGAGCGTTAATGCTACCGACCAACCAGGTACTTAAATATGAGCAAAAATGCCAAACAAAACAACAAAAAAAGCAACAACAAAAAACCCCACACCACCACACACACAAAAACAAAACAGAACAAAACAAAACTGAGAAAAAACATATTTTGCCTTTAAGATGTCACACTTTCATGAAACTATACTACAAAATCAGTGCTGCATGATTCATCTTTCCCCAGGTCACCATGGTTTTTCCTGATGGCTTGTGCTCATGCCTGAAGTCCTTTTCCCCTTCTCTAAAAGAACTATGTCACCTAATAAATGTGACTCCAAACATCCATACCTACCTTTCACTTCTGGTTTCTTCAGTAAATTCTCCATTCTAGGAGGTCTCTTTTCCTGGCCCCTATCCTGTCGCCAGGTTATTAATAAAATGAAGGAAGAACAGAAGCCAGCAAGAGGAATGTTTCAGTCTGATCAGCCGTGGCTTTGCATAAATGGCAGAATGAATGAGCCCATTGTGAACTGCACTTTGGTACTAATGTGTTTCTCTTCCCTGGCACAGCTTTCCTTGGCGGCTACATTTTCTAAATAGGCTGACCATCCCTTCTCTTTCTTTCCATTTTTAGTCTTCTTTTTCCCTGTGAAAGACTATGACTTTGTGGTTGATGGCATTATACACGTCACTCCTAGAAGAGAAGCAGCAATATATTTATTGATATAAAATTGTAATTTACAACACTTAATTGTAAATAAGACAGTAACTTAGCAAAACTTGAGATGACTGGATGCACTTGATCATTTACTGCATAGAGGATAGGGTTGAACACATTTATTGAGGAGTCCCTCCTGCTGATTCACGAGGTTCAGAGTGGACCCCCTTCCTTTCTCAACTCCTTAAACCATGGAGGATAGGAGCCTAGGTGTGACTGGACCCATTCCTAGTCTCAGAGGCTGGTCAATGGTTTATGTCTAAAGGACTATAAGTGTACAGTCAATCTAAGACAGAATCTTAGTGAAGTTCACAAAACTTAACAGTCACTTACTGGGATCTGTAAGGTGTCTTGATGTCAGTCTGTAAGGGATCTCTGTGCAAGTGTAACATTGAGAGGCATCCCTTCTCCAAGGGAGATCCTATTGTGCAGCTGGCTGTTGTGCAGGAGAGCTTGAGTAGCTCCTGAGCTACTCACTATCTACAGGGTAAGATGATAGACCTGTAGTCATGTTTTCTGACACATAATTGTCCCTCAGCTGTAGAACAAGGTGTCTGTCCATCAGTTCCTCCAGCAGTCAGTTTGAGCCAGTACTATGGTCTCTATCTGCCTGAGCAAGGCCTGAGGTGAACCAATACCTCAGTCACTATGTTCTTCAATAAGGTCTTGGGTGCATCATTCAGCCTGAGTACAGCAATGGAAAGATGGAAAAGGTGGC
The DNA here is from genome assembly GCF_039878825.1 of Excalfactoria chinensis. NCBI lineage: Eukaryota > Metazoa > Chordata > Aves > Galliformes > Phasianidae > Excalfactoria > Excalfactoria chinensis. Next base: position 9,030,924 of record NC_092842.1, on the reverse strand, counting down.
AGGCAGCACACCATCGGAGAAATCACAAGGCATACCAATTTGTGTCAGGCAAATTCACATCAGTATTTTGTATTACGGGAAAATTTAATCATCTGGCTACAGCTAGTTGCTAGTGTATGCAGAGCTCTAGTGCGTTCCCATGCACCAAGAATTAAGGTGAGCATTTTATTAAGGTAATGTTGATGAACAAATCATGGGTAAAATAACTTCTCTAGCCATTGTCTACCTTCTTCTACAAAACTGCATAGACTTTTATCTATACAAACACTGGAATTTATGTTTGTTTCCTGATCTTGTTTGCTTTATGTTCAGCTACAGTATACTTTCAAACCTGAAGCACAGATCACTGGAAGCAAGTGCCCACTTGGAACAACATGTACACTTCCTTTAAGACAAAAAGTTGATTTCTGGCAGTAAGAGCAAATCCGCTGACAAAGTCCAGAAATACAAAGGCTACTTCCTCCAATTCATTACTATCTGCACTTTCCTCTTGCACAGCTATGTTTTGGTTGATGTAAAATAGTTTTCATCCTTCCTAATATGCTTACCTGGCTTACTTTCACACCTGAGATCTGCTGAGACATGTATGCTTTGACTAACTTTCATTTTTCTTTGCATTCTAAAGAAGTCTGACATATTTTCAGAATTTGATAAACAGGTGTTATTAATAGATAACAGCTACAGAAACACCATGTTAGTAACTTCAAAAAACAAAACAAAACACAATTTAACTGTGTCTTCACCTTTTGATACCAGATATTTGCAATAGGAATGAATTTATTAATAACCACTTTGTTTTTTCTCTCAGTCTACAACATAAGAGGCATAAGAAGCTCGGAAACAATGGGTATTTTATGAGCACTTCAGTACTCATCTTTGGTTTGCTAGGGCAGAAGCATGTAGCATTACAGTGAAATATTCCAACATAGAACATAGTCCTCATCCCTGAAATTTACCTCTGTAACAATAATAATGACCCTCTGGAATGTAATGAGTGTTGATTTTCCTTTCCAGTGTGATCATCCTGTTGTCTATTGGGAGGAGAATTCCAATCAATTTCCTTTTTCCATTGAAACCAATGCAATCAGTGAAATGGACCATTTGGTAGATGTAAAGAGATTAAGCAGTGCTTACTTCATAAAATATTTATAATATGGATAAGGGTCTGAAAGAAAATTGTGAAGATCCAAGTAATTTCCAGAACTACAAAGTAGTAAAGTCTTGAAAAAGTCTTCCTGTTTCTGGGAGAGAACAGGAAAATGAGTCAGCTTCAGGAGTGGGATGTGTGCTTTCTTTTTCAGCTCTGAAAGCAGCTATCTTTTTTTGCATTTTGGGTCTTGTTTTGCTCTCACCTTCCCATTTGGTAATGTCATTTATCTCTCAGACAATTTCTCAGTAAATAAAACAATTATTCTGCAGAAGTAAAAGCACCCTACTTGCCAGTTATAATGCAAAACTTATTAATCTCAAATGAGTAAAAATTGTGGTTATAATAAGAGAAATTATGAAAAAAAGGATGAGCATTGGCCAACATTTCCATTGTAATCTTTTCTTCCAAGACAAAGTTCTGCTGAATATTTCATTGTTTGGCTTTCCTTATTAGAGCTTTGTGTTTAAAGGTTCTGAGAGAACACTGATTTCATCACTGAAATGAGAAAGGAAAAAACAGATTTTAAATCAGAAGATACTATTATGTTTATTATTTATACCTAAGCTAATATACAGCGTAATGTAGAGCAGATAGTTTTATTGGTGGATGAAATATTTTTCCCTACTGGTTTCAGCAGGCAGGAGATGAGAAACCAAGTGTTCAAATAACATTTAAATTTAGATGCAAATGAATTTATTTTGCTATCCAAACCAATATGCATATTTGGTTGTGATTAAATGCTTTTCTTTGAAAAAATAATACAGTAGGTTTGCCTCTACTTTGAACTTTCCAAATCCCACTTGAGACAGATGTAAACTTGGTGGAATTTTCAGAAGATCCAGATTTATACTACTGAATGGCTACACACTGTGCCCTATAGTCTGTCTGACTGCATTACTATGAATTCACACATAAAATGTGCTTGCTGCCTTTGAGCTGAAAAGTTCCTTCTGTACCTCTACTGCTCTTTTTCAAACTATTTTATTGATAATTGCATACACGCTTCACACAATTACTTCCAAAGTAAACAACCTTTTGTTTTGTTTTGTTTTTTTCTTTTTTTACATTATTTAATCAATGAAACAAACATTATCAATGTAACAAGCTGAAAAATACAGCGAATCAATACAAGACTGAGGTAACAAAATACATTGCCAAAAAACCCAGATTCCAATGCTAGAATTTAGTGGTTATTACAGGGGAGACATTTCACAAGAATTGTAGAAATAATTCTTACACAAATGGCATGCAGTGGACTGTCGGAAAATACAGCCAAAAACAGTGCAACAGTTTTCACCCCAAACAAGCTAAAATGTTGAAATTTGTTTAAACTATAATATGACAAGTTGGAATTTGAAAACTACTGCCTCGTTTTAGTGCTACTTGGACAAACATGTATTTTGGCACTTACTGACACTGACAATACAGATAAATAAGGGAATAATATTGCCTAAACATATTTTATATCTTCACAATTCTGGGAACAGTCACTCTGAGACAATATGTATTTCTGTACAACTATTGCAGTTTTTCTTTTTGATGGATGAAAACTTGCATGGTTTGTTATATTTTGAGAAAATGCTGTATTCACCAGTACTTATCTGCAATATGCTGTGTACCAACAACAGCTTTTAACTGACAGTAAAAGTGCCTGATAAGAGGAAATGGTACCAAATGACAACAGAAACCCTCTAACCAGTAGCTACAAGCTATTTAATAATCATAAACTCATCTAATATTGGATCAAGATATTTTAACAATATTATTACAATGCTTCATTACTCTGATTTATTAATTTATATTGTACAGTGATTTCCCAATTGTGCTACTGAAAAGATGACTATTGTGCATTATCTATCTGCTATGTTCACTTCCCTTCCATAAACTTTTTCACTTTCAAATGATAATAATGTGAAGGAGTTCAGGCTCTTCTGACACACTTCCAAATTCCAAGGTTTCACATAGGATTATTTGAAGGGTTTTGTTTCTCCACATAACATATGTATATTTATACATATGATCAGATATATAGATATATTTGATAAATAAATGGGTGCAATAATCATTCATAAGTGCTTCCATCCATTCACAGCACACTATTTTGGAACCTTTCTGTCAAAGACATTATGTTTTTAGTTAGGAATCTGCTTTAAAAGAAGTGAAAATCAATCATATTCTAACTTGTGCAAAAGGCTCTATGGCACATAATTTTGAGTAACAGCATATTTTTTAGGAATTTTACAGTAACATATACAACACTTCTGAGACATCTAAAGCCTAAAACACTACTAAGTTCTGAATGTATACAGGCAATCTTTCCTCTTTCCAAGGGAGCTGTGTCAGACGTAACTGAAAGCTGCCACAACATCTACTAGTTTATCTCAACTGCAGTGCTCTGGACAATATGTCACTGGTGTTGTCTTCCACTACATCACACCAGAAATGAGTGGTTGTTTACATGCTTCTAATGCACACACATTGTGCCAATAAGTGCTTCATTTTGAATTTAACTTACACTTAAGACAGATCAGGATATTCCCTTTTAAGGAGAAGGGGCCACTAATAAAATAACTTAAATATAAAAGTTTACATGCACAGTTGTTTTTTGGCCACCATTCTTGAAGTTTGCAGTTAAGATTTCACTTGAGTGGACAATACCTGGGCAATATTTTAACTGTTCTTTCAACAAACTTTCTGTGAATTTTGACATGATCTCAGACAAGTTATCTGCTCGTGATGGCCAAATACGTGCTGATGCAGAACAGAAACATTTGATTTGTTTATTTTGTTATTTTACAAGAATTTTAGTTTTCCATAAACAGAGAAATAAATAAGTCTTCTTTTGCAAATGGAAGAGAGAATTCATTTAAACATGATTTAAAAGAAAGAACCAATTTCCTCTGGGGTAGTTTTTGGAAGCTCACATTTAAACCAGTAATGCAGGGATGTTTCTGCTATGGCAGTGTCCCAGCAGCCCTTTTAACAGAAATTATGTGTCTGCAGAAGGATCAAGAAGTTTCCCTAGCTTTAAGGGTCTAAGTGTAATCTAAAGTAGTGACAAAACTGCATATGGTTCAAACCATATCAATGCTAAAAGCATACAACACACATGGCGATAGGTAGCATACTCAGTAAAATCGCAATCCATGTAACCTGTGTCCTCATGAATATTCTTGCTGATAACAAATCACTGAAGTACACAGGTGCAGAATAACTCCAATGATGTATTATAACAGTTTTAATTGATTTACTGATTCACTACATTCAAAAATTTTACATTTTACATTAGCAGCACTGGATGTCCTGCCTTTGTAGATACTTGTGTTTTTCTTGGTCCACTGTTGTATTATTTTAACAAGCAAGAAGAAAACAAATGTAAATACATCTTGTTTGTTTGTTTTAACACAAATCATGTGTCATCAAAGAATATCTGTCAACTTTACACAAATTTTCATGTTCCTACTCACAGGAGCTGTCAGGATCTGTATTATTTTTGAAAATGTTGTATGCTTTAGGCATCATTCTCAGGACGAACATTCAAAATAACACAACAATTACAGTCGACCTCCATTCAACAATACAGACTATCGTTAGAGAAGTTTCAAAATCAAAATTCAGAAAATTACACGAATACCACTAAATTGAACAAGACTGTTCTAATATAGGCTCTGTCTATTGAAAATGACTTCCAATTTTTCATGGTCTGTAATCTAGATCTTGGCTTGCAAATCTCTCCTCCATGCAGTCCTAGGAAACAGAAAAGATTTTCCTCTTCCTACAATTAACAAGGTTTAATTAGACATTATTACAGCAGAAGAGATTTTAACCAAGAAAGCATTGAACTTATCATGAGAATAGAAAAGAACTGTGACTACATTTGTACTATGGCACAGCAGGGATACAGCTATGAATGTAGGAAGAGTTCCTGTACAGGAAAAGGCTCAGATAATGAGAAGGCTTGTTGTTGTTTTTCCCTTTTTAATTCTGTGGGCATAAACGTATAGGCTTCTATGTAACTGCTGCACTACCAGACAGTCTTGCCTAGCTTTCAATGCCATCGTGATTTTGGAAATGCAGTACCATGACTGTATGCCATAAAGGTGCATCATGTACTGGAATTGAGTGAGGCTGAGTCATCAACAGACAATACAGCAAATAATGTTATGGAACCATTCTGAGGAGTCAGGGCACTGTGTATCATACAACCTGATTATCTGCTGCCCTGTATGAAGGAAGAGCAGTTCCCTTTACCATGAACAACATTCAGATTTAAAAACCAACCAAACAAACAAAAAACAAACTGTAACAGTTATATGGCTAGTAAGAGAACAAAAAAAGACCTTTAACACAACATAGATTTAAAACCATATACCTTAAATTCATTGTCAAGGTATTCCAGAATAACATAACCAAATAACAATAACTGCTCTGTGCCAAAATACATTTTTACCATATAGCTCAAATTTGAACAAAAGAATCATCCAGAGATTTGATACAAAATCTGAGGCAGCCACATTGCAAAGCAAATCAGTGGACTTACGTTATAAAAACGTTGTTCCACAATTTTCTATCCTAACTGACACTCTGCAGCAAGTTAACACTGTCAATTATTTTGTGCACTATAAAGAACTGAAACCCAACATGGGCCAAATGTTCTTCAGTCACACAAAGCAGCTTAACAATAAAAAGAGCAATTTAAAAAAGGGTAGGCAGAAGATATGATGCTTGGTTTGTGGTCAAACATCAGTTCAGAGGCAGTCTGTGACCACAGAAAGCTGAAAACTCTAGAATCCTGCAGGAGTCAGGATTAATCTTGTGTCCCTCTAACTGGTCTGCTTCCACTCAGTGCATGAGACTATATCTGGTTCTAAGGACAACATTCACTTTCTGCTTTTAAAAGGTGTGTCAGAATCACTTTCAAGTTACACAGAAAAGTGCTGAAGTAGTTGCAGCTGGCTTACATCAGGAAAACTACTATTTTCTTCTCTTCCTCCAAGAACAATAGCTTGTTTCTTCAGTTTGGCACTTGAAGTCACATCAGGTAAGAGCAAATTATTCAAATGACATTAGATTAGCAGGTGCCTGGAAGAGAATGTACATTATTCAGCAGTATATTGCTCCTCAGCATATTACAGCATTGGGAAGCTACAAAATCACGAAATTACAGAATGGCTTGGGTTGCAAGGGACCTCAAAGATTATCTTAGTTCCAACACTCCTGCCGTGGGGAGAGTTGCCAACCACTAAATCAGGCACCAGGTCATGTTGTCCAGGGTTGTGTACAACCTGGCCTTGAAAACCTCCAGGGATGGGGCGTCCACAACCTGTCTGTGCAGCCTGTTACAGTGTGTCAGCACCCTTTGAGTGAAAAATTGCCCTGATATGTAATCTAAATCCAGTGAGACAATAATATATCATTCAATGAGAAAGTGTCATCAGTCTCAAACAGGTCCAAAAGAGAGCCAACCCCATAACTGAAAAAAAAAGATAAAATACTCAAATGATTTTTCTCCTTGTGGACCAAATCCAGTTGGAGTATTCTAAGAAGTTTTTAGTATGCATAGAATGTGCATGTATGTGTAAATAAGATTTTTGAGCTGTGTCCTGTTACATGTCCTGTGTAGTTGAGCATCCTATTAATATAAGCCTCTGGAAACCATTCCAGAATGAACTTTTTTTTTTTTTTTTTTTTTTTTTTTCCCCTGAAAAATGAAGTTGCTGTATAAAGGACAAAAAGCATAACACAGGACACTCTCTTCAACATAGTTATAAACCCAGTCATGAGTTTAATTTTCAGTATGTTGGCTACCTTCTTTGTTCATGATTAAGCCCCTTCTGAAGTAAAGACAGGGCTACATTAGTATTTGAAGATGCTATTACAGAGGTTTTACTCTATTAACGTCACCAAACTTATAGGTAGACTGGTAATAATCTTGATTTCAGGTGGGTACTCTGTAGTTTCAAATATATTTTATTCCTCCTATTGAAAACCTGGATCACTGTACAAAATGACTTGTCCCCACAGGACCGTAAGTGCACACAGATTTGAAAAGAAGTATCTCCTCTTAAGGGTTTTCTGCGAAATACATAAAAGCCAGTAGAGACAGTTTCCTAGTCTTACCTGAGGCTTGTTGCTTCTGCACGCATCATCCAAATGCTTATGCCATAATATTGCATGAAACCTTGAACCAGTCTGGAACTTGTAAACATTACCTATAAGAGAATGAAGGGCTCTGAATTTGCAGACAGACATGCTGCTTCAGTGGATTCTGATTCCTGTGCAGAAGCACAAGTCCTGAAGTAAGCTGCTGAATTTGCATTTGAGGAGCATAGTGCTCATACAAAAAAGCCCATTTCATAATCCTTGGGTGAAAGCAGCATGAGAACATACACGTTCTGTAAAGCTAAGAGCAGGGTATAGGAAGAGGACAAAATGCAGCTACAGAAAAAATCAGTTAGTACCAGTGAGTGGATCTGTTTTATTTCTGGTTCTATTCTCATTAAGACTGCTGTAGTTACTGCCAAACTTCTTTTTTTGATATTTGTGAACAAAGTTTTCTTCAGTGTCATACCGTGTGCTTCCTTCATGCTTTGACATCTTGTAAATTGTTACTTGTTATGAAATATATCACGCATCTCATTCAACAACCAAGAGATGCACTTGTCCAGAACTGAAGCTGATCACATGAGAAGTGAAAGAAGACTCAAAATTCTTTATGTAACCATTCAAAAACCAAAATATTTTGTGTCTTTCTGATCTTTTTTTAAAGGTGGGTCAAGTTGGAAGAATTATGGAAGTTCAAAATTAAATTTTAAAAAGTAATGAAGAATAATTCAAAAGGCTTTTTAGGTAAATGGCTTGATGTTTGAAGAATTTTCATAATAAAGTAATTTTCCCCATTGCAAGTCAAGATGTGATATTGGCCAATTTAAAGAAAGCTATTCAGCCACATGCAGACATCTCTCATTGGTCAGGCAGTATCCACAAATCTTCCAGTTACTGTCAAGATGCAGCAATATGTCTGTAAGCACCACAGAGGTAGGGACTGCACAATATTGTAGAAGTATGTTCACCTTAATTTGAACCCGCCCTTGAAAATCTCTCTTCAGTCTTTCAAATGATTATCACCATAAGTCCTGTAATTGATAAACTCACCAAACAGTTATATAACTATACTTTCTATCACAGAAATATAATTCAGGGAACGCTCACCATGCAAAATTTACCTTTGTCAGGGTTATTTAGCTGGAAAATATCAGGATGTTCAGGGTCATCAGGCAGTGCCACCATCCAGCCCACGATGGATATCTTTTTACTAGGTGTAGACTTATACTGCAAGAGACAGAAAAGTATGTCATAGCTAAGAACATACTGGAGATTCATTTTTTGTTGTAGACCTTGTGCAGCCGTATTGCTTACCCTAGAAGAACAGCAAGTAAACTTAAAATACCTTTTCAGATCTGTCTACGAATATGCAGATTGCTTTTAGAACAAATTTAAACCTTACATGTTTTCTTTCATTGCCTCTTAAAGATTTTGCTCCAAAGTACAGAAGATTTGATCCTGAAAGCATAATCCAGTATCTAGTCCATGAAGAGAGCTGAATCAAAAAGGAAAAAGATAATAGAAATTTAGCATATTTTGGACATTTAAAAAAACCTATTCACAAGCAAGTCCAAGTGCTAAAAAAGTTAAGTTTAGATGCAAAGAATGGGGATCTGGATGGAGTATCTTCTGGTATAAATCATACCAGATGTCTAAACTAGTATGTTTACTTTGTATCCCATAAAAATATCTTTGTATCCCATAAAAATATCAGTACTGATTGGTTCACTGTTCTGCCTTCTGCTAAGACTTCTGCATTAGAAGAATAACAATTATTGAGATGATATTCCTGCTCTTTTCAAATCTTTTAGGATTGAACAGTAGGGATCTACATAAAAGCTTTCAGTGAACTCAGAAGAAAACAACAATAACAAAAAAAAAAAAATTAATTGGAAACCTGTGAATATAGGTGTCATGGTTAGCCCGTGACAGTAGGGTAATTATGAATGTCCATGGCTTTGGTGCTAAAAGTGAGTGCCCTGCAGCCTTCCCAGTTCACCATGATATTAAATTTCTGCCCTTACATAAAGGCATGTTGAGTGAGAGAGATGCTTGTGTCTGACTATGCTGCCACGACCTAGAGAAATTAGTTGGAAGTGGAAGTGGAGGGAGAAGCAAAGCTGCTGCAAATCAAATGATATGCAAGGATTACAAACTTGTCATAGAACAGTTCAGATTTTCAATATGATTTTACAGTTGGTAATAACAACAAACATTTTTTTTGTGCGCTATCAATCTGCAAACTTAATATAAGCCTGAAAATCTAAAACAATTGCTACTGAATTAGAATCCTAAGAAGAATTAGAATCACTTACAGTAGGTTTCTTGCCTTCTTTGAGCAATGTTTTTCTTCTTAAGGGTCCTTCCATGGTAACTACTCCCATGGAACTACCTAATGTGCAGCTGCAGGCTCCTGTTGAGCTAGAGAACCATAACATTACTATGTGTTTTGAAAAAAAATATGGGCAAGAAATAAATAATTTAAATCTATTTTTCCTGCATTGCCTTGATTATAGTGTATCATTAGACACAACCCTACAAATATCTATTTTTCAGATCTATGCACCAAAAAATAATTGGTATTTTTTAAACACAGCATGTTAACAAAATACTCTGTTCTCAGAGCTTAGACATGAAAAACAAAACAAAACAGAAGAAACACAGAGATCTGAAGTCAAAGGAAAAATCAGCAATTTTCTATTTTATTCAGGTAAATTCAAGAAATTATCTAAAAGTGAATGAATGAAAGTGGCTTAAAATTTCAGCAATTGGAGCCCCCGGTTTAGCTAGCAAAAAAAACCCAAACCATTACCTTGGCTATTTAGAAAGAAGTTGGGATAGCTAAATAACACCAGGTAACTGACTGTACAGTTATTAAAATAGTTTTTTCCTCACCCAGTACAAGCATAGAACTTCCTGTATCCTACAGTGAAAAAGTGCTACAGCTGTAAGAACTCAAGTACAGTTAGAAATGCAAACTGTCACTACGAACATGACAACCAAAGATCAATTCATAGATGATAATCTAGAATTATCTGCTGCTAACCTCTGTTAGCTGTTCTGTGATCACGGCTCTGATACTCTATAAAGATAAGGGACACTACAATTCATCTGAAGCATCTGAGACTTTTTTAATCAAATGGACTGCACTATCTATGCTAATGTATATCCTTGCCAGTTGTAGTTTTCTAATATATATAATACATAGAAGACTCCAGAAAAAGAATACATACAAGCAATAGAAATGCTTGATTGTGGGTAAATACAAGAAATGTATTTTAAGGAACAGTTCTTTGTGGGTTTAATATGTGCATCTCACTTCTATCTTCCCACATCTTATTTTTATAGTTTGCATAAAATTTTGAAACAAATCTGCCATATGCATGTATAAAAGAATATTTTCCAGGAGCAGGTTTAGTTGTAATACTGTTAAAATATATATTCTTTTACTTATTTTTAATGTATACATCTACATTTCTGTGTAACTTCTAACTTGGGCTGCTGTCAAATGTTACTAGCTCAGCCAGAATGGCTATTCTTACATTTAAAACAGAGCAAACTAATTTAGACAAAATAAAAACTGACTGGATTTGAACTCGAACTAAATATCAGTATTTGCAGAATACCATGTTTGGGGCGTATTGTTTACATATACTTCTTTTATATACTTGCCACTTACATGTACCTCACTTGCAACTACCACAGAATTTATCTGGAAGTTTCAGTCAATTAATGTTTTTTATCACTTTAATTATACATATTTTTCCAAGTCACCTCTCTCTGGGCTGGAAACTAATGATCTGTTTATGAAAAGTCCATGTTTTAGCAGCAAGCAGCATTGGAAGTACCTGCTACATAAGCACTGAGTTTGTTCCCACTCCCACACCCCTATACTGTACAAAAATAGCATATCCTATAGTGCTTTCTGACACAAAAAGATGTTACGAGTAGCTATCCTACAAATCAGGAAATTATGAAAAAAAGAGTCAAAAAGGCACATTTCTAATAACATTACTTGCCACATACAGCTTTAATAAAAACAAGTTTATAAAAAAATGCTAATATAATATATGTTAATAATGATAATTACATCTGAGTGGGCTTTGACACTGTTTTAACACTGACAGGAATTTTTATAAGTGGAATAGGAAGAATCATAAGTTGGTACAGTAATACAAAAGTAATCCTGGACACAAAATACCTTAGGCTAGGAAAATGTAGACGCCCAAGTGAAATTTTATCACCATAAACTGAGCACGATAGGCCTGAACTGTACCTGTAGACACAGCTTTGACTCCTGGGAGAATTTCGGATTGGCACCCTCCAATTCGGCCCCAGCGTAGCATATAAACGACCCCTGTTTGTGCATGTAAATATCTGATGAGTGAAAATCTAGTCTGAAATTTCAACAGTTAGGCTCTGGTAGATATGAAAGAGACCTTTTCATGTTCATGAAAAGAAAACTCAACATTACAGCATTTTAATCTAGAGTTTTCGATTTTAAAAAATTTAAGTGATAATAATTAAAAAAAAAAACATAAAAATAACCACTGATTTAGGGCTTATTTGTGATAGAGATCATTCAGGAATTTCTCTACATCTGGTAGTGCTAGATCAGATTAGTACTCAGTGAGTGCAAATGAAAATTAACTCACCTTTCAAGCCCCGATGACAGCTCCTCACTAAATTCTGAGCTTTCACTGCTATCTAGAAAAAGTGGAAAACAGAAAAGGAGTAAGAAAACCATCTAAAATCAGAAGAGGCTTATATCAGCCCTCTCGTTTATAATGTATCACTAATGAATGAAGTCACCGTTACTGTTGTGTTTGAATACCAGAAATCTGCACATTACTTTTATTTTCATTATGTTGTTTCACCATAAATGCTGAATACCTCAGAAACACAAAATCTAATTACTCTGCACGACAATATTTCTACCATAACATCTGAAAGTCAATTCAAGCTATTAGACATGATATCACTGTTTGTTTGTAACAAGCATGCACACCTGGAACAGCTGGTATGCCAGATGCTGCTAGGAGTCATAATAAATCAATGAGATGAATTCACAATGATAGCCCTATTTCTCATCCAAGCCCTTGACCAATCTGTCTGTCCTTCCCTGGCATAGCTATATAACTGTTTTAATTTGTCAAGGACTGATAAAAGAAAGTTGAAATAAAGTCAGTTAAGTAACTGAGTAGTAACTCCAATCTCCTTTCTTCTATACAGTAGCACAGTCTTTGCCCAGGAGCTAGTAAGCTCCCTAATTCCTTGATTTTGGATATCTCTGTGACTTTACCAGAGAACTGGGAGGGAAAACCAGGTAAGTCAGTCCCCTACTCAGCCTCTACCTATGGAAATGCCATTGGTGAAAAGCGAGTTTAGCATGTGGCTGTGGGTCGGGCTCTGTGACTCCAGGACACTGTCATCCAGGAGGTGGCGCGGCCTCTCCGTCGGGAAAGTGGCGCTTTTGCTCTCCACCACACTGAACTGACACATCATGCTGGAAAATTGGAAAGAGAAAAATGCAAGAACCTTCTTATGTCATCTGATAACAACCATTTGTGTCTGATATTCCACTCAGGCTTTGCTTTATCATACAATGAACATAAGGTCTACAGGTTATTATGTAGCAAGCAGATAGTTGGTGCTGCTTACATTGCTGCTTGACTACCAGAGCAATTTTCAGACTTCAGCAGCCTTTTAAAGTAACAATCATTGTATTTCTTCAAGTGGGAAGCTAGACAAAGTTTTTTACTCCTACCTGTACAATACTTCAACATCCTGAGTGGATGCAAAGGTAGAAAAACAAGCAGATCCTGCTAAGGCACTGCTCAGGGGTCATTAAGCTGAACAAACACATCAGTAGTGAACTAACTTTACTTAACACATTAAATGTGAAATTTGGTATATGCTCGCCTTAACTGGGAGCAGGTGCTCATACATAGCTAGAAAAGTGTCTCATTTGTAGAACAGTGCAATAGGTCACAGCTTTCCAGAATGACAAGAATACTGCCAGCAAAAACACAAAGTGTCAAGAGAAAATTTGAAAATACACAGCAAAGCCTGAAGTATGCCTGCAGTACAGGAAAGGAAAGAAGCAAACACCAAAGTGTTCTGCTGCCAGATTAAACCTCAGTGATGCATGAAACTGCCTGAGTGTGAGGGAACCTGGAGTACCAACTTGTTTCCCAGGCTGTGACTCTTCCTGTGCCTTGGTATAGGAGGTGTAGACAGACTTGCTGCTACTGAGGTGTCAGGACATGTTGGCCTCCTGCTGAATTTCATAATTGCTGACACTTCAGCTGGACCTGAAAGACAGAGATCATTTAACACTGAACTGCTGCAAAACCAAGAAATTTATGGGCTCATGTGTTTAGCAGCTGATTAAAATTAATTATTACAGATATCCTGAAGACATGATTTCTGACGAGTACAGCATTTGTAGCATCCATTTCTCCTGAGTTAGTCTCTACATACTTGAAGTGCCCAAAAATAATCTTTAAAATATCTTTGTACATACTTTCAACAGTGAACTCCTGCAAAAAGTCTTGGCACCCTTACAGTAGTTGTATGTGCCAAAGTGCAATATGCAGAACCATAATGTCAGTCTGCATCTCAGTTGTGAGTAGGAATGTTCACACATGTTTAAAGTTTCACTTACAACTCCATGTTGCAAATAAACTGTAAACAGTCTGCTCATACTGACTGACAATTTGAGCGTGTAAGAGAAAGCAAGGGCTTTTCATGTGTCTTACAGCCAGACAGATATATCGCTTCTCACTATGAGGCTTAGGGATGTCTCACTACAATTATTCCTCTCATTTTACGGATTTTACAAGGCCCCAAGAAAACATGGACAAAGTGTTCTAGCTACAGTTCCTTGATTCTGTTTGCAAAAGACTGGCAGTGAATTCTGCAGTACAGTGGAGAACATGGCCTACTATCCTCAGTGAATGCAAGGCTATTCTTGGCTTCACAATAAACAGTTAAGATTTCACAGCTAAATATTTAGTTGTGATGTTTGTACTCTTGACAGAAACTGAAATGGTGATCATGAATGTGACTCTGTCCCACACCTGTTTATCTCCAGACTTGGTACAGCTTAAGCAAGAGAGACCTCATCCTGCATTTACAGGAATTACTTGTTGTACACTCCAGTGACTGTAGCATATTCAGTTTCTGGCCTCTAACCTATAAATGACCTGTTAAGAGTTCAACAGTGACATGAACTTTTTTATATGAAAAACAGAGAGCTATCATTAGAATCCTTACAAAAGTGTCTGGACTCAAATTACAGATAAAAAGAAGTAGGGAAAGAACACCAGACTGAAAATAAGATGTGAAGACAAGCTACTAACAGAAATGATTCTGCATTTGCTGTATAGACTATCTCAGCTCCTCCCAAGCATAGAAGTATTTCACTGGTTTCTTCAAGGGAGAAGTGAAAATGCATGGGATGCAAAAAGGAACAGGACAAGTAATGAGTTTGTCCTAATAATGGGAAAAAAATAGTATGAACAGATGCAAAGATCTTTTACTGTCTTTATTCATTCTGCAGTACAGACTTGAATGCAGATGTATGAAATAAAAGAATTAATTCCAAATTACTTGCTCAGGTTCTGGAATTTCACTTTGAGCTGGATTATCATTATGAAGAGTTACAAAGATTCTTCAATAGCAGAAAAAGGAAAATCTTCATCCAGTGTTCTGCAATGTTTGTGCAAAATGTTTGTTGTGCAGTTTAAGTACCAATTAAAGGATCCTCAAGAAAAGGAGAAAGAGGAGACAATTCCCAGCATATGAGAGAGGGGAAACAAATTCATTGCCAGAATCTTCATTAATACTATTCATCAGATGATCATTTAGTAGGAGAAGAAAGGACAAAACACTTTGTAATGCTGTTTTCTGCTTTCTTTCTGCATACCATCATACATGCAAACAGATTTTTGCCTACTTGGCTTTGCTATCATTTGTTTATTGCAATTAAGAATTTGTGAAACATGGCACTACTGTCGAATGAGTCATCAGCATATGTGGCTTCAGAGAAGATCTTACGCTTAAAGGTCACATGCAATTCTAAAAAAATGTATTTTTAATCATTTCTTGATCCAGAGATTCAACGAGAAGCATATGCCTGGAAGGTGGGTAGAAAAAAAAATTAGTACAGTGTTCCGCTGCATTTTCAATTAAAATGTTGTGTCTGGGTTGTAAGAAGACACTGGAGGCTTTTTCCCCAAGTGAACAGGGGAGGCTGAGCAAAAGTCTGAATATAAAAATAATGAATCTGAGCATGATTAGTTGGTGACTAATAGATTATAAAAACTCTTTGAATTAATATCTCACCAACAGGCAGGAATTTCAGACCCAGAGCTTTACTAGCAAGAACATACATTTCTCTATGGTCCTTAACCACAACATTTCATCATGAATTCTTAAAATATTAATGAAAACCAGCTAAATGCATGCAGAAGCTTCAGAAAAACTGTTTGTCTGAAAATGTCCAGCTCTTCTGCCAAACTGAGTTCAGAAGAAACAGAGTTCATTCAGCAAGCTCAGTTTTACAGTGTCTTTCCACCAGGTATTTTCAACCTGTGAAACATTACAGTACTTGCAAATACTGCAGTACTACCTGGTAAGAAACTCAACATATTTGAGAGCTGAGATCCAGCATGAAGATTGTGACAGAGGAGAACTTCCCCCAAAATTATGAGGATGTGTATTAAGTGAGAGTGTGGTCCAAAATTCAGCTAAAAATTCAGTGTTAATGTGGCCACTCCGGGGTTATTGTTGCACCTCGTAATGTATGAATTGTGACACCCCTTAATCTGGCTACATGATTTGTTCAGCCTCACCTTCTGTTGTGTTGTTCAGATCTTTGTGGTTCTACTGTCAGTTCTAAATCACAATTTGCAGTAAGAAAAAATAAACGAAGTTGCTTAGACATAATACATGACAGTCTAAGAGATTAAGTATCTCACTGCAGAAAGCCACTGAGTTCAAAGCAGTAAGACTATTTGATTAATTTACTTGTATGACAATGGTCATTGGCACAAGGCATCAAAACTTTTATCCAGAGAAAGAACGGTAAAGTAACCAGTATTGTGCTAACACAGTCAAGCCAAAACAAAATCAAA
This sequence comes from Excalfactoria chinensis, assembly GCF_039878825.1. NCBI lineage: Eukaryota > Metazoa > Chordata > Aves > Galliformes > Phasianidae > Excalfactoria > Excalfactoria chinensis. The sequence continues at coordinate 9,014,529 of NC_092842.1, read as the reverse complement.
GTCAGTTGGATTTGTCTCCTAGTATTATAAGTATTTGTAGATCCAAACATTATCTGTACCCAAGTCTCCAAAAAAATATAGAGATGATGCTGACCAACAAAAATAGGTCTTTCCAAATTTTCACTCCACAAGTCTACTTTTACTGAAAAAATTAAATCCCCCTTGAGGAAGCCAGGGGTGCAGTTTACATTAATGTGAATATAACAAAACCAAAAATGTTTGAGTGATCATTACAACTTAATTATAACAAAAGTTTTAATTACTTGGATAACTTCAGAACAGAAAAAGTTTGTTAAAATGAGCCAAAACAAATCATATAATATGACAAAGGGGATTGTTTATCTCAGATTGAAGACTGACATAAAAACTATTCAACCAGTTTTCAGGTTAAAATACTGCCTAACTATGGTGAGACATCTGAACAGTGGCAGAATTTGTTGGAACAGGTGTAGGAACCTTACAATTTAAGCCAACAGTTCCAGCCTGGCTTCCTGGCTTTTCAATAATGGTAATCACAATCTCTTTGATCAGTCCTGGGAAAAGAGATAAAGGACTTGAATTCATAGTTAGATGTCTTTAGGGAAGATCCTGATAATAGAGAAGAGGATCCTTTGCGGGGAAAAAGTGCAGACAGGAATATCGGATGTGCTGATATAACACTGTCTGAAAAAAGCTATTTTCTATGTATTTCTGCTTCTTCCTCATCCTCAAGTAAAGAGAAAGAAACAAATACCATTTGGTTCTATTAAGTTTGTGTTAAGGCAAAAAGAATCTGTGCTGAAAAACCTTTACAAAGTCTTAGTATCTGCTCTTCTGTCAAATGTCTATGAAGAACTGCAAAGTTCGGAGCTCTCATTAGACTGGAATTCTGCTGCAGAGTATGCTCAGTTCAGTAAGATGTCAGGGGTGTAGAGGGTGTCAATATGAGTTATAAAGCACAAGAGAGATGACCTCATTTCTGTTAAGCGGTAAAAGATTAGTGAAACTGTGCCAAGAAGGATGCCAAAGAGGGTAAATGGTGAGATACTGATGGACGCTGCACAGCCAAGGGATGTTTATGGACATACCAGACTGTTGAGCAATTAGCTGGGCAAACCTATGCCTGATACTGCTGATAACAACATTCCAAAACTTCAATTCATTTGGGATTATGTTGCCCATTCTTTTCCCCCAGTAACTGAAGTCATCTGCTACTGCTAACTCTCTTTACTCTCCTGGCTCCACTCCTAGTGCATACTGTTACCATGATTGCTATTCTGTTATTTTGCCTTTCATGGAGACAAAGCACTCTTAGTAGGATTTTCCAGTCAGCTGGCATAAACACGGGTTAGTTTGGTTCTCATTATTTCTCAGGATCACTTTCAAGGCTATGCTGACATGCACAAAAAATATTGTATAAAAATACTGAAACATTATTAAAAATTATTTGCATTAGAGAACGTAAGACAACTTCATCAGAATGAGCTGAGTGCTGTTTAGTGGTCTGTGGCAAGAACATTTGGAAAAGTTTACACATATCCCAAAGGATCTCACTGTTTTTTTCCTTTGCATAATTTTTCCATGAATAATCCTTCAAATGTTATAAATGAATGTTACTTTCGCAATCTTTCAGTAGAACATGTGAACATTTACAGTCTCCAGAACTTTTAAGAAAAGTAACAGATTGAAAAGTTATAGTTCACAATTTTTCCCTGCTAAATGTCTATCAGTAAGCCAATACCAGGCAACTAAACAGAAAACTGAAAATGAGCTGTATATAATATCTTCAACTACACAGTATGTTTTTGTTCTTTTTTGTGAGAAGCTGGAAAGTAAAACTGATCAGCTCTGTTTCCAAAATTTAATAGACACTCCAAGACACAGACTCCCTAGTTAAGCCTTTACTGTGAATTTTTACACTTCTGTTGCCACTGTAACCAAAGTCAGTGGGTGACAAAACATTCAAATACAAAGGGCTACTTACAAAACACAAACAAGGAACTTAAGAACAATGTCATGCACAGAATCAAGATGTAAAAATAAATAAATCTAGAATGATACCAATTGTCAAAGCATAGTTTTCATTTTCAAAACATTGCTTTAAGATCCAGCAAGACACATTAATGCATACAGCACATAGGAAACATGTTACACCCTCTTCTCAGACATAGGTTAAGGACAAGAGTCTGGCAGCACTTCTCGTTGCTTTCTCAACCACCTCCCACCCGTCCCACCCCCGCCCCCCCCTCAATTTCACCTACTGCTGCTTCTATAGATTCAGTAATTTTCAGCATTTGTGTTACTTACATTGCACCAATACAAGGTGCAAAACCCTGTCATGCTGAATATCTCGCAGGTGCATCTGTAGGGTAGTATGTGAGCCTAGCTGACATCTGTAGTGGCAGTGAAAACATATCCACTGTGAGGGCACAGATGCAGAGAAACTCTGAATGTGAATTCCAAAAAAGACATTAAACCGTTAATCAAAAAATTTTTTTGTAAAATTTAATTCCTGTGGTTGTTGTGAAGAAAGAGACAAAGAAAAGTAGAAAAATCCCTTTTCCTCTTTTCCATTTTATGCATTGTTAAGATTCCTATGAATTAATATCATAGTGTTTAAAATAAATATCAGTGAATTAGGATGGCAAAGAAAATTGGTTTGTAAGGAAGACAGAAAGAAGTAGTAAGTGCTACAATTAAAACCTGAGTGTGATCATCTTCTCTTCATGACTCTGACATAATATTCCACAATTTTTGGAATGACTTGGGATATTAAGAAAAAATACACACCACTTCTGTCTCAATTTGGTAGATAATTTTGGATAATTACATGTGAATCCCACACATTTGTTTGGTATTAATTTCTTTCACAAATACCCAAAGGACTTTTAAAAATGTGTAGGGAAATTATCACAGAGGAAGAGTTGGAAATGAGCATAAGATTCAAACTAAAAAGAAAAGCTTTCTGGATGGCCTGTAAACTTCTGTAAAGAAAATTAATTTCTGCCTTTTCTAGTTTAAGAAACGTAGACGTTATGCACATGAAGCAGTAATCAAGCACTTGCATGAGGATTAGACAAACCTAATTTCCACAGAATGACTGTCTGCTAAAGCACTTAGCACAAGCTATTTATTAGTTACCAAAGCAACTAGTAAAACAAACGGCAAAACTAAATGTCAGACTTGGTGTTTACATGGAAAATGATGGGGGGGTTTTTTGTGTTGTTTTTGTTTTTTCTTAATTCTAAAATGCTTGGAGTGCTGTAGAGACATCACTAGTGTAGTACATCTACTTCCAGAGAATTACAAACGTGCAAACATTCCAGTCCCTCTTTCTTCTTTTCTCTACACTCAACTTTTGCATATCATAAAGTTCAGATTTGATGAAACTGCTGTTTCTAATTAATTACTATATTTATAAGAAGCTCTTCAGCAACTCTCAGCATCTCTCAGAGATGAATGAACTCAATGCAATGGGCCAAATTCCGCCCCAAAACTAAAAAAATAAAATAAAATACAGCAGTTTCTTCAGATTAAATGTTCCATCTTCTGCTAGGGCAGTAAGGTAAAACCTCTGGTCTGTTTAATTGCTTCTCAAGAATGATACTGTGGTATCCTTAGGGGAAAAAAACAAAAGAAAAATCAAGCCAAAGTGCACACACACACACACACATACCCAAAAAAAAGGAAGGGGTGAGGTGAGTAGTTGTCCCTCATTGGGGCACAACAAAGAAAATACAGATGCCCACTGCTGAGGTTTGACTCTTGCCTTCCATATGCTCACGTTAATGAAGCAGTTAGTTAAAGCACACAGAAATATCAAGACCAGCCTTTGATTCACTCACTTAATATTAGAGAGTCAATTTCCTGGACGTTGTAATTACTTTAACATCATTTTATCTTTCCATAGTTCTTTTCCAGGAGATGATAATGTGGTCTATTTCAGACAGCAAGCAACCATTTTCTTTACTCTAATTAGTATGTGAGCTCTGAACTTTTCAAAATAACATTAATCACAGAAACCATAGAATGGCTTGGGTTGGAATCAAGAATCATCAAGTTCCAATCCCACTGCCACTGGCAGGGTTGCCAACAGCTAGATCAAGTACTAGATCAGATTGTCCAGGGCCCCATCCAACCTGGCCTTAAACATCTCCAGGGACGGGACATCCATGGACTCTCTGAGCAACCTATTCCAGCCTCTCACAACTGTCACAGTAAATAACTACCCCCTGATCTAAATCTTTCCTCCTTTAGCTTAAAACCATTCCTCCTTGTCCTATCACTATCTACTGTCATGTTTATAAACTCCCTTTAAATATTGGAAGGCCACAATAAGTTCACACACCACAGCCTTCTCTTTTCCAGGCTGAACAAGCCTATTTTCTTCAGCCTGTCTTAATAGGAGGGGTGCTTCAGCTCTTTGATCATCTTTGTGGCCATCTTCTAGACACTCTCCAAAAGTTCCGCATCTTTCCTGTGCTGGGGGCCCCACATGTGGATGCCATACTCCAGCCGTGGCCTCACAAGGCAGAGCAGAGGGGGACCATCACCTTCCTTGCCCTGCTGGTCACCCCTCTTCCAATGGAACCCACGCTTCCAGGCTGCAACCATGCACTGATGGCTCATATTAAGATCTCCATCAACTGGGACCCCTAAGTCCCCCTCAGTCCTTCAATTAAGTTGATAAAGAAAATAAATAAAGTTTTCTATACTCATCTGCACTTATTAGATACATTCTAAGGAACATCAGTTGCTTAGAAAGATAGCTCATTTGCTATGTATTTCATTAGATCTTTTCTTTTGTTCTAGGAAAATATATTGAGTTATACTGTCTGAAATAAACTGCTTAATAGTTGTACCATAAATGCTTAGCAACTCCTAGCCAACACTGCAGGAACACAGATGTCTTTTACAGCTAACTCAACTGGAAACTTTGAACAGTTTGCATGCTGTAGCCCTCCTCCTTCCCCCCTTCCTCCCCATCTTCTCTCCCCCTGCTCCCTCCCACCTCCTTCTCTCCCTCCTTCTCCCCACTGCCTCTCTCCACAGCAAGGCAGAGTGAGCAGACTTAAGTTGCTGCCAAGGAAGTTGTGTGAATCACACTGTTCCTCAAAATCTACAGTTGAACTGTTTAAAGCTCCCTGTTAAATACTACTTGCAAGTAACAAGAATCTCTACAGCATTACGGCAGGCATGAAATCGTTCTGTGAAAGCACTATTCACAGTTATACATGCATTTGGCAATTAAATGAGACCATCATAGCCACTAATACACAAAACATAGCCTGTTGTGGGACATTCATTTTAATCAGATGTTTGCCTCCTGTTCAAAATTTACTGGAAAACCAGTTGGCAAACAACATGGAAAAGGAACACATGGTTTTCTCCAGTACCTTGCAAACAGAAATACTGGAGGATATAACTGCTTTTACTGAGCTTAACACTCCTTTACATACTTCAACAGGAGAAGAGAAGCCCACAGTGTCCCTGGATAGAATAAACTGCAAATCTTTTGAAAGAGAGGTTAGAAAGCAGATGAAGTCACAGTCCTGAGAAGGAAAACCTTTCTATCATCAACACAAGTAGTTATGCTTCAGGATAGAATACTATAAGAAGATACTAATTCCTGCCACTTAATTCATTAAAAACTTAGGACTCATTACTCCAGTACTCAGCTTTTCTCCATACTTGGAAACGTGGCAGCCTGTATGAAGCATGTCACACACAGAACTTAACCACAGAATCAAACAGAGTATTATATGTTAACTTTTTCACTGTCAGAAGAACTGAACTAATAACTGCAATTCAAAGGTCATTAGTCTTTATTTTACCTTAAAGTGACTATGTTCAGACTCTTACACTGTTGATTAGCACATTACCCAACTATTGCCTAAACTGTTTTTAGATAATTTCCCACAGTTATAACTTTCTATCTGGAAAGAGTTTACTCTGGATGTACAATAGTTGAAGTGGAAATAATCTTAAACTATAATTTGAATCAAATTTGAATCCAAATAGTGTTGATTTGAGTATCTTAGAATGTGTTGTTTTTAATTCTCCATGGTCAAATAACTCATTACCAACATTTTCATATTTTAGATGGAAATTATTCAAGATTAACATTTGGCTATCTTTCTAATGATTAACACTGTGACTTAAAAGATACATGACAGTCTTAGTGCTTAATTACATTTCAATTTGAATTCATCTTATTTCACTGATTTCCTTGGGAATAGGTTTGATTTTTCATTAAAGTACGTTGGATTTTAGCATCTTTGTGCTGAGGTGAAAAAAATCATTTAAGTATTACAAAATTTTGGTAACATTCATTGTCTAAATGACAGTAAATGAGAACTCAATAGCTGAGCAAGAAACAAAAGTGCATAAGCATGTCAAGCTTTCGAAGGAAACGCTAACAGAAGAACCAACCAACAGGAATGACTCAAAATTTGGTTTCTAGTCACCACTCTGAACAGAAAAACCTTACAGGGCATGAAGGGGCACCATAGATTGAGAAGGAGAAGTTAATTCTCTCCTAACACTCCTAGATAGAATATAATTACCTTTCAGTCCAATTCTTTCCCTCCTAATCTCTTCCTCAGCTACACTCTCTCTCTTCTGCCCCTCTCACTATCCCTCCCTTCCCATCTGCTATGAAAGATGACGTTTGGAATAAAAAACTAAATTGCTTGTCAGATGTACTATATTATAGTCTTCTCTCTCTCTCTCTCTTTTTTTTTTTTTTTTAATACATTCACACATGGTTTAGCACAGTGAAGCAGAAAACAGGACACTTGGGCTACGGGATTAAAATTGAACAGCTTGTGTGATATTGATTCCCATAGTAATAACTGCATTTTACATATTTTCATGTTTGTTTAGAAATTTATGCTCCTCTTCACCTGTAAATTAAACAATCTAATTAAATATGTTACATGCACTCCTTTCCTCTTTTCGAACAGTTTACAGAAAAATCAGAGGGTGGTGACCCACTGGAACAGGTTGCCCAAGGAGGTTGTGGATACCCCACACAACTTCATCACTTATTAAATACTAGTGAAAATGCAAACATTTGTAAAAAAACAAACAAAAGAAAACCAGCCAAACAACCAATCTAACTTCTGTTCCAGTGCTAACAAGAACTCTGAGTTCTCCTGAAACCCGAGCTGTTAATATACAAGTCAAGAATCCCTATCTCATAGTAATTATGGTCCTGCAGTAAGTCTACTCTATGGTAACAAGTTTAGTGGGAAACCTCAGTATCAATATGGGCCACCTTGGTCACTTGCACAGGTCAGCTCCAGGGATTAATTCTACATGTGCTATGATGTAACACATTTTGTTCATTCAAGATCAACAAATTTGTTTTGTCCAATCATATGAAAGCTGATATGTGCAAAATCAATCTCAACATGCGGGGTATCATCTGTCACTGTAAAAACATTGAAGAGCGAATATAACAAATGAAGGACAATTATTTAAGACCAAGGACAACACTAACCCAAGTACAAGCTGGCACTGTAAAAACTTGCAGTGAAAATCAGATCATAACTATTATAAGAAGAATGGTGTTCTGGAACAACAATGTTCTGAAACTTGCCAAACACATGGAAAGAAATCAATTTTCCAGCAGTCCCTACAAGATAATTCCATATTTGCAACAAAAATCCATATTTAAACTGATCAACAGTCTTTCCCATATACTTCATTAGAGGGCTTCTGCAATTAAAATCATTTTTTTGCACTTAGAAATAAACTTCCGTACCTGTGAGATCTTCTTTGGATGAAACCAGTCGAGGAGAACTGTTACCTGGCTCAATTCTTAGTGATAATCTAGAAAAACAAATTTTTAGACAAATTAACAACATCGTTTCTCAATAAAAGTTGATGTAAACTGATCAAAGCAATTATTTTGGCATGGTAAGAAGTAATTTTACCTTGCTGGAAGTGTAAGTTATTTGGTCACTGTGGAAACATTGATTCAATAAATCCATCACAAAATGGTCTAATGGTATGACTTTTATTCAGTCTGTGTATGCATTCGCTTTTCCTTTCTAGAATGATGCAATTTTCAATGCATTCCTTGTAAAATTTAGGCAAGGACATTCTTATACTTCTTTCAGTGACCAGAATATTTGACAAAACCAAAGATCTACTTCCACACAATTACCTGTTCTATACTATTTTTCATTCTTGAGGAGAAAAAAAGGGGGAAGGCAGAAAGCAAGACCTATGTTTTCAACAAGGTTTTAGAAAGAGGCTTGGTATCCTTATACAATCTAGAAAGCATCAGTGGAGTGTACTTAGTTTAAAAGTTCACTGAAACAGCAACCGTTTTCAGAGCTACCAAATGAGATTACATGACTCCCTACTTAATTTCTGGTGTTCCTCTGACACTGCATTTTCCACAGAGAGGCACAGGTTACCTATATGCACTCACGTGTTCAACTGCTCTCATTTGGATATGTATGTGTACAGTTATGGCAGCAGTGTAAGCAACCTTTTCCAAATAGTACTCACAGAGTCAGAATCTTTGGCACCTCACATGCTTGGTATCATACTACCAACAGGTCGATGCAAACTTTAACAACTGATGTATTTACCAACAAATAACACTCATGTTCATCACATACCAAATTATATGCTCTGAGTTTACTGCTCCCAGTCACAGACTGATAGAACTGCCCAGATTGGAAAAGACCTCAGAAGATCATCTGGTCTAACATTTCATGGAAAAGAGTGTCTAGACAAGACTATCTAGCACTCTATTTCATCTCTTGAAAACCTCCAGTAATGGGGATTTTACGTTGTTCCTGAGGCAGTTGTTCCAGTGATTGATTGTTTCTGTTCTGTTCTGTTCTGTTCAGTTCCTTGCTTTACCTGGGTAAATCTGGTCTTAGAGCCAAGTCTAAGACAGAGAAGCAAAAATTGTAAAATTCCAACATTCTGAAATAACACAACAAGGATTCAGATAAGATACACATGAGGACAAATCCTAGATACTAACCTTGGAAACTGCACATTAGAAACTAAAATTCCTAAGGTGAGGGATTAGTATTAACAATTTAGGATAAACATAAGACTAGAAGTAAAATAGCTGGGGAGGAAAAAAACAAAACATGAGCATAGAGCGTTACTGAATATAAAAAAGACAGTTTATTATAGGGAATTAAGACAAAGCTTTTAAAGAAGAAAGCATTGGAATCATAGAGTGCATCCTCAGTAAATCTGCACATGACGTGAAAATAAGAACAGCTGACACCACAGGGCCACCCCAGCAAACACTGACAAACCGGAGAGGTGGGCTGACAAAAGAGCTCTGGAAGTTCAGCAGGGGGATGTGTAGTTGTTCATTCCCTGCACCTGGGATAAAACAACTACAGGCACTGGGACATGCTGTGGGCCACCTCACTGGAAAGCAGCTTGGCAGAATAGGTCCTGGGAGTACTGATAGAAACCAAGTTGAACATGGGGAACCAGTGTGCTCTTACCACTAAGGCAGCTAACACTATTTTTGGCTGCGCTGAGCTAAGTATTGCCAACGGGCCAGAGGTGATCCTGGTGATCCTTCCCTTCTACCCCGCACTGACAAAGCATCACCTGAAGTACTGTGTCCAGTTCTGGGCCCCCCAGTTCAAGAGACAGCTGGATATACTGAAAAAGTCCAGCAGGGGGCCACCAAGAAAACCAAGGGCCTGGAGAACCTCTCCTATAAGGGGAGGCTGAGAGAGGGGGTACTGTTCAGAGGAAGCGCACAGGACATCATACGTATGTAAATACATACCTGAAGAGAGGGTGCAAAGAGGACAGAGCTCTTTATGAAGTACCTACTGCCAGGACAAGAAGCAGTGGGCACAAACTGGAACACTAGCAATTCCTTCAGGAATCTTTTCTTTACTGCACAGGTGACAGAGCACTGGCACAGGCTGCACAGAGAAACTGTGGGCTCCCCTCCTTGGACTGTCCTGGACACACTGCTCTTGGTGTTGCTGCTTGAGGAAGGGTTTGGTCACATGGCCTCCAGAGCTCCCTTCCTACCTTAATCAATTCTATGCATGCTTTGCTCTTGTACAGTAAAACATGAAGAAGAAGATAAATGTTGTCTGGAAAAAAAAGTGTTTCTCAAAATATTTTTCTGTAACATGTAAAGAGTCAGTATGCTCTGTAAATTTCACCTCTACCCCACCACTTCTTACCTAACATTCTACTATTACGTGCTGCCACATAGCTCATTTAAAAGTAACTTTACTGATCAACAGGAAATATTGCTGGAAATAAAATAGGTACCTAGTCTTCAGTACTGTTCTTTTTCATGAGGATAAGTTCTCCAGTTTAAATTGAAACCACTCAGTTCTCCCAGTAATAAGCAAGTGAATAAGTACAGCACAGAGCATGAGACAAGTGAGACAAGCCCTAAATCCTTGTATATGAGCAATATATTTAGCTGTTCCATGAAGAGGCTGAATAAAACTTATTCATCTTTCTTGAGACAGGGAAGATTAAGCTGCAGTGAAGTAGTACACTCCTCAAAGCACTTTGTATTTCTGACCAACACTTGTTTATGCAGTAAAATTGGTCTGACATATCTGGTACACTTTGGGCTACCTGTGTAGTACTTAAACTGTAGGTCCAACAATTTCTGGTACTTCCTCTATCCCCAGGTATGTCCTATGGAAGAAGCACCCAAGTCACAATTCAAGTCACAAGTTGATCCATATGGTCACTGGGTCATTAGAGGTATCAGACTAACAGCAAAGGTGTCCTACCCAGTCTTAAATAATCACTCTTGATGGCAAAGATCCAAGAAATACAGCTGTCTGGGAGGCCTACTTAAGATGAACTGTGGCCAGGGTCTACTGTGGTAAGTACTAGTATTTTAAGCACCTGCTATCCAGTTCCTCCTGTGATATTAAAAGCAATGAGATGCGGCTTGTATTTTTGTATAGCCTTCCTCATTAGGAGCCATATAATGTTTTCAATGTCTATTAATTCTTCTTGGATACTTTTCAATAGATCCTGCCTATCTGAACCAAAGCTTGAATGACTTTTTTATGGAAATTGTCTTATATAGTAAATTAGAATATTGATGTCTTGTAAATATGTTCTAAATAATTGAATGGAGAACATCCTACAGAACATTTCAATCCTGTTTGTCCTGTTCAGGTGATGCTGCAATACAAATAAGTCTTCACTTTGTCTAGTCAATAGTGTATATTAGCAAAAACTCAGAAAGACATACACTAACAAACATATCTAGCCCAATACACATGCTGCAAGTTCTGCCATGTAAATTTGCCATCTGAAAAATTCATATATTAAAGCTGATTCTGTAAATGCACTGCTTTACTACTGAGAGAAATTGCAGAAACTTTAATGTGTCATTTCAGCTAGATGGGCTTATACATGCAAACTCTTCTGGAATTAAAACATGTCCTGCATAGCACTTGAATTCTGGGCCTGGATTTCTTTATGGCTGTGAAGTCACAGAATCACAGAATCACAGAATTACAGGGGTTGGAAGGGACCTCTAGAGATCATCGAGTCCCCCCCCCCGAAGTCTTCTTTTCTAGATGTCCTCGATTACTGTAAAGTAACACTAGAAGAACAGGGGTGGAAGATTAAATAATAAGGTGAAAGGAGAAAATTCACTTATTTGTCCAATCAAGGACCAAGGATAACCACAAAGAATACCAGGCCTGACCTAATGATTCTGAAAGTTCAGCAAAAAGAACTGTTCTGGAACCACTGCAGGGTTGTTTGGATACTACTGTCTAGCTCAGGGAAAAACTGCATACCTGATGACAAGCAGTCTCCTCACATTACTTCTTATGCTCTCAGAGGAGGAAGAAGATCCTGCAGCAGTTGCATCATGGTAATTCTCAAGCCTGCTGATTTTTGGTGATTTCCTGAGAAAACTACGATTTTTAATATATAACTGATATATATGCATATAACTGGAAGGAATCCTGATGCTTTGGTTCCTATTTTTGCCCCCTTGATCACATAACCAGCAAACACCGTCAATTTCTTACTTTCTGTGGAGAACTGTATATTGGCTAAGCAAAATAAATAAATAAATAAATAAATCTTATTTATAGGATATGACATCATTGTTAGGGGTTTTCTGGAGTAATCCCACTTGCTGACAAGCACAAACCTAAAGCAAGCAATTGGACTGGCACAAAAATTGTAGAGAAAAGCTTTGTTTATATAAAGTGACTGCCAAATTCTTCTTCTCGATGTAACTGAAGTTCTCATTCGGTGAAACGTGTGTTGGGATCCTGCCAATACAATTTAGGGCAACTATCTAAGCTTCTCTCCAGGACAGCCTGGTTGTAAGACAGTTCTGTTCTTCCAGCTAAAAATCAAGCATAGATCTCTTCAGAGCACACAAATGCTGTCTCCAGCTCAAAATGAGAGTTCACCAAAAAAGAGGAGGTAGAAAATTCTTTTCCGTTATAAAACCTTTGTGCTCAGCCTTTTTAAGGCCTTTAGTTTCTTCTGGCATGAGACCAGAAAATGCTATGAAAATGTTGTCAGGGACAACTGAGAGGAAATATGAAATCAAATACTCAAGAAAATCCAGAAATTTCTTACCGAAATGCACAGGCAGAAGAGGAACAGGAGATCTCTTTAAGGGCAGATGTGATGAGTTTTGACAAATACAGGCACTAATTTAAAACTTTATTTGGATGAAACAGACATGGCAGAATAAGGTAGAGGTCCTCCAATACAGAGAAATGCATAGCAACTTCAGCAGCATTTATGCTAAGAATCAAATATTTCCTTCTTTTTAATACCTTGTTAAATCAATCCAGTTTCTCCTAGTCAAGCCTAGAAAGAAAACTGCTAAATTTGATTGAAATATCTGCTTGAATTTAAAAGATGTACAAACAAAAGTACTTAATGACCTGTAAGATAAGTCAGTTATATCAGATATATTCCAGCATTATCAGCAAGACTGCTACGAGTATTATAATTATTTTCAAATTTAAACTGAAATTCTCATGACTTATAGTTTCTACAAATATTGTGTTATTGAATAATAAACATACAGAAACCACTTAATTAATCTATTTTTACCAAGATATTAAAGTTAAAGTCATTTTATACACAGTGTTAACACTGATACACCATGAAGAAAGTCCATCTAAAAAATCAAATTAAGCAACATAACCAGTTTCTTGCATACAGACCAAGAGATTTAAATCACATTCTACAGTTAATGCATGTCTCGGACTGCCTGACCTTTTCACAAGGCTGTGCACAATGCAAACATTCAGTGTGCCTCTATAATGCATTTTTATTCATTACACATATACAATATCATGAGACAGAAAAAAGGGGAGACATTTGCTTTCTACCATCAGTTCTATGTTAGGATTCTAACTCCATGAAGCCAATAATGTTTGCTATGAAAACTTCATACTACTTTTGTTCCAAGTCATTTTCCTACAGAAACATCTTTAATTTTAGTATCTGTGATTAACTGAACACGATAGCACATACCCACCAAAACTACAGCCAAGCATGTATTTTGCAGTGAACCACCCAGTGCTAGTTCAGATTCTTTTACTGAAATTTGCTGGAGTTTACCCCCTAACCAAGGGGACCCATTTTGGAATATTTTCACTCCATTGCATTGTCTGAATGGTTTCACTTTTAGAATTATTCTCTCAGGAAAAGCAAAGTCCTGCAAATGTTTATCCCAAGATTCTACAGAATTGATCAAGGAATAGTACTGCATGTGCAATGGTCTGAACCAGAGCTAAGTAGAAGAGCTTTGACAACTGGACTTGTCAACAAATATAACTATGTTCAAAAACAAACAGGAATGGAAATAACTTGTCTGATGCTATACACAAGTGTTCTGGAGATTTTTGATCTCTATTATGACAACAACATTTTCAACCTGGACTATCTCAGTAGGATGCTGTGTTTCTCAATGTCAGCTGTCTGCTGTGACTGCGAAGAAGCAGAATGGCTACAGTAGGTCATTCTTTATGCTGGCATATGCCTGACAATGAGAACTGCATAAAGATAAGCAAGAACTGCAAAAAGGTGAGCAGAACTAGGGAAATAATTCTGAACTTGTACTTGGAACTGGTGAGGCCCCACCTTGAGCACTGTGTTCAGTTTTGGGCACCTCAGTACAGAAAGGACATTGAGGTGCTGGATCAGGTCCAAAGAAGGTCAACAAGGCTTGTGAAGGGCTTGGAGAATGATCTGCATGAGGAGAGACTGAAGAAACTGGGGCTGTTCAGTCTGGGGAAGAGAAGGCTGAGGGGAGACCTTACTGCTCTCTTCAAATACCTGAAAGGTGACTGTAATGAGAGCGGGGTTGGTCTCTTTTCACTGGTGACAGGATGTTTACTCTGCTCTTCTGCCTTCACAGATGCCAACTGGTCGTATCCACTGCATTAACTGATCAGGTTTCAACTTGCACTTACTTAGTAATTTGTCTCTTTCTTCCACATATGAAGCCATTCCAGAATTTCATTACTCTGATAGTAAGACACCACACTTCAGCATTTCATTATTATTTTTTTAATTAATTCATCCTTGTGATACCATTCACCCTGCTGTATCCAAGAGCCTGTTCTTCCAGGCTTTTCTTAAATCTGTTGTTAGAAGACAGACTTTATTATCCTCAACACAACGGTATTTTTGTTGAAATCCATTCCAAGCAGATGTCCAGATATTCACAGAGAACACCACGTAATGAATCACTAGCTTCTTTGTGAAACAGTATTAACAATTTAATTTTTTCCTAGAAATACTCTATTTGATAGAGAGTAAAGATTATTTGTATTTTCATGGCAGTATTTCAGGATCTTTTGTCACTACTGTTACAGTCATCAGACTAAATGATTCTTCCTTAGGGATGTTCCAGTCAACCCTCCCAATACTTTTCTATCAAATGCTCTAAGTATACACACATTTTGAGTCAAGGTATTAGCTGAAGTATTTAATATCTCTGGTAACAAGACCAGTTTCAAAAAACCATAATCTTTCTCTCTAAAGTATATTTCATAATCTTCCATACCAACTCTATGGGAACCATTAGGTCACGGCCTGAATCAGTGATTGAACACCTTGTGAAGGTATTGTGTAGCCAGTCCTGGGAGCACTGGTGAAGAAATTCACCTGTGTGACCAGATACATCCCTCCCTAACCACATTAAAGAGAAGCATCTCTCCTCAGAGATCACCTCCTTTGCATTATTTGGTGAGACTTAATCCTCAGATGGAGGGGTGTTTCCTTCCTTATTACCAGATGGTGACCTCTACCTTCTTGGGTGATCTGAAACTGGTTTAAAGTAGCCGTATCTGCCACCATTTATCCATACACCACTGTTACATTACCAAACATCTGGTCACTTTGAACACTTAATTCTGCTCAACTAAACAGAAGTACTCTATTTATTAATAAGTAATTATATAGCATTGCAGCTGTCTTGAGTGAGTTACTTAAAACCTTAGCTGTAAGGTTTTAAAACCAACAGGTTTATACTGTATACTTTGTATCACTACATTAGTTAACTCTCTCACAAACCCCACAAACTTCCAAGTTAATATCTGAAGAACCAGCTTAATAAAAACAGTAATCTTAATTTGGGAAACGTCTTTTATGTAATACTTACAATAGCACAGATTAAATCCTGGACATCTTAAGAGATGGCTTCGGTGTTCCTGAACAAAATTCCCAGAATATAATCGTTATGTAGCAGAATGAGGACTAGACCTTCACCTGCTTTTAAAAAGCTATTTCATTTTGGAAATCTAGCTACAGACATTAATCATTCTGAATAATATTTAGGCATCTTGGTATTATTAACTCCGATAACATGATAATGTTATATATGATAATAACATGATGTGTGCCCCTGGTGGCACACGGTGTTAGAACCACTGCTTGCAACACCGGAGGGCCTGGGTTCGAATCCCCCCTGTGGCGCAAGCGGTAGAAGTGCCGCTCTGCTACACTAGAGGGCTCGAATCCCGGGAGTTGGACTCGATGATCTCTAAGGTCCCTTCCAACTCGCACGATACTATGATACTATGATGATGATATGAAGTACTCCAGACAAACCGCAAGGCATCTTCTGTCAACAGTTTCTTGTTCAAGCACAAATCAAATTAACATCTGCCGGTTCCTTTAAAATTTCCAAGACTAAATGAAAGAATAGTACTTACTTATAATTGTCATCTTCCATAAATTTCTGAAGTTCCTCAATGTAACGAACAGACTTCAAATACTTTTGTACATGGGGTAGTGTTGTAAGATGTTCTGTAGAGTGTTAAAACAAGGCAAATATTTGCATAATCCACAATAAAGGTTTACCTTTTTTTTTTTTTTTTTTTTTTTTTTTTTCTGGTTCTCATGACCATCTTAATAGAAAGAGAGGATGTGAACTTCTCTATAGAATAAATAAAACAGAACTATTACTTTGACTCTAAGAAGACTTTAAAGATTTCATTAATCAGAAGTGATGCTTGGTTGTTAAAGAAAACATATCAGTTGCATGCCATCATCATAACACCTAGAGGATTTTATCATATGCTGTTTCACAAGTGGAAAAGAGTTCCTTTCACGTAAGCCCTGCTTGGATTCTGTAAGGATTGTTTTGGGGGAAATCAAAGTGTGCAGCAATGGCTACTGATGATTCTCATATGCATATGAGGTGAGAAAACTTCAAAAATTATGATGCTGCATATCAAGATAAAAATATGCTAAATTCAGAAAGACAGAAAAATCCTTTGAGGGTATGGTGCATGAACAGGAACACATCTTGTAGTATCTGAATTAGTGCTAACACTCTCACAAATACTAGTGTCTTAAAGGCACTTATTATTCCATAAGATTGGTTCTTCAAGGCCATGTTTTAATTTTCATTCTGATTTTAACAAAAGAAGTTAAAATTAATGCAATGAAGGAGGTTGTCCCACTGTCAAAAGGAAAAGGTCAGTGAGATAAGATTTCTTTTATCAAAGTATTTCGAGACAAATTGAAAGTCACAATAATAACATGAAAGGTAAATAATATAGCCCTTCAGAATCATACACTCTCATGACTAATCCATAGCTTTAAATATCTTATACCAAAATCTACAACAAAGGACAAGGGTCAGGTACTTAAACATACTTAAACATGTAACTTTCTCATAATCTAAGATTTAATCTTTTTTTCTTGTTTTTTTTTTCTATTAAAAACTTCCCAAACCAGAGCATTTAAATGTTCTGAATTTATTTCATTGTACAGCTACTGTCAAGGTTTTCCAGCTTGTTTTATGTTTAAGTAATGAAAATTCATGGTAAATACTCAGCAATATGCTCAGTATTTGTCAAGACCCCCAAAGCAGCACATTTCTTGACATGAGGTTTTTCATACCAGGCTAGAATTGCAGAAATGAATTTTAGAGCACAATTTTGTTAATAAACAGAAGTAACATCATCTTCCTCACTAAGTGAGGCATAGGAAAAAGTTTAATAGAGAATTTAATAGCAGTTATATTGAAATATTTGTATTTCATTCTGTAAACTTTTCATCATGACACTAACAACAAAATGGTAACGAAACTGACATACTGCATACTCCAAAAACATAATATCTACTAGAAAGGAAAGATAAAGATGTATTTCCTGCTGACTGCTGGTCCTGTCAGCCGTACTTGGAATTATACAATTTGTAGTCCATACATAGCAGTAAACGCTGCACAGTTCTGTTACAGTTCTTACAGTTTAGAATATATGCCCATTTGCTTAATTGTGTACAACTCTACAGATCTTATCCTCCTGTGTTGCCTTTACACAGGTTAGAAACCTCTTATCATGTCACTGAAGACACTTTAATTAAGATTTCATAGAAGTAAAAAATAAAATATTACCAACCGTAGTTACAGGAGACTTGCAGATCAGCTATTGTTCGGAGAATATTGTTCATTTGATTGGATCTTTGTTCATTTTCCATAATGCTGCCTGAAGCAGGATATGCAGAATCAATGTAGATTAAGTCGAGGAGATAAATTCCTGAAACAAACAAATTAATCAACTCACTGATCTGGTGTTTCATATAGAAAAAGTTGCACAATTGTTAATGAGCAAAATGGCCAGCAATGATTGACCACCACTATTAAATAAAGGACTCATTTGATCAAACATGTCACAGATCATGCTATAATTCTATAATATGTCTTTAGAAAAAGGACAGAACAGGTTTTGCTCTTGTGCAATTTGTAGGCTGAAGTCTACCATGAAAAAATTATAGAGCCATAACTAATGAACATGAGAACTTAGCATTTTTGGCTTTTCAGTAGGTCTCTTATCATGTGTAAGCAACCCACTGCCAACATTTTCTGGTGTAAGAGCACTACTGGTATCTTCTTGTTTGTTTACAGTTACTTCCCATTCCATCTTTCAAATTCAGCTAAGAACTTCCTCTGGAATGCATGATAAAATCATAGCTCTGTGGGAGAACTGCACTGAAGCTGTAAGAACACCACTGAAGTGTGCTGCATCTCACACATGCAGGGCTGCCTTAGACACAGAACCTGCCTGTGCAGTCTTGCAGGATGAGTTGGACAAGCATCTTTTCCCTACCACAAGAAAGTTTCTCAGAAATAATATGCTGAACAGAAATTACTGCACGCACTTCATTCAGTAATCACTGCAGCTATTACTGCTGTGTGCCAAAACCATTATCTCAGCCTGACTTTACTTTAAAGGATTGTTCTGACATTTAAGTCAGCTAAAAGTCAAAACTTAAACTAATATATTCTTAAACTATTATATAAGATGAATAGGGAAGCTTGTGTTTCTTTTTTGCATAACAAAGAAAGGAATATTCTTTTCAACAGTAAAATAACTCATGTACTATAAAAACCTGCCATATTTCCATATCACATTTTCCATATCAGATTTTCCATACTCTTTTTCGAGTGTGCATATATTTGTATATAATTAATGACTTTTCCCCCCACGTTTTCTTGCCTGCCACCACTCTTAGTGTTTCAGGAAAAGAGCTAGCTGGCTCAGTTATTCTTCCAGCTTCAGCACATTACATTCTCTCAATAAATTCCAGCTATTAAAGCAACAGGAAATGCGATTGTGCTGGTCAAGCAGAATTTTCTCAAAACGAAGGGAAGCAACTACAATAAACTGAATGGAGAATGTCTAAGCAACACACTCCTCTCCGAAAGAACTTTAGTATGCGTGAATTAATTACTAATAATCTTTGGAAGTGTATTACGTTTGTGCAGTAAAAATAAATTATTTTTCATGTTATCTACTGGCAGTTAGTATGCCTCAAACTTATTCAAAAATATATATATGTAAGATTTCCATTAGGGAAAATATAAATTTTTACCTTAAATTAAAGCATAATTATGTATTCTCTAGTGCTCTGTTACATACTGCTACCATCAAGAGTAGTAAGTTATAAATCAGCAGCAAGAGTCAACAAAATTCAAGAAAAGCCACATAACTTACTGAAGTTTGCTGCTTTACAGTTCATGAAAAACAGATCAGGCAATTTTGCTAGATTTACACAAATACTAAGTATCTGCAGAAGCACAATCTCCTTCACATGCTGACTTCACTTGACATTTCATTAATATGTTGTTCTACAGTTCAGATTCACACTTTCTGTGTAATTCTACATATCTCAAGAACTATCTGCAAGATCTGCACCACCTTTTTTTCCTGACACTCAGAAACAGAATCACAGAGCAGATTGAGTTGGAAAGGATCTTTAAGATCACCCAGTTCCAAGCTCCCTGCTATAGGCAGGGACACCTCCCTCTAGACCAGGCTGCTCACAGCCCTATCCAGCCTGGCCTTGAATGTTTCCAGGGAGAAGTCATCTATACCCTGCCAGCAACCTGTCCAAGGGTCCTTCTTCTTGCAAGAATTTTTCTCACTAGCTTGCTTGTTATCTGAATCTTCTGATATCTGACAAGCCGATAAGTAAAGAGTTCGTTGGGTCACAAATTGGATTATGCCCAGCATTAGCCAGGTTGTAAATGCCTACCTTATTTCTTTCATTTAAGCCTATTCATGCATGTATCCTTCCACTGCTTAGGAAGTTGTAGGTAAAAAATTATACAAACTATCACAGAAAAATGAAGAAATAGACAGAGAAGCAGTGAAAAGCAGTAACAAAACCAATTCATTCTGAACTGTTAACGTTTTGCTGGGAAACCATAAGGTTATAACCGTCTCCTGACCTTACACAAACCACCCAATATGGGCTAGGGAAGACTGCATCCTTTACTGACACACAGACAGAACAGACAAGAGTGCTCCAATGGACACTGTTAAATTCAGAATCTCACCAGAAAAAAAAAAAAAAGATATATAATCGTTATAAATGAGTGGAATATAGTTGGGTTAACAACACATAAACCAACTGGCATTACCTCTCTGGAGTAGAAAAAAACATAAAGATAAAAGATGCTTACAAATTGGGTCAAGTTTTACAGCCTATTTTAGCTTCCTTCACTGGCCCAGAAAAATCTTAAAATATTTCTTCCCATGTTAAATCTGCTCTCTTTTGAGGATATAGTAATTCTTACAAATACACTTAGAGTTTATAAAGTAGAGGTTCATATGACTCAGACTACCCTAACACTTAAAGCTTATAAGAAATCTGCGGTATTTACTGCTTGCTAAAAAACATTATGAATTTGTTGTCAGTTTTCCTTTCTACAAACTTCTACCTCTAGAATGACAGAACTCAGTACCAGTATTGAAAATGTACCTAACTGTTAAATGACAGACACTGAATGGAAGAGGGAGTGACTGAGTTTGGTTTTTATACCTACGTATTGTCCTGTTAATTAACTTACAGCAGCGCATTTCATCTGGGTCTACACACTTGCAAACTGTGAAAAATAACATTTTCACTTATGAAAATTAGGTGAATAGGCCAACATAGTTACTTTTGTATTTTTACTGTGGGTAGTAATTTAAATCTAAGAGATCACAGTCAATTTCCCAGAATACTGTCTCCTGGTAACTATAAAGGAGATATTGCTGCCGGGTAGTGGTGCTTGCTTGCCATCTTAACACAACATTGGAAACCAATAGTATTACTGTTTCCACTTAGCATTCCTGAAGTGTTATCTAATTTCCACTTCTCTCTCTCTCTCCAGCTTTGCAGGAAAACTAGCAGTCTCTGCTAAGTCTGTCAGTGAACGGCATGCACATCTGCTCTGTAAATAGTCTATTAAATGACTTGAACTTGACTGTTAAAAAAAAAAAACCTAGAATAAATCGCCTCTCCACAGGACACAGTGTGGGCTCTCCCAAGCATGGTCGGACTACAGCCTGTCCTGCCTTCATCAGGGCAATCAGTGGCATTGTGAACTCTTCTATATACATGATGTGATGATAGGGATAGATAAGAATCAACTTACTTTGATCAGAGAAAACAAAATTATTCCTCTCAGCAAAAGACTTCAAGACCTGCCTCTCAAAGGAAAGACTCAGATTTGCACTATGCCAAAGAAAACACATACCACTGGCTTTTCAAACGTTGGCTTATATTTGTGCTACTGTGCACAGAAAAGGCTTTCAAAGATGTGAAACCATCGGGATATTTTCCAGAGGGTGAGCTCATGGGCAGCTGCTTCCACAGGCAAAACATTTTCCAGTGATACTGACTTTTCTCCATTGTCACTAAAATCAATTTTGCAGCTGGTTACTGCATGTAGAGAATACTGTATTTATTAGTTTATGGCATCATGGAAATAACAACACAAGAATAGCATGGCTCAATAATATATAATTAAACTCGTCAAGTAAAGAAGAGAGATTATTAAAAAACAAAACAAATCAAACAAAAAAAAAAAAAAAACAAACTATAATATCTAGCTCTTGAATTTTTACTCCAGAGCTCAATCAAAGCAGTAATATTACCACAGTTTTAACACAGGGAAACTGAAAAACTACATGCAAAAGAGAAGTGAACTTGAAATGTAGTAGTCAGTGCAGCCAGATCATGCATTCTGAGCATTCCAAGTACTAGAGAGCAACTTCCAAAGTTAAGTTTTTTTGAAAAGCCTTTTCCCACATACAGTATTGAAGTTTTACCATACTAAAAAAGCAGGGGACAGAGAGAAAGCTACTTATCAATTGATGAACGGGTTGAAAGTCGGAATCACTATAGTAAGCAGTCTGTAAAACCAAAGACGCCATTCTCAGCAGATTAGCTCATAGTCAGAGAAGAGACTACAGTTTTGTGGTATCATCGGTTTCAAAAAATTTGGACCCTTTCCATTGACTAACGTCTGGAATATTTTTCTACAGAACCAAAGTTATATACCGTGACTCTTGTCAGGACTTGGAATACTCCAAGAAACTGAACGTGCATCTTTGCCAAGGCAACGACATGCAATTTCTAACAGATATTGCCAGTTTAGTGGCCAAACGAATGTGATCACTTAGAGGAAAGTAAGGGCAGGATTAAGACCAGTTTCATTTATTTCTATCTGATGCCAGCTAGCCAGAACTCTCACATATACCAATGCATACTATGAGGCTGAGTAAAAAATACAAAAAGCTTTATCGGAGAAATTATTTATATTATTTTTACTTCAACAGTTCCAAATTCTTAAACATTCCCAAGAAATGCTGACTTTTGTTACTTCTTACAATGCATCGCATGCTTTTACTACAATCACTGATCCCTGACCAACTGATTTTCCTTCTTCGACCCCGTGTTAGAAGAATCTCTCCAACACAAACAGGGTTCAAATCCACATGAAGCAGCACTGCACACTTGAGTCACCTATGGCACACATCACTTTCAACCCCACCTATGTTTGCCACTGTTTTCACTTCCTTATTCAGCCTTTTCATTTTACATGTACATTCTAAAGGTAACATTATTATTATTATTTTTTTAATTAGCCTCAGAATGTTTGATTTTTCTCTCTTTGTAGAGTATTCCCCTTACTGTGACCTAATAGTCATTTACAGGACCTTAAACAAGCACCTCAAAACTTAAACTTATTAATATACCCCTTTTCTGCTCAAGCACCCAGTTTTAACTGTAGCTTTATATAATTATTTAAAATGCTTTAAAGTATCTTACTGATGACTGCTACAATGGGAGTTGTTGGAGATAGCTTGACATAACAATATGGACAATTGTTTTCATGCTGAAACCATTGAATGTGGAAATGATGAACTTCCCAACTTCTGACAGGCTTAAGAGCTTCTGTTTATTATTAAAGAAGAAGGCAGGTGCAATTTGCATATGCATATTTAAATTAGAACCTCAAAACCGTTTCCTCATGCAGTTTCACTGGATTTAGACTATAGCGTGTCTCTGTGTTTTCCTGTTAAACAACAGAGCTCTCTGGCAAAATTCACACTAATACTACAAACACTAAAACAAGGATTGAACTAATCCAGCTAACTTCTCAAGTAAGTACCTTATTATTTTTTGTCACAAGAAAAGAAACACAGTCGTGAAAATATTTCAAGTCAGACTTGTAAAAAAATCAGAGGTGGTCCCAATAGATGGCCATCAAAATGACTACAACGTTAGAAAATGTGTCCAAGGAAGAAAGCTGAAGGAAATGGGTTTGTTCAGCCTAGAGCAATGAAGGTGCAGAAGCAAGTACTAACCAGTCTTCCAGACTTAAAATGAGGTTATAGGACAGATGGAAATACTCCATTCAGATACACAGCAACAGAATATGAGGTGATGATAGAAATTCAGGTTAGTCAGCAGGATCTGCTTTTGTGGCACTCTGTGACACAGGACTTAGTAGGTCAGGTTGACTGTTGGACTTGAAGGTCATTTTGAACATAGATAATACTGTGAAATTCGTCCCAGATAAAAATTCTTCACTATGAGAACAGATTTTAGAATCAATTGCCCAGTGTTGTGAAGAGTTAATCACATGACAACTCCTCCTCCACTCAGGAGAAAAAGACAGAGGGGAAGGAAGAGGAGAAAAACTAGACTGAGATAGGAGAAACTAATTTATTTAAAGGAATACCAGATAATACAGAATAATTAAGAGTAATCACAGAATCACAGAATTGTAGGGGTTGGAAGGGACCTCTAGAGATCATCAAGTCCAACCCCCCTGCCAAAGCAGGTTCCCTACACCACGTCACACAGGTAGGCGTCCAGGCGGGTCTTGAATATCTCCAGAGAAGGAGACTCCACCACCTCCCTGGGCAGCCTGTTCCAGTGCTCCGTCACCCTCACTGTAAAGAAGTTCTTGCGCACATTCGTGCGGAACTTCCTATGCTGAACTTTCAGCCCATTTCCCCTAGTCCTGTCCCCACGCACCACTGAAAAGAGACCAGCCTCGCCACTATGGCTCCCACACTTCAGGTATTTATAAACCTGGATCAAGTCCCCTCTCAGCATTCTTTTCTCAAGGCTAAACAGACCCAGTTCCCTAAGTCTCTCCTCATAGGGGAGATGCTCCAGGCCCTTCACCATCTTTGTGGCCCTCCGCTGGACTCTTTCCAAGAGATCCCTGTCTTTTTTGTACTGGGGAGCCCAGAACTGGACACAGTATTCCAGATGAGGCCTCACCAGGGCAGAGTAGAGGGGGAGGATCACCTCCATCAACCTGCTGGCCACGCTCTTTTTAATGCACCCCAGAATGCCATTGGCCTTTTTGGCTACAAGGGCACACTGCTGGCTCATGGCCAACCTGTCGTCCACCAAGACGCAGACCAAGTCCCTCTCAGCAGAGCTCTTCTCCAGCAGGTCTTCCCCCAGCCTGTACTGGTGCATGCCATTATTTCTACCTAGGTGCAAGACTCTACACTTGCTTTTGTTAAACCTCATCCGGTTTCTTCCTGCCCAGCTCTCCAGCCTGTCTAGGTCTCGCTGAATGGCCGCACAGCCTTCAGGTGTGTCAGCCAATCCTCCCAACATCGTGTCATCAGCAAACTTGCTGAGGATGGTCACTGTCCCCTCATCAAGGTCGTTGATGAAGATGTTGAACAAGACCGGACCCAGTACCAACCCCTGGGGGACACCGCTAGTCACAGGCCTCCAGCCGGACACCGCACCGCCAATGACAACCCTCTGCACTCTGCCAGTCAGCCAGTTCTCGATCCACTTCACCGTCCACTCATCTATCCCATATTTCCTCAGCTGTGTTAGAAGGATGTCATGGGGGATAGCATCAAAAGCCTTACTGAAATCAAGGTAGACTACATCTACCTTGTAAAATAAATCAAATTGTATAATAAATCAAAATGTACAAAAAATAAAACTGTAGAGTCAGTCTGAATTGGCAGACCCTCTGTGGCTCACCTCCCAGAAAAGACAAGAGAGCACTTCACCCATCTCCTGGTATTGGTAAATGTAGTATATCCCAATGCGTCTCCCTCTTAGAGAGTCAGAACCCACCTAATACTGCTAGAGAGAGAAATAGGAAACACAGCTCTGCTGTGCAGTGTCTCTGCACCCAGCATACTGCTGCAGGATGTTATACTATGCAATACTGATAAAATCATGACACCTAGAGAAAGAGGGCAATTTGCCTTGGTGGAAATATTCAAGATGCTGCTTGATAGGGCCCTGGATAACCTAATCCAAGGCCCTTGCTTCCAGCAGAAAATTGGACCAGATAAACTCCAGGGGCCCTCCAGCCACAATTTCTCTAACATTCTATGATAAATATGCCAGCCTATGCTTCTGTGTCTGTTACTATAGGACAGTGTGGAGTACAAAAGTTGTAGTAATCAGTTGTTACAAGGCTATGTGTCTATTCAAGTAGACAACTGTCACCAATTTTAACTGAAAAAAAAGACTGCTTATAAGCGCTTAGTTTAATCACGAGAATTAAGAAAATCTGACCTTGAAAGAAAACATAACTAAAGAGAACATTTTATTTTGGCTTTACCAACTAAGATTTGATGTTGGTGAGATACACATTTAAATATGTTGTAAGACTGGTCCAGTGAATAAACAAGAACATGTTAATCTGTACTCTGAAGTAATAAACACCATCATCGTATCTGAAACAGTGTTACAGATTCCAAGCAAAAAAGCACAGTGTATGGCAAGCAAGTCTGCCAATTTATTATTGTTATTATTATTACTTGAAAAAGCAATATATTTAAAAAAAAACAAAGATGTTCTGTATCGGAATGTTTTCTTGATCATATGAAATTTCTTGACTGAATCAAACTAACTTCTCATGTTTATGCTTATTATGCAAAACATTAAATTCTCTCTTTTTTGGTTTTAGGGACCAGAAAACATTGCTGGATGGCCACATTCCCTCTCTGGGCTTTATTATACCTGGAAAGCATAGAAAAACTGCTTTGGAATATTTACTCTGGAACAGATACTCTATTACTGACCCAGCATTCCTAACAAATGATGACATCCAAATTGAGAGTTTCACTGGAAACTTGTTTCACAGGTTCAGTAAGTTTTCAGTGGAGAATGAATTTATCAGAATAAAATTTAGCAATCATTTGGCAAACACTCTTCATAGGTTAAAAAACAGTGTCAACATATCACCTAAACACAGCATTGCTCTGATCTACAACCCTGCCACCAAAATCACAAATCATTCAATAACTTCAGTGAATATTCTGAGAACTATTTTACTTTGTGAAAAACAAGAGGTTAAAGTTACCAGGTACAAATGGTATTATGTATGCTTACGAGATAAAACAGTGTAAGAAGTTGTTGTCGGTTATTGTTGTTGCTACCTCTGTCAGAACACAAACTAAAACAAGCTTACATTTTAAAAATACAGTATTTCCAGAAAATATTGACAGATTTGACCCAACTGGCACTCACAGTATTTCCAAATATGTTTTTAACAACTGGAAGTAGCAGAATCCATACTTGCTACTACAGCATGTACACAAGTCCTAAAAACAGTTTCATTCAAAAGCAATAGTTTCAACAACTGGATTGAAAAAGCAACTATATTACTCTTAGACAAGTCCTTTGAAAGGCAGAGCAACTGTAAAATCAAGCATTCATTCAACAAAATTTAAAACTGAATACCAGGACTGGTACAACTTTTAATTCCCTCCTCTGCCAAGAGCATCTGTGTTATCCAGTTTCTTCTGGCTCCCTCTATAACTGGAAAAAGAAATCTAAGGATCACCATTTCCAGAAAAAGAGAGAAACTTTTGATCATATCATCTTCTCAGGAGCTGCAGCATCTCTTCAAGATGACTTACAGACTTGAATATCTCAAATACTTAGTTATTCCTGATATGGCACACATAAGTCATGTTCTAGTTATCTTTAGATTTTAAGAAAGCAATGTTACAAATAATACTTTATATATAACATAGATTATAAAACAAACATAACATGCAGTCTGCAGGCTTAGCAGAGTGCCTTGTTATAAAATGCTGTTTCTGTTTGCACAGAAGTGGCAACCAAAGAGAATACTTAAGAGTACAGTTTCACATTTTAAAGATAAGGTTTTTGTATCTGCTTGGCACTAGTGAGGCCACATCTGGAATACTGCATTACAACACAGACATCAAACTGAACAGAGGCCAACCTAAGACTACTGGGATGTCCTGACGAGCAGGAACATATGACACATGAGGGAAGGCCTAAGGAACTGGGCTTGTTTAGCCTGGACAGAAGGGGCCAGAGGTGCAGAACATAACTGCGGACATTTCTCTAACAAAAAAGGACTGTGTGGGAGTTGTACAGATCAGAGCCAGATTCTTCTCAGAGATGCACTGCAACAGGACACGAAGCAACTGACATAACTTGCAGCAATGGAAAACCCACTCAGCATAAGAGTTAAGAAAAATCAAATGCTGTTAGAGGGGTCAAGCACTGTAATGTCTCCCAGAAAGGCGGTGAACTTGGATTTCTGGACATTTTCAAAACACAGATGGACAATTTCCTGAGTATCCTAATTTAATTTTTAAATAAGCCCTGTTTTGAGTAGGAAGTTGAACCAGTTAATCTCTAGAGACCCTTTTTTCTGTGTGCATTTTCCCCTTCCTGCAGTTAACTTGCCGATGTGACTGTGGCACTGGCCTGAGAATCTTGTACCTATATGCAGTCTGATAGAAATCTGGCTAGAGAATAGCAATTGTGATGGATATTCTAGCAGATAATGCTCTTCCTAAAATAAAATGTGTTTATTATTTTAAATTCATTAACAGATTTTGAGATCACTGATCATCAAGCATTGCTCACATATACTCATAACTGTGCAATCTTGCTGGAGACCAGTAATGAGTGAAGAACCCAAGGTCTGAGTACTGAACCCAACCCTATTCAACATTGCCATTAATTATATGGATAATGGTGACCCTCAGAAAGTTTGCTGATGATAGAGAACTGAGGAGGTGGCAAATACGCAAGAGGGTCATGCTGCCATCCAGAGTGACCCTGACAGGCTGCAGAAATAGGCTAGCAAACTTTTTACACAGCACAAGGAACACTTTTCCTCTACCTATGGAGTAACAACAACAGGCACCAGGGCTTGCTAGGCGAAAAGTAGCTTGACAGAATAAGACCTGGGGGTCCTGGTGGGCACCAGGTTGAATGTAGGCTAAGATGGCCACAGACTTCTGGCCACATTGAGCAAAATGCTGCCAGAAAGTCAAGAGGGGTGATCCTTCCTCTCCAAGTCAGCACTGGTGAGGCCGCACCAAGAACACTATGTCCAATTATGGGCTCTCCGGTACCAGAGATGTGGACATAATGGATAGAGTACAACAAAGGACCATAAAACTGATAAAAGAACTGAAGTATCTCTCCTATAAGGAGAGGCTGAGAGAGCTGGGATTGTTCAGCCTAGAGAATACAAGGCTCTGGGGTATCTTATCAACGCCTAGAAATACCTGAAGGGAGACTGCACTAAGGACAGCTCTTTTCAGAGGTGCCTGCTACCAGGACAAGGGGCAATGGGCACACACTGGTATACAAGAGGTTTTGTCTAAACAGGAGGATGCACTTCTGTGCTATGTGGGTAACAGAGCACTGGCACAGGTTGCTCCAAAAGTTTCTCCTTCCTGGAGTTCTTCAAAAGCAATCTGGACATGGCTCTGGGCACCCTGCTCTGGGTTCAACCTGAGCAGCGGTTGAACCTGATGGCCTCCAGAGCTCCATTCCCACCTCAAGTAATCAGTGATACAATATACACTGCTGAAAGAGACACATCTGATCTTCAATATTTGTCCTTACTTACATGACAACTCCGAACATAGCTAGGGGAACTGTGTGCTTCTTTCTGAATCAAACACTATCAACAGATTCAGTGGAAGTATAAAAAAAAGTGGACTTTTTTTTTCCTACTGGACTTATCCCAGAAAAAGCTGGTAAACCAAAAGCTGAAAGCTTTCTAGCTCTCGGATTTAGAAAGAATCAGTCTTTCCCCTGGTCCACGTATGTGCCAACAGTTTCTTCCTTATTTTGCCCTATCCATTAATGTGATTTTATCACGCTTACAGTTTTCTTTCTTAGTCATGTCTCTTCTGTGTCCTCTAAGTCATAAGAACAGGATTAAGAACAAACCCAAAGCACAACTTAAGTTGCTCAATGTAACTCTTCAATTTTTTAAAAACATTAAGAAGAATTAAATAACAAAGAACAAATGTGAATGGAACAATTATTTTATTCACTAAATAGTAAATGATTTTAAAAACTGCTGTTTAACTCTTCTAAGGCTGTTTGTGAATTGAATGTAATTCACTGAATAGTCTTGGATGAAATTTTATTTTGCTAAGCTTGATTTCCTAATCAGAAGAACAGTTGTATCATAGTATCATAGTATCATAGTATCATAGTATCATAGTATCGTGCGAGTTGGAAGGGACCTTAGAGATCATCGAGTCCAACTCCCAGGTTTCGAGCCCCCTGTGTAGCGAAGCGGCACTTCTACCCCCTGCGCCACAGGGGGGATTCGAACCCGGGCCCTCCAGTGCCGCAAGCAGCAGCTTATACCACTGCGCCACTGGGGGCACATTTATTTGTTGTCATTTATTTCTCTCTCTTTCTCCCCCCCCCCTCCCAAAAGCTCAACTCTGAAACATTTTCTTCAAACAGAGCAACCTGCTAAGTCAAACCATTAAAGTGCAGCTGATTTTTTGCGTTTAACATTGTTCAGTGCTGCTTTGGAAAAAAAGGAATAGTCTTTCTGTGGAAGAAGATACATGACTAACAAAACTACCAATGCTTTTAATTGCCGTGCTGCTACTTCCCTTAGTGTTACAGACTGAGACTGTCCTTTTCAAACTTCATTAACTTTCCCACGTCAGTGATTTCTCGGATCTATCACAGAAGCATTTATTTGTATTTGGTTCTTTTTTTGTAGAGACATTAAACAAGTGGACAACATCTATACTTTTAGGAATACAAAGAAAATAACAGTGACTCAATACGATAAACATTTTCTGCTAATGCCTGGAAGGAGCAGCTGGAAATATCAGTATTCTTAAAGAGACACAACATTTCAGCATAGTTACAAATGCACAGGCTTCAAAGGAAATGAAAGTAATACAATTTCGGAGGATTGTCTTTTCAGTTTGACAGCTGATTTAAAGTGCTTTAGAGAAAACTGAACACTCCTGAAGGGCATTCACTCTTACTTTTTCATATATCACATCCTCAACTAAGAAGTCTAATGTCTTGGTGAATATCATGCAAACACAACTTGTTGCTGACCTACATAAAGTCTTACTCTTCTTTACTCAAGCATACTGACAACCTCAGAGGGGAAAAAAATAATCTGAAGCTGGGCTGCTACTCTGGCCACTGAGAAATGCCTGTAAATATCTAATACTGACTTTCTGAGAAGTCTCACCTGGAATACTAAAACAACCTCAATGAACTCATTTTCTGCATTTAATGAAAGGAATAGTATCAATACATCGTACTTAGCCATTCCAAAACTAAAAAAAGAATATGAGATCACACTGCTCCTGAATAACCTCAACCTAATGGATCACTGGAGTTAAACATTCCACATTTGTTACTGTAGCAACAGCGCCTAACATAGCAAAACAAAACAAAAAAAAAAAAAAAAAAAAGCAGATCAGAAATCAAACAACTCTCAAGATACCAGTCTGTGAAAGAAAACGTTATCAGAAGTTAGAGAGAATTAAGCTCAGGAATTTATGTCCAAAAAAGCCTCTGTCTGATGCAAACCATTCCTGCACCCATTGAAGCTGGAAAAAATTCCAAAGTTGCCCGAAACTTCCCAGCACAGCTCTCCACTACAGTACAACCAGAGAGTGCTACCAAATGTTCTAGTTTTCCCCCAAAAACCTAACCTTTTCCTTTTGCTGTTTCTATGAATCAGAAAAAGAAATTATTAAAAACAAAAAAACACAGTATTGTAATAGTAATTATTTCATCATTCTGATGTTACCTAGCAGCAGAAAGAAGAGAATGCTACAAAAAGGGATGTAGGAAAAGGCAAATACAATAGTTGTTTGTGAGACTCAGCTTCCTTTCACCAGAAAGCTGTGGTTTAGAGACTTCCTGATATAGATCTTGTATAAATATTTATGTGTGTAAGTCTGGGTGGCATTTCTTCTTTACAGCATTTCTTCTCTGAATCTGTCAGTTGAATTTCTACTCCTCTCTATGTACTTCTTGTTGTTGTTCAGTTTTTGGCTTCAATAGCTTTTGTGTAAAATGAATTCAGCAGTTCAACTACACAAGCTTCACAAAGCAATTTGTTTGACCGATTTCCCAAAGTTTGTCTTTTTAAGACTGCCACATTCTTAACTATTTTGCATAACTTGAGCTTCTAATCACTGACCCAAAGTTAATTTACATGACCAGATGTTTTATAGTATTTTATTTAGTTCTCAAAGCCAAGTTTAGCTCTATGCCACTCCTTGCTGATTGAATTACATGGGGTGGGGTGTTGCTGGACCTTATTCTCACCAACAAGGAAGGACTTGTTAAGGAAGTAAAAGTCGAGGGTACCTTGGGTTGTAGCAACCATGAGATGGTGGAGTTCGAGATCCTGAGTGGAGGAAGCAAAGCAAAAAGTAGGATTGCTACCCTGGACTTTAGGAGAGCCAACTTTGATCTCCTCCGGGACCTACTTGGGACCTATCCTGTGGGCCAGGGTGCTAGAAGGCAAGGGGGCCTGTGAGAGCTGGTTAGCATTCAAACGGCTCCTCTTCCAAGCTCAGGATCGGTGCGTCCCTGAAACTAAGAAGTCGGGAAAAGGTGCCAGGAGACCTGCGTGGATGAGTAAGGAACTCATGTGCAAGCTCCACAGAAAGAAGAAAGTACACGATATGTGGAAAAAGGGTCTGGCCACTTGGGAACAATATAAGAATGTAGTCAAGGACTGCAAAGATGTGACCAGGAAGGCTAAAGCCCACCTGGAGCTGAATCTAGCTAAGGAGATCAAGAATGATAAAAAAGGCTTTTTTAAGTACGTTAACAGCAAAAGGAAGGCTAGGGAGAATGTGGGCCCCATACTAAGTGAGGAGGGTGTTCTGGTAACAGGGGATGCTGAGAAGGCGGAAATACTGAACGCCTTCTTTGCCTCTGTCTTTAGTGAAAGGCTCTCCCTCAGGAATCCCAGACCCTGGAGGTTGATGAGAGAGTCTGGGGAATGGGAGATTTCCCTTTAGTCAGGGAAGAGGTGATCCGTGAGTGCCGAGGAAACATGAAGGTCCATAAATCCATGGGACCTGATAGGGTGCATCCATGGGTGCTGAGAGAGCTGGCGGAGGTCATTGCTAAGCCGCTCTCTGTAATTTTTCAGGGGTCTTGGAGAACTGGGGAGGTGCCTGAAGACTGGAGGACAGCCAGTGTCACTCCGGTCTTCAGAAAGGGCATGAAGGAAGACCCAGGTAATTATAGGCCAGTCAGCCTCACCTCTGTCCCAGGGAAGGTGATGGAACAGCTTGTGCTGGATGCCATCTCCAGGCAACTGGGAGAAAAGGAGGTTATCAGGAGTACTCAGCATGGGTTCACCAAGGGGAGGTCGTGCTTGACCAACCTGGTGGCCTTTGATGAAGATGTCACGAGCTGGGTGGATGGGGGGAGAGTGGTAGATGTAGTCTACCTTGATTTCAGTAAGGCTTTTGATGCTATCCCCCATGACATCCTTCTAACAAAGCTGAGGAAATATGGGTGGACAGTGAAGTGGATCGAGAACTGGCTGACTGGCAGAGTGCAGAGGGTTGTCATTGGCGGTGCGGTGTCCGGCTGGAGGCCTGTGACTAGCGGCGTCCCCCAGGGGTTGGTACTGGGTCCGGTCTTGTTCAACATCTTCATCAACGACCTTGATGAGGGGACAGTGACCATCCTCAGCAAGTTTGCTGATGACACGATGTTGGGAGGATTGGCTGACACACCTGAAGGCTGTGCGGCCATTCAGTGAGACCTAGACAGGCTGGAGAGCTGGGCAGGAAGAAACCGGATGAGGTTTAACAAAAGCAAGTGTAGAGTCTTGCACCTAGGTAGAAATAATTGCATGCACCAGGACAGGTTGGGGGAAGACCTGCTGGAGAAGAGCTCTGCTGAGAGGGACTTGGTCTGCGTCTTGGTGGACGACAGGTTGGCCATGAGCCAGCAGTGTGCCCTTGTAGCCAAAAAGGCCAATGGCATTCTGGGGTGCATTAAAAAGAGCGTGGCCAGCAGGTTGATGGAGGTGATCCTCCCCCTCTACTCTGCCCTGGTGAGGCCTCATCTGGAATACTGTGTCCAGTTCTGGGCTCCCCAGTACAAAAAAGACAGGGATCTCTTGGAAAGAGTCCAGCGGAGGGCCACAAAGATGGTGAAGGGCCTGGAGCATCTCCCCTATGAGGAGAGACTTAGGGAACTGGGTCTGTTTAGCCTTGAGAAAAGAATGCTGAGAGGGGACCTGATCCAGGTTTATAAATACCTGAAGTGTGGGAGCCATAGTGGTGAGGCTGGTCTCTTTTCAGTGGTACGTGGGGACAGGACTAGGGGAAATGGGCTGAAAGTTCAGCATAGGAAGTTCCGCACGAATGTGCGCAAGAACTTCTTTACAGTGAGGGTGACGGAGCACTGGAACAGGCTGCCCAGGGAGGTGGTGGAGTCTCCTTCTCTGGAGATATTCAAGACCCGCCTGGACGCCTACCTGTGTGACGTGGTGTAGGGAGCCTGCTTTGGCAGGGGGGTTGGACTCGATGATCTCTAGAGGTCCCTTCCAACCCCTATAATTCTGTGATTCTGTGATTTCTCCATTTAAGAAAACTGTCTGCTTTCAAAGCCAAGAAGAGCTGGGATTTTCCACTATTGCTAGAATCTGCTATTCTCCAACCTGGGATTTGAGTGACAGTTGATCTCTGAGATTCTCAAGACAAAAACCAATTGTAACAGCTATGAAATGTTTTGAAAACCATGTCACTAACCCTACACATGTTAACAGAGGCATCAAACTCCACTTTGTAATTATTACATATGCAATAAAAAGGCATTCCCATTTGGTCCAAACAGAACATCTGCACAAAGCTAATTCTGTTCTTCACTTCTACAAATACCCAGTTCTATACCAATCAGTTCAGATAATCTATGAACACCAGGCAGAAATAAAAGCTCCCTGTTGTCACGGGGTTCTCTCTAGAGCTCACTCCGTGACAAGGGAACAAACCCAGGGGGGCAGGAAGAAAAGTACCTCCCTTCTCTAACAGCGCGGTGAAGCGAGGCGCGGCCACGTGCGCTCCGGGAGAGGGGAAGGGAGACCGCGAATGGGTCTAGGAGGAAAAAAAAAAATGAAGAAAGGATGATCTGAGAACGAACGGCAGTTTAATAAACCCAGTAATTCCACATCATAACATTGTGTAAAGCATGGATAATTTTACCGAATGTGTAGCTCACAGAAGAAGACTGCATGTCCCAGAGAACATCACGGTCAAGGATAAGTCACGGGACCAGGATACTATATAATCTCAGTTCGGGGCTGGACTTGCTCTCTTGGATCCTGTGAGCCAGGGGGGAGCATGTGGCAGCATTCCAGCCGTTTCGCCTGGAGCTGCAGTAGGCCTCTCGGTTTCGGGACTCACTCTCTCTTTCCTATTCTACTTGATTCATTAGCCTTAATTTCAATTATATTGTACTATATTGTGTTATCCTGTATTTCAATATAGTATTTAGTAAATAAGTGTGCTTCCTTAGATTGTTGCTGCATTTGTTTGTTTATTTTCCTTTTTTCCCTTTTTCCCATTCCTTTTGGGCCAGTGGCCCTGTGGGCTGGCTGTCCCCCTGTCACGGGTGCAGGTAGATTTTCGGTTAACCTGTGACAGCCCTAAATAAAGTTCTTCAAAAAATCTGAACCCTCTTTCTGAAAATTTATTACTTATGAGAACCTTGCTGCTCTGAAGTGTAACACCAAGTTAGAAACATGTATTTTTCTAAGAAAGCAAACTGGAAACACTTGTTTTTAGATGAAAATGAAATATTCAGCTCAAGTGTAAGTGCAGCAGGCACTTACTTTCTCAGCTCTGTAAAGAGCCTGGATATAGAGAGACTGATCTGCACAGGAATTGTTACCTTCATAACCTGGCAAATACCCACAGCAGACACCTCTCCTCACTTTTCCTGCTCCCTACTTACCCCCCTCTCAAGAAGTGCTACACATCTGTAGGTTGAAAAGGTACCCTGAAAATGAGGGGGAATCACAGGCAAAGCTGAAGGAAACTCACTGGACCTTTTGCTAAACCTGTCAAATGAAGAGAATTACCGCACTGCAGTTCAAGCAAACCATTTATTTTCCTTTTTTCTTAGAGTATAAAATTAGTGCATCTGGAAAGCTCTGAAATTCTTCAGACTGAAGTACCCAAATGGCTTTATCTAAAAGCACTACAGTGGCCACTCCAGTCCATTCTTTGTGTTCTCTTTGGCTAGAGAAAGAAGTAAGCTTTCAACTTAAACTACAGAATAAAAACACCATAATGAAAGTAGCAAATGAGAGGAACTAATATGCCCTGCCACGCACTGAAGGCCTTCAACATCCAAGGCCAACAAGACGACCAAATGCTGGGTCCTGCACTTTGGCTACAACAACCCCAGGGACTGCTACAGGCTTTGGGCAGAGTGGCTGGAAGACTGTGTAGAGGAAACGGACCTGGGAGTATTGATTTATGCTTGGCTGAACATGAGCCAGCAGTGTGCCCAGGTGACCAACAAGGCCAATGGCATCCGGGCTTGCATCAGAAAGTGCTGCCAGCAGGAACAGGGCAGTGATTGTCCCCTGTACTCAGCTCTGGTGAGGCCGCACCTCAAGAACTGTGTCCAGTTTTGGGCCCCTCACTTCCAGAAAGACATGGAGGCCCCGGAACATGTTCAAAGAAGGGCAACAAAACTAGTGAGGGGTCTGGAGCACAGGGCTTATGAGGAACAGCTCAGGGAGCTGGGATTGTTCAGTCTGGAGAAGAGGAGGCTCAGGGAAGATGTAATTGCACTCTATAA
This sequence comes from Excalfactoria chinensis, assembly GCF_039878825.1. Lineage (NCBI taxonomy): Eukaryota > Metazoa > Chordata > Aves > Galliformes > Phasianidae > Excalfactoria > Excalfactoria chinensis. Next base: position 8,978,157 of record NC_092842.1, on the reverse strand, counting down.
CTACCTGAAGGGAGGTTGTAGTGAGCTGGGGGTCAGCCTCTTCTCTCATGTAACTGGTGATAGGACCAGAGGGAAAGGCTTCAAGCTGCACCAGGGGAGGTTCAGGCTGGATGTTAGGAAATACTGCTGTTCTGAAAGAGTGCCCAGGGACTGGAATGGGCTGCCCAGGGAAGTGATGGAGACAGCGACCCTGGAGGCATTCAAGGAATGTTTGGATGTTGTGCTGAGGGACATGGTTTAGTGAGAACTATTGGTGATGGGTGGATGGTTGCACTGGATGATCTTGTAGGTCTTTTCCAACCTTGGTGATTCTGTGACTCTGTGATCCCAGGCCACACACTGAATGCACAAGAAATGCATATTACTAAGGCATATAAAATTACTAGCAATACGGATCTAAATCTCCTTGCTCATTGTTTGACTGATCTAAATGCGTTCATATTGCCTCCCTCAGTTTCTTCAAATCCCAAACATCTTTAAAATTGGCTAAGAACTAAGGATAAATAAACCATTTGGATATAGCTTTTAAAAGATGACTGACAATTACAGTGAATCAAGTTTGGTTTGCTAAGCTGTTGATAAAAAAGTATATAAAAATGAACTTCTTTACGTTATTGTCACTTTTAGTTCCAATAATTTCTTTGCAAGATTCCCAAAAAGTTTTCAGTACACGATAAAGATGAATTTCACATTAACACAAAAGATCCTTCCAAAAAGCAGAGGTAACAGCTAAAGACCAGAAGTGCTCTACACCAAGTTCTGTCGTGGTATATTCTTAGAAAGGTGGATGTGAGCACAGTGAGGGGTGGGTGGTGGTTTCAGCAGTGGTGACAATCTCTGGAGCTACAGATTTTTATGAGTGCAGCATTCATGCTCTTGTTCATTGCAGGTGAAAATGCAAAGCTAATGGTGGAGACAAAGTTGAAGGGGACTGTTTCGTAGCTGAGAATTTGCTCTATCAAGTAACGCTATTGTGTTCTTTGTATTTTTTGTAGTTTCAATGAAAATAAACAGGAGGCATCACTTTTGGAGCAGCCTATATACATTCCTTCTGTCTACCTCATACCGTTTTGCAAAAAGCCTATGAGCAGGAAGCAACCCCACACACACCGACATTTTGGGGACGGATCCTTTGTAGTTGCACATTCTAACATCTCATTTCACCTAAAAGCCCAACGCCAACTCACACCATCTCAGGGATTTCTTCCTAACACTGTGGAATCACCATAGGAAAAAATAACTTTCCTTGAGATTATCGCGGATTATTTAACCAACAGCAACAACACAACAAGTGGCAGCTTGCCTGGCTCGAATTTACTCCCGTTTTTAATACCGTGGAACAAGCGGTCACAACTCGCGGTTACGAAACTTCAGCTACAAAAAGAGAGTTGAGAAAAACGCTCACAAATACAGTAGGTTACATAACACCGGGAGTAAAGCTAAACCCCGTTCTGCCCGAGCGGGATGCCGGCACAACCCCGCCGTCTTGCAGCCGGCCCACAGCGCCTGGCGCGGCCCCCGGGCAGCCCCGCGCTGCGCATGGGGCGGGCGCTGAGGTCAGAGCGCCGCCGGGCCCGGCCCGCCGCTCATCCGCCGCTGGAGGGAGGGGAGGCCCCGCGCGCCTTTCGCCTGCGGAACCCCAGCGCCAGTGGGAGGAGGAAAGGCTCATCCGCCCAACCAGAGCCTGTCTGCCTGCTCCCCCCCCAGATGTAAGTCTCTCACAAAGGAACTGAGGTTCAAATAAGGCTGCTTCGCCTCGCAGAAAATGATAGACTCACGATTTTAAAACCAGAATGCCGAGTTCTCTCCCACCGAAAGGAAGCCTGCGTCTCAAACAGTAATACTGTACAGACACATGGCCAAGCTGTGAAAAGTCTTAAAACAACAACAACGAAAGGGATATATTTTTGTAGAACATCTAGATATTTGCTTATTTAACTCCAGTGCAGCATACAAAGCCACTCAGCGACGGAGGACTTGTGTGTATGATACCAACAGCCAAGTGAGATGTCACAGCTCCTGCGGACAAGCGGTTCTGATAAGCTTTGATGAAAGCACACTGAGGACAGAAGAAAGAAGACGAAGGAGGCAGGGTAAGAATGCATACCACCAATGGATTAAATCTAAAATATGCAGATTTCTTCCTATGTTGAGTGTCCAAAGACTGATTTGTTTGCATATGTGCAAATGCAGGCTTTTCAAAGACATTACACTACTGCTTTCTAGTACTAGCAACAGACCTATTTTCTTCACTTTTTACAAAATTAAAAAGAATGAGGACATACAGATTTAGCTGTGGAAATAATTGAGAGTTTTAATGAAACCAAGCACTGAAAAGCCACATTGCCATTACTTTCTTGAATATGACATTTATCTTATTTAATTCTGCATGTAACTTTGGGCTTAATGCTTCCAATTGGCTGCAAAAGGTTTATGAATGCTGCACATCCCTCAGCAAACTTTTTAGGACATACTGATTTCTATGGTAACTTTTGTAATGGACTGCTTGTTTTAAAAATGATGGAATCTGCATTCTTTCAAACTCTTGTGGCTGATCAAAGAGAAAGCAGTTCCTGGAATCCTGAAGAGTCTACAAAGTAAAGTTCAATTTAAAAAAAAGCACAATATCTATGAGTATTTTTATGTAAAAGTTTACTGTGTGATCCAACAACTTTTCATGAGCAGAAAGGTTCACATTTACAAAAACAGGAATCTGCTTAAGGATTATTCTGCACTAAGAGTGTGCACATATGTGTGCACGCTATGAATACTTTTTGCTAGTGATTGGATTAAGTGAAAATAAGGTGAGGCCGCTGCTGAGGGAAGTAATAACAAAAGCAGTGCTCTCAGTAACTCCCATCCAAGTCTAGAACAGAACTCGAGTAAAGCACAAAGAACAATCCAATAAAGGGCAAAAATTCCTTTTGGGTAACCCTAATCTATGCTTCTTGTAACTAAAAAAAAATGCCTTATTCTTTAGCCAAAAACTTTAAAAGTTAGACAGCAGCAAAGGATGCATAATCTTAAGAAGTTTATTGCAGCAGTTGGTACTATTTCAAAACAAAAGTTCTGCAGGAAGGAAGGCACTGTCATTCTGAAGTGTTTTGTTACTAACTTTGTTACTCAGTAACAAAACCCCTTATTTTAAGAATAATGAGCTAGTTTTTTGAGCAAAGATTTTAAAACAAATGTAAATGGACAAAATTTTATTATTTTTTTTTTTTAAAATCTAAGTATAGAAAGTACAGAATGCATTACATTGAAAGCTTCTAAAGCAACTAACAGGTTTCTGCCAGAAGCATGGCATGGCTTAGAATGAAAGTAACTCGTGACAAAAAACCAAAAATCACTCCACCCAATAAACATGGAGTTAAACTTCCTCTTACGTTACCCTTCTGTAACTGAAACTGCATGCCACTACGCGTCAGCCCTTTCCTATCCCCTATTATACTTCCATCAAAACCTTACAACTTTTCCTAATACACGTGGCATGCATACTGCTGTGCTGTGCAGTGTTTTCACTGTGAATTTCTTTCTACCAAACTGAAAAATGGAGTGTTCTGTTTTTTGCACAGCAGTAATTTTCACTGAAAAACAAACAAACAAACAAACAAAAAAAACAAACAAAAAAACCCACCAAGCTGCAAGAGTTAATTCTAATCTAAAAGCTGTATTGACGGAAGTCCCTTCCCCTTCAAATACTGTAAAAATGAAGTAATCACATCAAAGATGAAAACGACATGAAAAGTTGATAGATTAATATAATTCAATCCTCCAATGCTTCCAATATCTAACACAAAAGCATTAAAGAAACAGTGGAGATCCGTTATTCATTCTAGAGAAGAATTGTGAAAAACTAAAATCTCAAACTATGTGTCAACACACAATCAAGTCAGATAGCTTATCTTTTCAAGCAAAAATGCTATAAGATCTAATACAACACCTTTTGTTACTCTGCATCTAAATTCTTGAGGAAACCACAGTGTCACACAGCATGTAGCGTGTGTAGGGAAAGTCAGCCCCCCAGATGACTGCTAGCACATTAAATATGACCAATACAAAAAAAAACAAAAAAAAAAAAAAAACAAAACAAAAAACCAAAAAAAAAAAAACCAAACCTGATTAGCCCACAGAACTGAATTTTGTCACAGACTGTACTAATGCAGCAAATCAAACATCAAACTCACCTGCATGTAGGGTAACTGCTTTTTTATTTCCTCCAAGTCAAAACAATCATACAGGGAAATCTCAGAATATACTAGCAGTGTGCAAATAGCAAGCATGTAACAGAGATACATTTTTCCATCAATTTGGGTATTTCTAAAAAGCTCTGAAGAATCAGAACATTCAGCTCTGATATGTTAGACCTGCACATACACTCAGCAGTTCAGTCTGCACTGTAAGTCCTGTGAATTCTTCATCATGCTCTGACTCACAAGGACAGGAATAAATTTACTATGTTGAATCTCCTCTGTCCACTCTTTAATTCTTTAAGGAAACAAAAGCCATGTTTAAGCCCCCCACCCCCTCTGAAAAGAAAAGGTGACAATAAATAATAAAAGTTGAAACTCTGAAACTAACTTTGAAAGCATAATGTATGTACTCTGAGTGCCTCCTTAAGGAAACTGAATAGCGAGGGAAGGTGGTAGCAACTAGTTTTTAAGGGCAGTTGTTTTTAAAAATCCTAAGTTAAATGGGAAATTTTATTTTGCTTTGACAGTCACAAACACTTCTGCTTAAGTGTAAGAAGTCAGGTAGGATGCCTTCACCTTCTTTATTATGACTATTATAACTGAAGCCTGATAGACAAAATATGCATCCTTGGGTCCTGAACTGCAATATACAAACCTTTAAAAGTATTTAAAAAACAAAACAAACCAAACAAAAAAAACCCCTGGTATCTTCATCACATGACAAGATCTTAAGTATTAGCTCCTAAAACCAAATTGTTTTTAATTGTTTTAATTAGATTATCTTTGCAGTAAAGTTAACTAATAACCATATTACACTGGTTACTGAAGTCCCTAGAAATCCCAATTTATAATACCTTGGTTTCAGTGTGGAAGTGTCTTTTCTGTAAAGCACTCTCCAATAGTAGGTACAGTGTCATTTATCATTTGGACAGAAGCTACATTTACGTCCCTTAGCATCTGATGTTTGCATAACTACAGTCCTCTAACCTAATAACAGTTTACTATATATAGAAAAACAAGAGCAGCAGCAAGAAGCACTTGAAATGCTTTTAGCCTACTGATTTCTTTAAGTACTCTATCTGTAGAAAGAGTCCATACTGATTAAATTCCTACTTTGATAGAAATTTCAGTCAGTTCTCTTACTTTTCTTAGGGAAGGTCTTCCACACAGGATTTACAGAGCTCATTATTTTGCTACAGTATTTCTTCAAAATGCTGTATTACAGATGATGGCTTTCTTAGATGTCAAAACATTTCCTCCTTGAGCTGACTCATAATCCAAAATAAAGGAGAACTGATTGCACTGCTTAGTCAGCATTCACTGGTTTTCCTGCTCTTTTTTGTGGATCACAATGTATAGGTATGAAAAGAACACTACAGACTCTCTGAGATAAGAGGTCAATTTCTCAGTAGCTGAAATAACATTGCACTGAGATCTATATGGAAAAGTACTGATAATACATGCTGAAGCTTTCATAAAACCTTTTCTTGCTGGAACAATACTGCAAGTGTCCATTTTATTTAAAAATTACATCCAACAGAGAACAGCCATAGCACTCATGGGTTACTGGTGGTATTTTAAAAAATGGCTATACCTTATTACGTTATTTGAAGTCGTACTTCTCATTTGGTAGCTATATACGCTCATTTTCACACAAAACTCAGATAGACAGGTAAAGTATTTCAGAAAACCTTAAAAGAAATTACTGAATACAAACGTGTGTGTGTGTGTCTACTTCGGAAAAATGATGGAATCAGAACAAATAATGGAAAAAAAAAGGTTTACATGCTGGAATGTCTACAGTTAAGTGCACATTCTGTAACAGCTTAAAAACTCCCACTGCTGGCATTGGTACCTTTCACACTTTCATTTAAGGTAAGCCAATTTAAAAAAAAACAAACAAACAACAAAAACAAACAAAAAAAAGCAACTCTGAACATTTGCTGAACAGTAATAGTTGGCAAACAAACATTTTTAACTTCACCATTTCAGGACTGTGGCAGTAATGAAGTCCAGGATGAGAAGGAGCTGTTAATTTCAGCTGGTAAAATACTTAACTCATTGAAATATCACTTGTAAGTTTCAATATCATCATAACAATCAGAAAGTAGCATATATTTTGACTAACCAAAATATCTTTAAGTATGATAGCATACAGAACATGCAACCATTTCCAAGCAAAGGCCAATGATTTTATTTGCTTTTTCCATTTAAAAGACAGGAAGAAACAATCAAAAGCTGCATCATTCAATAACCATTTCAGAAAGCTTGTTTCCTTTTTTCCAGCAGGTCACAGAACATGATCAGTTGAGCAAACAATGAATGAGCAAACAAACCAAGTCACTGTTACCTCCTTTCAGTTATATACATAAGTGGGCCAACATTTGGTCCACAACTTGAAATATCACCAAAATACTTAGCTCCTAGTTAACATAATACACAGTAGTGCTGCCAGAAGTTTTTGTACAGATGCAGTTACACAGTTAAACAAAGTTTTCATCTGAGTAATAAATACTACCAAGGATGGTAAGCATCCACAAAACTGACTTTAGCTGCATCTGCATTATTATGACTTGGGCAGTGTACCAACTCAACTCTGCTAAAACAGTGTTTTCAGGAGGACACAATTATTGAACTGCCAGAATCTAGATATGAAATTACTTCAAATTTTCTTACCTTTTCTAATCAGAACTTCTAATTCATTATTAATTAGAATTACACATCTCTTCTTTTAAGAGTGAATCTTTAACTTCTCCTGCTTTTGTTTGTATGCTTGTTTCCTGGAGAAGTTCTAATAAGAGAGACATTTCCAGCAAAGAAAATTCTCACCAAACCTCCAAGCATGCCTTTACATAATGTCCTCTTCTGCAATGGCAAAGTTGGAAATCTGCAAGTACCTAAGAGGGATTGTGCACTGGTGATGAACACAACACTAGTCATACAGTTCTCTCCTAATCCAGTGCAGAAGAGCTGACAGGAAGGGGAGAGAGAAAGAGTGGTGCTTAGCCAGAAAAACAGGATGAATTATCAGCAAGAAGCAGCACTAGTTAAGGACAAAAAGAGAAGCTTTTGCATAATACACTAGGAGAAAACAGAAAGCTACCGTGCTGGACATCTAATAGGTAAGATCATTCTCTCTCATGAGAAGGAAAACCTGGTGTCCTATGAATTTTGTAGTCTCAAAAAAGAAGAAGCAGCAACTCTCAAAAACATTAGAACATTCCTCAGAAGTGCTTATCTCACTACCCTCCTACTAACACTAGCAAGCTTATTTCTCCTCCTCCAAATTCATTCATTCAGAACTTTGCAAACAAGCATGTTAATTATGAAGTACGTGTGAATCTAACCAGGAAGAAATGCTATTTATCTGATATAGCCTATCATAATATAGAGCAAACAGCCTTCATTCAGAACTTTTTTTCCCCCCTCAAATCAACAAGTAGAAACAATGGAAGACACAGCACTGTTTCATAAACAGTCTGCTGGCAGGAAGACATGAAAACAGAACATTTCTTGTTTCTGTTTGTGAAGGCACATTCTTTTACAAATTGTACTTCCAGTATTTTCTTTTATAGAGAGAGCACCTTAGAAAAGGTGACGTGCAAACAAGACCACGAGAGAGAAGCATTTCAGCATGCTGTGATCATGCTGATGTCATTCCCTGATGGTTATCTTCCTCATTTTGAATGACTCTGAAACGTTAAGATGAGGCAAATAAACTCTATTTCATTTTTTCCTTAAACTATTCTTAAAAAAGAAAGATAAATAGAGAAAACCCAAACTGTTGTAAGTTCTTCTGTATCTTTTCAGCTTGGAAAAGTAAATATGTCCTAAATCATATGCTTGAATAAGGGCATGAGATACTGTAAACTCTGTAAACAAGTAAACTCTGAGGAAAGAAAAAATCCTTTCAGCAGGTCAAAATAGCTGCTTTCGAGAGAAAGTTATTTCAATTCAAACACTGAAATAACACCCATTTTACTCCTACTATGCCAGAGACATTTGCAGTAACAGCCCATCTGTATAGAAATACAAGAAATACTCCAGGCTGTGCTACAGGCTTAGAGCAGAGAGGCTGGAAGACTGTGGAAGAAATGGACATGGGGGTGCTGGTCAACACTCAGCTAAACATGAGACAGCAACCTGCCCAGATGGCCGAGAAGGCCAGTGGTATCTTAGCTTGTATGAGAAATAGTGTTGCCACCAGGAGCAGGGAGGTAGTTGATCATCCCCCTGTACTCAGCTGTGATGAGGCTGTACCTCAAGTACTGTATTATGTTTTGGGCCCCTCACTATATCACATCAAGGCTCTGGAGCATATCTAGAGAAGGGAAACAAAGCTGTGAGCGGTCTGGAGTGCAAGTCCTATGTGGAGTGCCTGAGGGAGCTGTGATTGTTTAGTCAGGAGAAGAGAAGGCTCAGGGGAGACCTTACTGCCCTCTACAGCTCCCTGAAAGGAGGTTACAACAAGGTGTGGGGCTGACCCCTTCTCCCAGTTAAAAGTAATAGGATGAGAGCGAATGGTCTCAAGTTGCACGAGTGGAAGTTCAAGCTGGATATTAGGAAAAACTCCAAAAGTGTTGTCAGGCACTGAAATGATCATTGCAGGGAAGTCATGGAGTCATTGTCCCAGGAGGTGCTGAAGAAACATCTACATGTGGTATTAAGGGACATGGTTTAGTGGAGAGATGTTGGTGGGGGATAGACAGTTGGACTAGATGGTCTTGGAGGTCTTTTACAACCTTGGGGTTCGTATGATTCTACTTTATATAAATACACAAACACACACAAATGTTAAAATTAACCAAGCTATAAGAGATAAATGATATCAAAGAAATTATGATATCTATTTATGCAGCTTATCAGCCTTTATCAAAGGATGTTCTCTACTCGTGGCAGTAGCACTCGTGCCAAAGTTCACACTTCCTGGAAGACTGCTGCCTCTGAACCTGCAGTATTGGGTTATATTTTTAAGATTGTGATGGCCTCAAATTTCCACCTTGAGTATTAAGCTGCTCACAGAAAAAAAAGTTGGTGTAATTTCATCATAACAGACCTATTGTAGTATGCCAATTAACACTACTAGCCCATTTTATTAGCTGTGGGTCATCTTCATCCCCCCATGTGCATCTAAATGCTTCTTTCCCCTTCCAAAGGAGAGACTATTAAAATCAGGCTAAGTGCAAAGATGGTGATTCCAGTGAGCCAGAATAAATGTAAATTTGTGCAAAGCACAATAAACACAAATTTTAGTTATCAATTCCACTAGTCAGGAAAAACAACAGATTCTACTGCCCATGGTATTTGGGCAGCAAAGGTTTTAATTAAGGACTAGAGTAATTTTTTCCGTAAGGTTTAATACAGCTGACCAAACTAAAATTGTAGCATTTCATCTAAGCAATTCTATCTATATTTATAAAATATTGCAAATTAGCTATTTAATATTTTTACAACTTATAACAGATCTACCTACCTTCTGTTTACATTTAAGGGTTATATTTGTAGGTCTAAGAAATCAAAATGTATGTTACATTTAAATGAAAACACCAATCTTGGAAACTTTTATGATAATTGCTTGGAAGAAAGGACTTTTCAAAGACTGTTATTTCAAATTTAATGTTTTGTGGTTCTTTGCAGGTTTTAGATAAACTGGCAACTGCTGTACTTGTGACGATAGCGCAATATATCTCATTTCTTATGATGTCCCCTCTAGGTGACATGAACTCCTACTGGACAAGAAAATTACCTCATCTATTCATAGTCACACTAATTATTATGCAATTTTATACTGTATTTTAAGTGATAGAACAAATTATGTTTTTTGTTATTTTGTTTTTTAAGTATGGACTGAATTCCCAATTTGTTACTGAATTACCAATTTGTTTATTTTAAAACAGATTTTATGAAGTTCTTTGCTGAAGAATATTTGACCAGAAATAGAGGATCATGATGACAAGATTCATCTGTTTAATGCTTATAGCTGCTGTAGGAACTGCTGCTAGCAAAACACAAGAACCTGAAGACAATAATGAGGAAGGAGAACAAGAGTTCATTTATACAAACAGATACAAGCGTTCCAGTGATGCACAGGACAAATGCACTTACACCTTTATAGTACCTCAGCAGAGAGTGACAGGTGCCATCTGCGTGAATTCTAAGGAACCTGAGGTTCTCCTTGAAAACAGGGTAAATAAACAAGAATTACAGTTACTTAACAATGAACTCCTTAAACAAAAGAGACAAATAGAAACTCTCCAGCAACTGGTAGAGGTAGATGGTGGGATTGTTAATGAGGTCAAGCTCTTAAGAAAAGAGAGCAGAAATATGAACTCTCGCGTCACACAACTCTATATGCAGTTATTACATGAAATTATCCGAAAACGGGATAATGCCTTGGAACTTTCCCAACTTGAGAATAAGATTTTGAACCAAACTGCAGACATGTTGCAGCTTGCAAACAAATACAAAGACTTAGAGTATAAGTATCAACATTTGATGTCAATTGCAAATAACCAGTCAATAATAATTAACCAGCTAGAAGAATACTGTCAAAGAATGCCATCCATAAAGCCTCTGCCACAAACTCCACAACCGCCAAGCAAAGCGTACCAGCCTCCTACTTATAATCGCATGATTAATCAGATATCTACTAACGAGATTCAGAGTGATCAGAACTTAAAGGTTCTGCCACCAACCTTACCAACCATGCCTGCAGTTACTAGTATTCCCACTTCAACTGATAAACCATCTGGTAAGTAATGTTATTGATATGCCTTCACTAATTTATAAGAAAAAGGAGTAGGAAATATTTAGCAAAATAAATGATTTTGAATTAATTGAGATTTTAAGACCTGACAGTCTGCATAAATGGAGCCAAGTCTACCAGTCGTACAAATGGCAAAAGCACTTTGGGAGAGCTTAAAGCCCAAAATGTAGCAATGACTGGACTTTCACTTTCTCAGACCACTAGACTTGTGATTGCTACGAGATAATGAAAGTACTTGTACACTTTTTGCTGCAAAGTTCTAATCTGCTCCTTTTAAGCATAAAGTTCACTGCAGTCATTCAAAACTTCTTTCGTCACTATGTTAGTACTATATTATTGTCAGTTAGGGGTTATAGAAAGGTGCAAGGCCATCTCTTGTGATAAAGTAGAAGTTAAACTGCTTCCAAATTTATTACTGGTAAAAATTACTAAACATGATATTAAAAAGAAAAAATCCGCAATATATGACAGGATACCTCAGAAACTGACAATGTATGAAAAAGTAAACATAACTGATAATCATCTGGAGAACCTAAATTACTGTTTCTTTTAGCATGAGATTCTTTGGACAGAGTTCTATCTGCATGATACAACAGACTTCATATTTCAGACTGCTAAAGCCTGACTTTCTTACACTTATACTAACAGTATCAGTTTGATTTGTTTCCAAAGCTTTTATTAGGGAACAGAAAGTGGAAAATAGAAAACAGGAGTAGGTGGATGAAATAATGGAACAGTCTAAAAGACTATAGTGAATTCGGAGAGTTAAACTAGTTTTAGACTTTAGTCCAAAGTCAAGTAACATTTGGTATTCAGATTCATGTGAACAGCTGCTGTTAGATCTAGATACAGTAATCCATCTGAGTTAATAAAAAGCTAATCAAAATAATAAGACACTCCCAGTGAAGCAAATGAGACTTTGGGCTGAACAACTTAAGAATCTATTTAACTGATATTCTAATACAGATTTAATTTTTCTACCTCATTATGCTTTTTACCTCAAGAACACAAAACGGTAACAGGTGGCTTCAGTTTAAACAGCGATTTTATGGTTCAGTCTTTGTTGTTAAGTCTTTATTTGCAGAGTTTACAGCGATCTTATAAACCTCAGAACCAGCTAAAACATTCCTTAGCCTGGGAATTAATAAAACCAAGAAGGGTAGAATGTAAAAATAGTATTTTATTTATTCCTAGCATAGAAAAATTAACTGTTCTGAAACTTCAATCCTTAGTTCTTTCTTAAAAAAGGAAGAAGTTACATTTGCTCTTGCTCTCATGTTTTTAAGTCCCTAACTTTTAAGTCAAAACTGTTTTGAGATTCTGTGATTTTACAAACAAATACATTTTGTTGATGTTGGTTATGGAGTCAGTTTGCTTTAGATGAATAGCAAATACAAAGGAAAATAGTTTAAGTCACAGCTATTCTATTTTTATTATTACTATTGTTTTTAATACAAGGAAATCTCAATAACTATGTTAAAGCCTGGGAAAAAAAGATAAAATTTATTAAGACTACTTAGCCAAAGAATGTTACAGTAATAACCAATTGCCTTCCACAAAAGACCACCCACACCAACAGCTATGTTCTAACAGTCTGAATGAAGAATTCATTCATGAGAGAATGTCAACAAATTTGAGCTGAAGCTGTACTATCACACAGCAGAACAGAACAGATTTCACTGCAAAGTACCTTTTCTGATTTAACTTCATACAACATCTTCATTTTTTGCAAAGAGAAACATATTGACTCATTTTCACTTTGCAGTGTGGTAGAACCCCTTATTTGCCTGCGAAAATGCTGTTTATCTAGCTGACTGTCATGCTGATCTCCAGAATTCACATCCCAAGATGATTTAATATCTGCTATTTTTCTCTTTATTGACACAACTACTAGAAAAATAAATTTCATACTTGTTCTGTACAAATCCACTCCGATATCAATCTCTCTCCTTATTTTCTAGTTTGTAACAGTTTGATTCATTTAAGGAAATGTCAAGAAGTGAAGCTACGTTAACTACCCTTTCATTTTCAGGGAATCTTCCTCTCTTCCCCTCCACCTTTTTGGTGGGCAAGGAACACTTAATACTTTCTCCTCATGCTTCAGAATGTTTCCTATTTTCCAAACATATCTCAAAGCCCCTCCCACTATTAATGCCCAGAAGGAAGCTTCATCCAGTTCACTATAGGCATCTGGAACAAACTAGGAAACCGAAAAAGAAAAGCAGCACCAAGCCACAAACACCACCATACAAGCAAAAAAACCACCACAACTGTCCAGTCACTGAAAGGAAAAAAAAAATAAAAAAAAAAATAAGCCACCATATACATTTCTATCCAGTCCTTTCTGTACTTTTCGAGTTCTCAACCTCTGATAAAGCTCCTTAGTTCTATGAAACATCTAGCCCCACATGACATTTTCCACAAAAACTAAAGCAAGATGGAAGAAAGGGATTAGGTAGCTCTTAATTTTAATCTGTTAACAGTCTTCTTCACTGCAAAGAAGCAGATCAATCTTTTCCCTTGATCTTAAACTTACTACTGTATATCATCAGTCATCCTAGCATCTATTCTGTTTGAGCTCTCTTCATGTTTTCAATGCTACTAGTAAGTCAGTAATCTAGCCACGTTAGTTTCTGTTTTCCTTAGCCTCCAACAACAGAAAAAAATCCACTGCAGTGTCCTCAACAGATACTTCTTAAGGAACTTCTAAACTCTTCAAATTTTTTAAAATATTTTTCTCTTCACACTCTTCTAAATTTGCTGAGGTTTGATGTACTTGAATGCTTTCCATTTCAAATTTTCAATCAGTTCTTCCCTGCTTGCTAGTTTCAAACTTAGTAAAGCCTGCTCTTTATTTGGACTGTTTCCAATTTTATGCATCTATTAAAAAGCTGTCCCCAGAAAATTCCAAAGCCTTTTCTTATTGATTTTTTTTTAATATTTTTTTTTTAACCTGGTAACACTTTTCTCCAAGCAGATAAACAGGTAGTTGGAAAGAAGTAACTTGAAATAATTAGCAAGAAAATTATATTATTATTCAATATAAAAATAAAAATCTATAGACAACGTGACATTAATTTTCCAGGCTGGAACTGATTGTTGAGTGGAACACAGTATCTGAGGATTCCTATAAACAGCTATGTACTGTAATATCTCTGTTAATCACTCCCTTAATAAATTCACTAACATTCATTATTTTGTCTACCTGAACTGCTTTTAGTACTATGACTATGTCACATAAAAAAAGTATGGCAGAAGGGTTAATTTGAAGGAAAGGAAAAGTAAGTGCAGATATTTGATAAAAACACATCGGGTATGTAGAAAACACATAGAAAATGACAAATGCAATGAAGTTAGAAGCTGTAACTGTAATTTTATAAGTGGAATTTCAGTATGCATAAGTGTAAACTATACAGCATAGACAGAGGAATGAAGAAACGAACAGTGGCATATTACATTTACATGTTACATTTCTTCTAAATTCAGTTGGGATTAAATAATAACTTGGGGAGAAAAAAAAAAAAAAAAAGAAGGCTGAAGATACTCTTCTATCAAGACATAAGAAATACAGTAATACAGTTCCAAATACTAGAGATGTTTCATTTTAGAAAGTGATTTCACTTCATATTTTAAGTATTACAGTCCATTTTAGATAATAATTATTTAAACATGCATCCATGTCAAATGTTCTTAAAAAATATAATGATAAAAATGTAATATCCTGGAAAGGAACCCCTTGGAAGAGATGGGCAATAAGTTTCAAAAAATAAGCAACATTTAAGTTCATTATCTACATAACCTGCATAGAAAGTCAGATTTGTATTCTCTGTTTTTTAAATATCTCAGATTCTCTTTCATTTCTATTAATGATTTTAAATTAACTAAAAGCTACATAAACCCAAGCTTCCAGTTACCTATTAAGCCTGACATGTGACTACTGAGTTCTAACAAGGGCAAATATTTGTAAAAGCCTGAAATATAACAGCTCATTTTAAAACTGTTTGGCACCGTTTAATTATTCCAGTTAAGTTCAAGGAGTAGAATATGACTAGAGAAACTTTTCTGTCCACTTTAATACAAAATTCTTTTAAGAACAGAAGTTTTGTCTTCAGAATCTACTTTTCATTGTTAGGTAGGAGTTATCTGGGAGTTAATACTTACAGTATAATTTATCCTCTTTCTCATTAATAATTGTACAGGTCTCAAATAATTAAATAATGCAAAATAACAAGCAGTTTAACTGCCAAATGTGCATTCATCCAAATGAATACAATCCAAACAATTAATGACTAGAGAAGAGAGAAATTAAAGCAGATGCAAAACAAAACAACATGGCTGGAAAAAGTAATTATGCTGAGTTAGCAAAGTGACCTACAAATGTATTTTAAACATATTTTAAACGTATTTCATGTTCTTCAGCTTAGGACAGATTTCATTTCCGTGGGCAAAGATGGATGCAAGTCCAAAGCTATACTGAAGATGTCAGAGTATCAGTTATCAAAAACCACTATGGTCTCTATGTAATATAAACGCATGGTCTCATTACGCATAACCATCCTACAAATCCACCCAAAAATATTTCTAAGGTTAAACGCATGTTCTCTGTTGAAAGACACATTGATTACAAAGGTACTACATCTCAGAGGTCTGCTTTACTCCCTTGAAGTGACTTTATCAAAACTACTTATCTGAAAAATTGAGGATTCTCTCAGTATTTCTAGTGAAGATCATTCTTGCTTTTCAGGAAGAACAAGTGTATGGCATGTATTATAGTGCAAAGAAGTTTACACAGCTGTTGTTTTTTCTCTCCTATATAATGGCAATATCTGTTACTGCTAGCTCAGTACCTCCCGCAAGAAAAAAATTATAAAGTAGTAGATAGATAAGTACACAGCTCCAGCGTTCAAAATACAACTGAAATTTACTCAACTCCATGAATAAGCTTTATTACTATGTTACATAAAAACGTTACAATTTTAAATAAGGAGAAATGTAAAAAAATACTTGGTTTTGACTCTGAGTAGAAAAAATTCAGCTTCTAAACACAAACACCCATAAACTGTTCACTTCACATTCTTACTTGTGGTCCTTTTTCCCACTCATGCCATAAAGGCCAACCTGGGTTAATCACTTCTGCAAAATACCGAATAAGTCCACAATACTAAGAAATTACGTAGAAGAATCAGTAAATAGCCAGTAAGTAACCTAAGGCCAGCAATAGAAATTGATCAAAATAACTGTAATTGTATTTTACTAAGTATTCTACTAAGCAAAATATGAATTCCAAGTAGAATTTCAAAATCCTATATAGAAAACTGCTCCTTAGACTTGCTTGGTACACCTAAAAGTTTACAAAACACATTAGGATGAAATCACATAATGACCTGGATTGGATGGGACCTTAAAGATGATCCATTTCCAACCCCCCCCCCACCTTGGGTTGTCCAACACCGTATCAGGCTGCCCAGAGCCCCATCCAGCCTGACCTTGGACACTTCAAGGAATGGAACATCCACAGATTCTCCAGGCAGCCTGTGCCTGGGCCTCACCAAATTTGGAAAAAAGATACTCTACTCTATTAGGTTAAATATAAAGACACAGAGGTGAATAATACATAATAAATTTGATTTCTAACACTTCGATAGCAGGAAGTCTGACTAAAAGTGATAAAGTAAACAAGAGCAATAAAAGTTACCAGCACTCGTTACACCCATCTCCTTGTACCTCTGTGTCCCAGAATACTGCATCTACATATGCATTTCTAGAAATCTGACCAGTTAGCCACAACAGAAATAGAAAACGAGCCTAGCAGCAGGTCTCTAATTGCAATCTGTGAGTATGGCAGAGGAAACATGAACACAGTACTGCCACCGATCAGACATTTGGATTGTCTCCTGGTACAACGACTTCTGATCTTGTTAAAAAGACAAAATAACAACAGAAAACACACTGACAGTTCCAAGAAACTCATTACTTCCTCATTTACTAAATACAAGGGTAGCCCTACCACTTTCAGTGTTGGACAGTGAATTATGGGGGAAAAAAAAAAAAAAAAAAAAAAAGATTAACTGAAATAACTTTTAAAGGAAGATTTTTAACAGCAACATATGCTTAACGGTGACTGCTCAGAAGAAAAATCTGACAATCCCTCCTCCTTCTCATTCTGTTTTCTACAATATTAATATTTACTTTCAGAATAATTCCTATTTGGTTTCTTGAAAAATATGACCAATGTTATTAGAATTCAGCTGCCTTAAAAATCTACCTGTATCAGTAATTCATTGTGAAATGTTCCAGTGATAACACTATGATGAAGTAAATCTGAAAAGACTTAGTGGTCACCATAGCTCCAATGTGACAAAAAGAAAAAAACAAACAAAAAAAACACCCCAAAAACCCCCCACCCAAACAACAAAAATGCTATTCAGCACAAGGAAAAATACTCTACAAAGCATAGAACAACACTAACAATTCAAATACTGGTCTGTATTTAAGTTATGCTCAATCACATTTTGACTGCAGACTCTTACTGTTTTGACACAGGACCCTGGAGAGATTGTCTACAAGCATTAGAAGATGGCCATGACACAAGCTCCATCTATCTTGTAAAACCAGAAAACACAAACCGACTTATGCAGGTCTGGTGTGATCAGCGGCACGACCCCGGTGGCTGGACAGTCATTCAAAGACGGCTGGATGGTTCTGTCAATTTTTTCAGAAACTGGGAGACATACAAGGTTAGGACAAGTGAGCAGTTTAATGTCTTCTACCCTCAAAAAATTACTGGTAAAGTAATTTAAAAGATGAGTCTGGCCAACAGCTTACTTAAAAAGGAGCTTGCCATCTACTTAAGAATACATTCAGATTTACCAATAAGGCAGGCACAATACTAACATGCTTTTCTTGCTTCCTTTATAGCAAGGATTTGGTAATATAGATGGAGAATATTGGCTCGGCTTAGAAAATATTTATTGGTTAACAAATCAAGGCAACTACAAACTGCTCATAACAATGGAAGACTGGTCAGGTCGAAAAGTATTTGCTGAGTATGCTAGCTTCAGACTGGAGCCAGAAAGTGAGTATTACAAGCTGAGATTGGGACGCTACAACGGCAATGCAGGAGACTCTTTCACTTGGCACAATGGTAAACAGTTCACCACGTTGGACCGGGACCACGATGTATACACAGGTAACGAAGTCCCTTTTGGTTGCTTGCATAATAAATTGTAGCTGTACACAGATGATAAAACTTAACTTTTCAATGTATGAGTTGTCAGTTATTAACTAATAAAGCAGAAACTAACTGATGTGTCAACCAACTCTCATACACGCATACTGAATTAAAAATTCTCACAGAAAAATTCTTTACATTAAACAAGGGTCTGTGAAACATATTATGAGGGTTATTTGAGACAACAATGCAACAGATTTTCCAGCAAAGGAGAGCAGCCTAGTGAGTCTGTCTGTAGAACGTGGTTCTTGAAGAAAGGCCTAGTTCACCTCGCACACACTGCACAGTTTACACGTTAATAAGTACTTAGTTAAAAAAAAATGTGCCTTGTGTTGAGCTTTTTTGCTTGCTATAAGATTTTTGTTGCTGAGGCTGAAATTGAGCTCTCTTTTACAGGTAATTGTGCACATTACCAAAAGGGAGGATGGTGGTACAATGCGTGTGCTCATTCAAATCTCAATGGAGTCTGGTATCGTGGTGGTCACTACCGCAGTCGATATCAGGATGGCGTTTACTGGGCTGAATTCAGGGGAGGATCGTACTCACTGAAGAAAGTTGTTATGATGATAAGACCCAACCCCAACACATTCCACTGAAATATTTTTTCTCTTGACTGGCTTTCTTGTTCTGTTTTAAAAAACATGTAAAGCTATGCTTTTATTATCTGGAATTATTTTTTCAGAAATAAGGAATGTAAAATATTGTACATTTATTGCTAAGATGTGAGGGCTTGTATATTGTGTTTCCAAGAATCATTCCAGGAAAATAAAAGCTGAAGAAAAAAGGAACTGACATAAAATTCAAAACACCTCTTTATACTAAAAGTTGTTATATTAAGCCTTTTAGAATTTACATGTGAGATGGACTGTAGATAGATTTTCTGTTTTTTATTCCCTGTAAATTAAATTTGGTTGCTAAAAATACTGCCACAACATTTAAATATTTTGAATATTATATTATGTATAAATATTCTCAATTTAGAAACTGTACAGCAAGAGTTTTATTATTATTATTATTATTATGAGCAATTACTTGACACAGGAAATCATATCCTTTGAACTATGTAGCTGGTATATGTACAGCAGTGTGATTATTCTAACTTAATCTTTGTTAATTCACAATAATAAAATTAGTACTATATAACTTGAATTTGTGAGCAGATATTCAAATCATTACTATTGTGATAAACCCCGTCTTTCCCCTTCACTTTGAGAATTTAACAATCTGCTCCTATAAATCAGAATTCGCATTTGATTCAAGTATTTCAGATGAAAAATTTGATTTTTTTCTTCTATTTAACCAAAATGAAGTAGCTGCACAAGTAAACTAATCTAGATTTACTATGGATATAACATGCTGTATAGCTGATGTGTTATACTATGTTACACAACTGCTCCATGATCAGAAATGACTGGATTAAAGGGACTATCCAACTTTGCAGGCAAATGAGGGATACCAATATATATGCTATTTAATATTTTTAGCCAGTAGATAGAAGTTATATAAAGAAGTTATCTGTAGCCATGAACAGTTATTTGCCATATTTCATAATTATATTGATTTCAAATCATAATACAGATTTACTCATCTATATTTAGAGTTCAGTCACGCCTATGACATATGGACTCATACAATTCAAATATTTTTCTGTGATAGGTTTCTAAAAGATTGTTACAACACCCCTTTCAAAACAGAAACTACTATGAAAAATGTAGGTTAAGGAACGTATGTACGAGGGAAAGCAAAAGCCCCCAGAAATTCAACACATGTCTTGGTAAGCTTGCAAGACACAGGGTGCTTTTGTTTGCACATCTTTTCCCTCTTTACCTCATCACTTCTTTATAAAGTTATGATGTGCATTAAACTGATGTACCATATGTTGTATATAACTGAAAGCAGGGTTTTTAATAAATAAGATTGCCCCTGTAATATTGTAATCCTTTAATAAAGCAACAAATGTTATTTTGACATGCTCAGATTTGATCTTGTTTTAGTTCAGGTTATTCCCAGAAAAGAGTAATTACTTAATTTCACACAATTCTGCCTCACAATTCACATCAACTCTGATATGTAGCTATTATTAATGCATGAAATGCCCAAATATGGCAAAAAATAAAGTGACTTTTAGCTGAGAAAAAAATGCTGAATTTCCATACATCCCAAAGAACAGAAGCTTCTGGTAGGTCACAAATTACAAGCTTCAAATACCATTCAGGCATCATCTTCCACTGGTTTATCTATTAGACTATGGAAAACAATCAGCCTTCTGAGAAGAAACATTACACATACTTGCAGGCTTTACAGCTTGGCCACAGTGTTTCAACAATTTGGATTAGAGCATTAAAACACCAAAATTCCGACTGATATCTGCATTAACCAGTATTTTTGTCAGAAGCAAATGTGTGAAATAGACTGCCACCGACCTTAGAAGAGCCACTTCAAACTTCTTTAATATGCACGGTTTGTTTGTATATTCAATTCCTCATACGTCTATGACAAAATAATCAGTTTCCTGAAAAAAAATTAGCTTTGCAGCAACCTTAGGTCACATTCACACTCCATGCTTCTCTTGTACTCCTTTGGTAACATGCTACCATAACACATGCAGTAGGAGCACAACACACCTCCTACATACAGTGGGTGCATTAGTCATGTATCTGTTAGTTTGGAAGAATTACTTCTTGCTGGTAACTGACTACAGTGCTTGTAAACTTTTAATACCTGAGTTTTACAGGTGCTTCTCTGTAGAAGAAAATGTTGCTACAGATGCATCTCAATAGCATACACCCAAGACCAGCTTTAAACCCGTATCTAGGCTGTTAAAAAGGCCATATTCCCTAACCACATCACTTAAAACCTGAGTAATTAGCCTTGAGTTTTGTCTAGATAAAACACAGAAGTCAGTGCATGAAGATGTGATTTAACCTTGGAGATACAGAGTCTGATGAAAAAAACAAACTCTGGCAAGCTAAGATCTGAAACACCTTTCCTCCCTGGAAAAGAATATGAGGAAGACAAAGTCTTTTAAAGAATTGTCCAGCTGCAGAAACTTCACTCTCCCCCAACACTTTTAGCTGATACGACAGCACTCACAGATGTCACCTTCAATCAAAGATGAATTTATAATAATAATAATGCAAATTGGACATGTTTTTTTTAAATCTGCAGGTTATGCAAACTACAAGAGCTTTTTTTGGTCTTTAATGAAGGTGTTACTTTTAAATACTATTTGCGCGCTTTCTTTATCAAATAGATAACAAACACTTCCTGAGAGTAGAGGAGAAAAATTATAAGTTTGGGTCTAATATCAAAATCATAAATTAAAGAAAAGGCAAAACAAAAATATCCTGTTCTAGCACCCCACTCCTGCCATGGGGTGGGTGCCACCCACCAGATCAGGCTGCCAAGGGTTACATCCAGCCTGGACACATCAGGACAGGGCATCAACAACTCCAGGCAGCTTGTTCCACCCTCCCAGGAAAAGATTTCCACTTACTATGTAATTAACCTTCCCTATTTTAATTTAAAGCCATTCCCACTTGTCCCACCACTATCAGACTATGTAAAAGTCGGTCTCCCTCCTGTTCATAGTCTCCCCTTAGGTACCAGAAGGCTGCAATATTCAGCTTTTTATTATGCATACTTCCACAGAGAAAGCGTTGTATTTGTTTTTTCTTGGGCGCTAGAAAATAATTACAGTAAATTATCTTACTGTTTCAGTTATAATAAGTAATTGCTTTCAAAAAACATCATTAAGTATTTCAGAGATTAATTTCTTACTTTAAAAACAGACAAAATAAAACACAACAGTATTCTGAAAACATTCCAGTGCAACGAATGGCTTTGTTTAACAGGAATCTGTGCTTTTAGGGTGCTCTTCAGGAATGCTAGCACAGTTCAGTACTATTCAGGAACCAGAAGTCAAAAGAGCAGTAAGGGAAGTAATGATACAATCTGACTATATGAAGAAAAAAAGGGAGTTACTGAAAAAACACATCAATCATGTAGACTGGCACCGTAGTTTGTTCCCCATTTCAACATATTTACAAGAAACTGACATAAAGCAACTATACAGCACAGAGGTACCGAATTATGGTATGTCTAAAAGAAAAAGGCCCAGCAAAAAAAAAAAAAAAGAAAGCTATAGGAATATAGGAATTATTAGATCATGTTGTACTCAGAAGACATTTCTGAAACAGTGCTCTTGCATATTCTGATGGTCTCAAAAGCACACTTAAAGACCTAAGCTCCAGACATAGGTAATGCACACAATAGATCTGAATACAGCATTAAAAACCCCATTCGATCTCACAAAATCTCATGAAATGAAGGGAGGCAAATCAACTATATGTAGTATCCTTCAGGTAAATAACACTGCACACTGATTTTTGAGATTTAAAAATGAGATACAAATAAATAAGCTAAATTTTCACACTCACCTAGATATGGAATACTTGGAACCATTTTTAAGCTTCTGATGTACTCTCGTGTTCTTTTGTAATTGTCCTCTTTAGAAAGTAAGTAGTCTAACTTCTCAAAAGTGGTCTTGTCTTTGCGATTCAAAAGCTACATAGAAAAAAAAATGAAGATTACACAGATTTAAAACAAAGAATCTATAAGGACAAGAACAAATACCAACTTATTTGAATCACCCACAGTATAGTCAAATTAAAATTTAATTGATTATCACCCACAATAGCATGTTTAAAAAAGTGCTGCTGCTAATTAGAAAAACCCCAATCTTAAAATTTTAAATTATGAAAAATACCATTATTATTTCTGATTAATATCATTTACCCACATATCCCTACTGTGGAGTTTTGAATAATCTCAGAGGCACTAAAAATTCTAAAGAAAGAAAGGTACGTTATTTACAGTCATCAAAATGTTCATAGTTCATATTAGAATTGCTAAAAATCTTTTGAATTTTAGAGTACAAACAGCAACAGGTGCCATTTTGACAATGGTCAAGGGATAACTCACAGCCCAGGTTTTGGTGAGTCTGAAGATAGGCGCACTCTGTAGTGCTGACACCACAGACATAAGAGAATGAAGGTTATTCAGCTCTAGAAGCTTCTGTTACAGAAAAAGAAAGAAGGAAAGAAAAGTAGTAAGTTTTAGTATGTAAAAAAGCAAAGCAGGATTAATTTAATCTCAAAGTTGCCTTTATAAAATAGTTTCCATCAACAGCTTCAAACAAACAAAATATCATCCAATGCAATCAATGTATGAAAATCTAAAGACTTCTTAAGAAGTTGCAAATTTTTTGAATATATCCCCTAAAACAATAAGTTTATCTAATTTGTACATATGATGGCCCATGAAGAAAACACAGTAGGAAAATCAAAAAGTTCTTGTCTGTGTATTACCCAAAAACAGTGGACATAAGGAGGCAGAGAGACAAAGTGACACCAAGATATAGGAACAGAAAACATGAAATAGGAAATAATTACTCGGTTTATTGTTCTTGAAAATGAACATTAATGTATCAGCATAATTCTGGAAATTAGATACTTAAGCAGGACAAAAACATCAACCAAAGACGTTAACCATATTAATTATAAGAGGGTCACAAATAAAACTTCAAATCACAGTACAATAAATCTGCACTTACTTTAGCAGTTTTCACAAAATGGCTCAGTATTTCTGCCCTTATTTTTAATGTCTGTGCTGTTAATATTTCTCGTACAACCCAAAAACTGACCTATAAAGTGAACATATACAATTGAATTTATTTACAACAAAGGACTTTATTGCCTAAGACATTTATAAATTGATATGATGCTCTGTGAAGAAAACATGGTAGGATAAAGAGTTCTCATCTATCTACCCAAAAGCACGACCACTGGACATAATAAATAGGTAGATAAGTGAAGTGACTCTAAAGGAATAGGCAGGCTACAGAAAAAGAAGGAAAAGAATTGCTAGTATTCTATCACAGCACATTGACAAAAATTATTAGGAACTAAGTCTAGAGACACAACAGAGAAATATGGACAGAGTAACTGAGAACTATCATTTTAAAATCTTAATCTGCATTTATAAAAATATTCTTACATTTTAGTTCACAGAAGCAGATCTACTTCTCCTTGTACTTAAAGACAACTGGCAAACAGTACTTCATCACATTTATGCAATTATTTACCTGGTTAAACCTCCTAGTGAAGGCAACAATATTTGGAGCAAGGATATGCTTTTCTTTCCTATTCCACCCACAGCTAGCTAGTTCCTAGGAAACAAAAAGCCTTTGAAGTCAGTAACATCTGAAAAATGTTAACAAGTACAGAAAACTGACACAGGAGATCTATCATGTACTGCTAAAACCAATCCAAGGCATCACTCTACAAAAACTAGTCTAACCAAACACTTCTGTCTTTTTCTGATATACATATTTGATGCGATTTGTGTATTCTGCTACCAGGAAAAAAATAAACATCATTATTAACATTCACACAAAGGGACACTAAGCAGGCAGTCACAACTGAAATTTAATTATGTACTTGAATTAGTCCAGGGTTACCCCACAGAAACAAATCGGGGGACAAAGGAGTAAAAGACATAGTTAATTTCTAATTACTTCAAACTTTAACTTCAAGTTAAACATATCAGTAAGCAAAATTACAATTAAATATATATACATATATATTTAAGAGACACAGTAAACCTGTGCAACATGAGATGGTTAACTTAGCTACTGATACTGACTGTCATTCTCATTATTACAGTTAGTAAAACTTCCATGAATGTATCATAGTTTAGCATCCTCACTCTCTGATTTGTTTTATTAAAATGTGAGATCTAAACCATTTAAAGAACACAGATTTGCAACTGTAATGTTAATGTTTACAATTGTTACAAAACAAAAAATAAAAATGGAAAAGTCTGTAAGTGATACTTAGACCAAAAGAATCCATAACCTGAACACTGGACAAGCCTTTAGAGGTTTGGGTTGTTTTTTTCAGATTCAGGTTTTTTTCTTGCTTTTTTGCTTTGTTTTTTAAGACATAAGAAATTAGCCAGACTTGACTGAAGTGTGGCAAGTACTTAAAAATAGTACTTTGGTGCTAATAAAGCAAGAGATTGCCAGCATGGCACATGCATTAATCACAGTCCAAGAAGCATTTTTAAATGCTCTTTCATCTCAGAAATTAAATTCAAAGTCAATCCAGTTCAAAATAAAAAGAAAAATCATTTTCTGTACAGCAGAATACAATCTTTCATATAAACAGCAAAATAGATAGCAGAAATTCTTCTTAGAAGTTAACAGAAGATCTAAAAAACAAAACAATGAATGATCTTCCCAATAAATTAACTATTAAATTATGCATCAGAAGAAACTTGCAGTGGTAATTAAACGTTAGATTTTGCCAGAAAGCTTTCATTTTTTTGTACTTACTTCTGGCAGTTTCATATATACTTGCACAACCCGCCTCTTTTTAAATACAGGCTCAAGTTACCACGTATCTATCTAGACAGTCTTAACACAGATCTGACAAGCAGTCTATCTGTACATACTGAAAAATGAGTTCTCCCTCACTCCAGACCTAAATGATTTCTTCAGTTTTTGAAATCACAAATTTCAGTTTAAATCACACTACCCAACTTTCCAAATGTGTGTGCTATTAACTTTAGAGGCTTTCACACCAAATGGCAGAGAATCAACAAAGTCTCCATATCCAAAAATCATTTCGTGCACACTGAACAATTTCTCCAGACACAAATGGCCACACATTACTGCGTGAGCACCAGAAAAAGTGTTTCAAGTTCCAAGATATTTCAGATCTCCACCTTTCAGCATTTAAGCCTTCTACAAGTGAAACATGAACCAACAAATACAGGAAGGAGAATAATCCATTTTGACTTTTTTTTTTTTTTTTTCCTCCTTTCTTTTAATAAACACTCCCATATAGCAGGGCTTGTAAAATAGCACAGCTGTCTCCTTTGAAGACAGAAGACAAATCAAAGTAAACCAGGCTGGATTATTAGATATTAGACTCACAGTGCTAGCAGAGTGCAGGAAGTTGGGTGTTTCAGAATGAAATAGCTTTACATTTACAGGTAACATTTCCACAGCACTGAAAATCCAAAGATGCAAACAGTTAAAAAAAAACAACCAAAAACCTACCTCAGGCTGTATAGCTTTAAATACTGGCATATCCATTAATGTAATTTGGCTCTGCAATAAAGATGGAATTTTAATTCATCCTACATGAAAAGCTAACAATTACATGTTTTCATCTGCTTGATATGGCCCTTCAAACATACAGTAGTAATTTCTCCACAGACTAGAAATGATCAGCCCATTATTAGGCCACCCCGTACAGACCATCATACCACAAGAATGCCACCTGAGTGGAACAAGTCATTTCACTCTTTTACATTTAATTGCTGCAAGTAGGTGATGGCTTTAGGTACCTGTAGAAAGAACTAACATTAGGTTTCTCAGAGTTTAAAGGGTTTGTGCACTTACAGACATAACAGGAAAAATTGCTTACAGACATAGCAGGAAAAATTATTTGCTCGTCACACAGAAAGCAGACTATCACTGTCTTGAAACACAATAACGCATTATGATATTAATAAGGTATAACTGAAACACACTTAAACGAGGTCACCCATTTTTAGTTACCAATGAGCATCTCCTAATAAGACATTGTAACGCTGTTACAAAGCCAATGATTTTTTAAGTAGTTGTAGACTGCTCAGCATGCTGCCTATCAGATACTTCTATTGTTTCCTAATTACACTGTATACACTGAAATCCTGTAAAATGTATTTAAACAACAGGCTCTTCAATAGTACTGTATGTATATAAATTTACTGAGCTTTTAACTTCGTAATTTCCATGATTTAATACTTAAAAGAGTGTCTCTAGTGAATGCTTCTTTGGATCTTTCCCCAGGAAAGCTTCTTTGCTGCTCTGTTTTTCTAAAACAAGGCAATAATTTCCAAACCAATTCTCAGAATGCTCAATCGATTACGCTGATTAAGAATGGTAACTTTCCATTTAATTCAGATATTAAAACAGTTTCTACTATTAGTATAAATCCTTACACATGAGCCTAATGAGAAAAGATTTCCTTCCATAAATTGTTACTTATTTTTAACAAAGATGTTGCTGCAAATTCCTAGTTGACCACCCTCTGACCACTCTTAGCTGTCACTAAATGAGGAGATCAACTAAATCATGAGAAGTTTTCAGCCTGGGACAAGAACAGCAACTTCTCCGGCTAAAGAAGTTTTCATGTTAAAAGATCATCCTGAAATTAACACCAACAACTACAAAGAAACAAAGAGCATTATTAGTAAGGGTCTTCATCATGGCTGGTAACCAAAATCATCACAATTTAGATGGAAAGTTATCATGGCTTTTGATCACCACTAGAATTAGAGAAAGAAAAAAGGATTACAGATGTTTGGACATGGGAGCTAAAACATGTCTTAAATGACATAACCTGAGTGTGTTTTTAAAGCGTACCATTAAATAAAGACCTTCACCAACAGGCTTCTGTCGCAAACAGCAGTAAAAATTTTGAACGTAACAAAAACTGCTGAGCCGTGAATTACATGCAATCCTTAATCAATCAGATAATTTTATAGATACATTTCTGAATTCACCACTAACACATTCTGCTTGTGTTGAGTACATACAGTGTTCGGAGCTATCTTCAGACTTCACATTCTGCCTCCTCTAATAAGATTAATCAACTCTCCTGTTATTTTTCTGATTTTACACAAAATAGTAAAACAATGCTAAAAAGGAGCCAAGGATTTTTCTGAGAAACTGATATTTTACTAGAAAATATTCATATTTGTGGTTTCAATTAAAACAAACAAACAAGCAAACAAAAAACAACAGAACTACACATACTTAGCATTATGTATTATGACCAAGTGTACTGTTTTCTGAAACACTGGGGGAAAACAATCAAATAGGAAAAAAAGAAAATCAAGTAAAAAAAAAAATCAAATAGAAAAAACAAATATACTATGTCAATTCAGCACTGAAATATTAAATCCTGAAACATAGTTCATGTAATAGATTTTTGTTTTTTATATTCTGCAAGCCGTGAAGGGTATACATGCATAAATGCAAAATAAAGATTTCTACTTACGGCAAACTCCTCAGGAGTTACTTTCAATACATCAAATACAACTGCATCATAGCTCTTATTGGCATAATCTGAACTCTGCCCTTCCAGAGAATCTGAGCTGCTACTACCCTACAAAGAAGAAAAAATAAAAGCATGCTTATCTGCATACTGGTTAAAAAAATATCAAGAAATTACACAAAAAAACGTGAACTTCAAAAAGATTCACACTTTTATTAAGCTTAGCTTCACATAGTTTGTGAACGTTACCAGGATATTTCGGAAAACTTCCTTCCGTAAGAACTAAAGCAACATATAATTCTAGCTCTACAGATGTTCCAGCTTTTGAAAGTTATGTTTGAAATACAGATAAAAGAGCTGTCACATAATGGCAAACTTGGGATTTTGAATATTCATATTCAGTGGAAATGATTAAATTAAATAAGCCAAGGAAAGGGTAGGAATAGTAGACAGATTTGAATCATGTATACAGCGAAGGGAAGTAGGGAAGAATGTCAACAAAACATTACCTTTTTACAAAAAGCAACTGAATCGTACATTTAAAATGTGCTTTACTAGGTTTAAAAAAAAAAAAAAAGAGAGAAATTCGGTGGGATAACTAATTTCTAAGCAGTCTTCCGTTGGTTATCTCGGACCTAACAAACACAGCTGTTGTGGTTTTGTGCTTTTTGTTGCCGATATTCCACACCAGAACATCACTCAGAACAGTGGCGGTTAAAGAGTTCATGTTCTGGTTCAATGCTGCTGCCATCTGGGGCATTTTGGGTTCCCGGAGGATAGGGGCGGCATCCTCGGAGGACTTGGCGCGAGGAGGAAGCAGGGTGGGACTCCGGACAGGACCCCAGCCGCTCTCTGTCTCTGGCCGTCTCAGCTCAGGGTGGAGCAAAGCATGTGCTACCCTCGCACTGCCGTGGTTCGACTTGTACTTTGGATACTCTTCTCTCTCTTGTTATGTTTTATTTGGTTCCAATTAGGAACATAGGATGTTCTGCACGAATGTGCGCAAGAACTCCTTTAGGCTGCCCAGGGAGGTGGTGGAGTCTCCTTCTCTGGAGATATTCAAGACCCACCTGGACACCTACCTGTGCGACCTGGTGTAGGGAACCTGATTTGGCAGGGGGGTTGGACTCGTTCTCTAGAGGTCCCTTCCAACCCCTACAAAACTGTGATTTGGTGATTTAGTCAATTCCCGTTCCTCCTCAGATCGTTGCCATTGTGTTTTCTCTTTGTTAACGTGATCTGCTCTCTCTCTGCTCTTCCCCCTCTCCTGGAGCGGTGGCCGGCTCCCGGCAAACCCCTTCCTTTATTTTTTTTTTCCTTCGCTCCTCTGTCTCTCCTTTTTCTTTTCCCAGGGCCTGTGCCACCACCACGGACTGACTTCTAGGAGTAAACCCGTGACAACAGCCTACCATCTGAACACAGATCATACAGAACGCTTTTTCTGTTGCCTGGTCTCCAAAGGATACAAAGGATTAAAATGCACACCATCTTAAAGACAAGACTAATAGACAAATAAATTTCTTCCCCCAAAAAAGAAAACCAACTAGATGGAATATATCTGAGTGGCACATTGCATTGTTCTTAACTCGTTAACAAATACTAGTATTTTCAGAAATGTACATTATGCGGTAAATGGTCTTTTGACTATTTATACTATTTATACTATTTAAAACTAATCTAAATCAGTAATTGTCATTATCAACAACAACAAAAGAATAGGCTTAGAACCACAGAGCTCAAATTACCATGTTGTCAAATATTAATCACAGAATCAGTGAATTGTGGAATCAAAAGGTTGGAAAGGACCTGCAAGACCACCTAATCCAGTTGTCCTCCTATCATCATTACTATCCACTAAGCTACTAAACCGTCCAGGCACCTCTTGAACACCACCAGGGATTTTAAATCATTCTTCAGAAAGACAACTGACATGACCTACAGTGGAAAAGTGCTTCCCTGCATTCTGAAACAAATTAAAACTTTCGTTTTAATAATGGAGATAAAACACTACAATTAAAACAAACAAAAACCAACAGGGAACTGTACCTCTGGAGTGGCAGAGGTGACCATCACATTGGCCTTGAAGTCATTCCTTTTATACATGCTCGCACCAAGAAGAAGAAATTTTCAGCTCTGCCAGCACTGGTAGTACAACATGATGAAAACAAAACTCCTGTAAAGCAAAAGGTAATCATGAAAGAAGATTTCCCATTCTTTTCTCTGCAAAAAAAATAAAATTAAATTAAATTTAAAAAAAAAAAAATCTTAGAAACTACATAATTGTAAAGGTTAGATCCTCTTTTGCCTTTCAGGTACCAATTCTAAAGGACTGTAAGTGAGTATCATCAAAGCTCTGCCAAGTCCTTATCTCCACTTTCAATTAATAAATGTTTTGGTTTTTTGCTTTTAAAAAAATAAAAGTTTTGGCATTTAAGTTGAATTAGATTTTATGTAAAGACTACATTCATTCATCTGGAAACTACAGGATAACAGAATACATTTAGAGACAAGAAACTGAAACAACTGACTGAAGAAATGGTGTTTCCTCGCTATTCCCTGCTCATCACTTCTGAGTGCACTAATTACTCTTACAAATGGTCATTGAAATCTGACTGTATCTTTGGAAAACAGAAGTCACATTAGTAGCTGCTCAGACCTCCACTAATATTTACAGACAGGTGTGCCTGAAAGGACTTTATGTCAGGCCACAAAGAATGGATATTTTCCAGGACAGAAAACCAGCCAACATCACCCTCCACTGCAGGAAGGGAGGATCCTGGATAATCCAGCATGGTCTGAAGTAAGAATTTTCAAATGGTCTTCAGAGAGATGCAATTCCAAATTGACCTGGGAATTCACACATGTAACATAAGCTTCCTCCAGAAACCAGAGACTGAATGGCCACAAAAACCTCAAGTAAGTGGTATAACAAAGACATTACCTCTGGTTGAAACAATTCATTCCAGCTACACTGCCACAGAATCACAATGAGTCTAAGGAAAAAAAAAAAAAAAAAAAAAAAAAAAGCAACAAAAAACCCACTAAAATATTGCAGCACTGGTTTTACATTGAGCACAACAGTAATTCTCAATATACAAAAGAACCACTCAATCTTTACTTAAAGTACAGATAAATGCAAGACACCATATTCCTAAGAATTCAGCAAATAATCATCTTCCTGGTAACACAAAATCTGACTGCATTTTCTTGCCATTTTAGCAGTCATGCTTTAAAGGATAAGTACTACATGGACAGAGGTTGATGTAAGTCATCAGTGATTAAACTGTCTCTCAATCAAAAGAAAACTTGTATACAAACAGGCACAACTGAAGCAACAACTGATGTAACTACAGGAATTCAGGTAGCAAGGATACTCATAAGAATCCCACACAAATTATCAAAATAAAATCAGTCATCCAAATACAACTTGTACTTCCACATACAAAAGCATTCATTTCATTCAAAATTTTACAGAAGGGTAAATAAAAAATCCTGAGCAACTTTATTTTCAAATCTACAGAGAAAAAAAGAACAAAACAAAACAAGAAGAAAGCAAACCAACAACCATACAGCCTGACCACAGCGCTTACTAATTCAGAATAGAAAAAATTCTTCTATTTCAGCTTAGGTAGGAAAGCTGACATTTTCACTGCACTTAATACCCCACAAGGTCTTACAGGATAAACAGCAGCAACTCTCTACATAATTTCATGGACATGTGAAATTAATCAGTATCTCTGTTGAAAATGATGCCAGAATTGTCTCAAACTAGTCAAGAAGCAATTTCCTTTACCTCACATATAAACAAATTTCTGTTTTGAGCAGTAACAGACTGCAAATTATTTTGGGGTCTGGAATTGCTCCTATTAAAAGCTCTTAGAGATACTCCAGAGGAAAGCAATTTTTTATGATGGAATTTCCTTCAAATGTGGCACTTACACCATGGCCATAAAAATACTCTCATCTCTTCCTTCTCCAGCTTATTTACTAGGCTTTCCAGTGTGCATGGGCTCAAAAAATGCTCTGACTGGAGAAAAGAAAATCCTGTATATCATTTTGTAAGCTGCCCAAGGTCAGTTTTACTGCTAATTTTAACAGTCACTACAGGAGAGACAAAAGTGCTTTAATATCTGTGACAAAAGCACTAACATATTTTTGCTGGTAGCAAAATGGATGAATCAGGGTGCAAATAAACATACCAAACAGAGGTTGTTGGTTCTCTGCTGCCAACTTAACAAATGCATTTAATGTAAGCGTTTCTTCGCCTTGTAGTAATCAAGTAAAATTGGAAAAAACAAACAAACAAAAAAAAAATAAAAAAACACACACAAGAATAATCCTTACAGCCACTCTGCCACTATTCTACTCGCATTTGTCCAATTTTGTCATCCGTGGCACCAATGCTACACTCTCTGGAGGCACCATCCAGAGTTAATTTTGTATTGTTTTTAGTGATACGTATATACTTGACAAGGATCACAAAATCATTATGCAAAAATAGCTGTGAAGGCCACTGAGGTACAGATACCAGCACTGGCTAATGAAGGTCCCACGTCATAAATTCTGAATGTTAGCAGAGTATTCAGGAAAAGCAACAAACCACCATGTCTTCAAAGAATGTGAGAATGATAATCTAAACCAGCACTGGTGATCATTACTCATTAATTTTCTTGACGGAGGAAAAAATACCAGGACAGACAAATGTCTGATCAGACCTAGTAGGGCCATTCTGAGCTCTAAACTACAAATGTCTTTGCCAATTTCAAACCTTACTTACATGTACCATGCTTTTCAATGAAAACATACTTCAGTATATTATCAAGATGTAACAGTTTTTTCCTATGGTCAAATTAGCTGCACAGCTGTTCAGTGAAAACAATTAAAAAACACAAGGGCCCCATGTGAACACTGATAAACTTGGCTGAAATCAATGGAAGGTACCAGATTTGGTTTATTGAAAAAAAATAAAATGGTACCAAACATCAGAATGATTAACTCTCATTGATCAAGACAAGCGAATGAGTAACACTGAAAGGATCTTGTTTTCAAGATTTATCTCCAACAAGATAAAAAAAAAAAAAAAAAGTTTTTCCACTTCTGCCATTTTCTTAGGCAGTTATCACAACCTGAGGACTGAGTTCCATCTTCAGCTTTGGTTTGTGATCATTGCACTCATTTCCCTGTTTCTTCATTCCACAACTATTCCTCTAGATGTTCAACTTTAGAATGTTTCTTTCCTTCATAAACCATGAACAAAATCATATCCAGATGTTGTGGGCGTAGAGTACAAATGAAAATATGTTAGTACAGTTAACGTATCTAAAGACAAAAGTGGGACTGTATTAAGAAAACAGGATGAAACAAGAATGTGGTTATAATTGCACCCCCGTGCTCGCATTCAGCCACTGATGTGAAACTTATCACCACTTACACCAGAACCAGCTGCAGCCTAAAGGCTTGAAAGAGGTAAACAAATTCCATTGTTTTGTGTTTTTAATAAATACAGATTGAATGGGAAGTAATATCAAGGTAATCTAGAATCATGTTTTGCTGCCTCTCGTATTCTAAGTAGTTATGCAGCTTTTTTTTCTTGAAATTTCCTTTGCTTAGTTTCATTGCCTTAAAAATAAAAACAAAATGAATTCTCAAAATTATTCTGAATCTGAAAAATTTAAGGCTGCTTTGTCATTGAAGGGACAGAATGCCAGCTCAGATGCACTTTAAAAGGAAAATTTCCTCAAATTTTTCCAAAAAGCAACTACTGAATCCTGCTAAAACAGGATACTCACTAACCTGGAGAACAGTAACACACGAACTTCAGAAGCACTGAGCAACAGCACTGTAAAATCACTTTACTTCTGACTGACAGAAACACCTCTGAAGAGTTTAGTAGGTTCAGACACCAGATCCTATCTTTATTTTCCTGAGTGCCTCCACCCAGTCACATACCCATTCTAAAAGTCACTTCTCATTCCCTCCCATGTGATTTTTACAAAGTGGAAAGGAAATGGATCATGTTTTTAATTATAAAGGCAGAAGTGGTCAACTTTTTCCCTTGGAAAAGAGCATCATTTTATACACTGATCTTTCATGACATATACAATATATAGATAAACATACTGATGAGCATCTAGACAGTTGAATTGTCTAGTCACAATGTTTTATATGAACAAGCTCTTGTCCTGAAATAATTCAACACTGAACATTTTCGGCCATTTTGTACAAGACAAAAACTCTGAAATTCAAAACAAATACAAAGATTAATTGCCTACTAATAGCTCAAGGAAAAAAAAAAAAGTAATTAGGCTCTACAAGATTTTAAAAGCCTTTACACTTATGTGACTGAAGTCTTCTTAAGTGACAGCTGTCTTGTGTATTTCATACTCATTTCACCAGGAAGTTCCTAAAATAAGTTTAATGATGCTTTAGGCAACAGTACCACCTATAGATAAAATAGGTCAAGAACAAGCTAGTAGTTCCACGCACATTCTTTTCTGAGGATCCTATTATAGTTAATGATGAGCAATGAAGAACTAATGGAAATTAAGCATATAAAATCCTATTCTGATTTGTGACAAGGTCTGTGAAGCTATATCCTTAGAAGAAAAACAGTGTTCCTAAGTTCAGTGCAAGAATTTAACCCATTCACTGCTATACTACCAGCACAAATACAAAGACTGAGCAGGATTAACTAAGAAATTATGTGTCATTAGCCTTGTCAGTCTACAACAGATTGAAATATGAATATAAACAAAAACATATAAATATTTTTAAGGTTCTCTGGATTAACTATATGTGAGTCCTGTCATTCAGACTACAAACTGAAAGGTATACGAATACTTTTCAATAACATGAACTATTACTGAGTAAACAAACTGAAAAGCAGGTTCTTGCATCAACTGATGAAAGCTGCCAAAGAATCAAGTCCAACTAATGAAGAGACAGATTTCTCCTACTAAAATTGTTTTACTTCTCCTATTTCCATTTCTCTAGTGCATGTGTACTTAACTAAGTTCTATCATGAAGAAAGAAGGACAAATACTCCAAGTGCCAGTAGCTGCCATAGTGAGTTTTAAGAAACAACTTCAAAATCCAGGTCTCAAACTACCTGGGTTTTATGAATGTACACAATTTATTTGAATTATATCTAACAGTAGGTTTAGAAACAACATTCAAAGCTCAGTTTGTTTTTATGATATGCTCTGCAAAACCCAGCTTTTCATTTTCACTGCAAAACTCTCAAGCAGTAATCTCTAGTTAAGCACTGCATTATGTTTAAATTTCTCAACGAAACTAGCTGACATCTAGCCTGCCACACTAATCATCACTAACGTACCATGAAGCAGTAAACACTATAGTACAGCAAGGACTCGTAGTTGCAGTGTTTGCCATAAAAGCACAACAGCCCCTGCAGTTTCCAAGTGCTCTATAAATAAGAAGATGGCATTGTGTTGAGATGTTAAAAGGCAGCAGGAGTATTTCACATGTTCTGCTCTCACTGGAAACAAGAAGTTGCAATTCTTAAATTAAGAAAATAACTCCAAGCTACTCCTTCTCCCCCCCCCAAAAAAAAATAAAAAAATCTAGCATCCTTTGCTACTACTTCAAATGTTTCATTCTGTGTCAACCATAAAATAGACTTATTCTTGCCAAATATGATTAGTTTTAGAACACTTCAATATTTCCAGTGTTCCACTAGGCGGCAGCAATTCTTTAGTTATTAAAAGGCCAATTTTTAAAATGTCTTAATTTTTTCGTTTCAGTATGGAAACACAACTCAGAAAATCCACCAAAGACAAATGCATATTCTTAAGAAATTAAAATGGAAATAAGTTCTTTCTAGGTTCTGCTCTTATACACAATTACTCAGAAAATCTAATTTTCAGTGTTCTTTAGAAAAATGGAAAAAAAGCGTCATAACTTGGTTGACGTGAAATCAGTAAAAAGACAACACTTAACTGTTCTACATTTCAATTAATTGAATGCACCCAGGGCTGGACAATACTTTAATCACTCAGATTTTCCAACATTCCAATCTACATCATAGGTGTTAATTTTGCAGTATTGTATTAACTGAAAGATCAAGCATTTTGGAATAGATTTGTGAAGCACAGAACTAGCAACTATCCCCACTGCTTTGACAGATTTAATCTATAATCCAGTAATCGAGACATCCAGACAGGACTGGATAAATATTCCCTTGCTAGCATTAAGAGTTATTTACTACAACTATCGTCATGTTTGTTCACTGCATCTCCAGTAGAAAGTTAATTCAGAAATCCTACTGTCTCTCAAAGACGCTGGAATATCCATAACTTTAATACCCATTTTTTCACAGAATCACTGAGGCTGAAACTGTTCAATCCCTGTGCTCAATGTTGGGTATTGGGTAGGTGGTGCCTGCGTGCACCTGGGGTGGAGTCAAGGAGGTCACGAGTGTCACACAGGGGCGGTCACCTGGACCACTATATAGGGTTTGTTGTGAGGCATTAAACTTGTACTTTCGGCGTTACGCACTGTGTGTGAGTCCCGTCTGTTCCCTGTGCGCTGAGGCGCGGTACTTTCACACGGCAGCCTTAACTTGTCGCCGGATCGGGAGGCGACAATTGGTGACCCCGTACGTGATGTGGTGAGAGTGGTCCGGACCGGTGTGTGTGAGACAGCAACTCCATTATAGTTCTGGTTATGGGACAGTGGGTGAGTATGCTGTGGGGGATGGCTTCATGGGTGTGGTGTGAAGTGGATGATGAGGACCTCGATCCGCTTTTTAAGTGGATGATGCGGAGAGGTCTGGCTGACAGTTTCTCGCTGTGTGAGTCGGTTGGCATTAGAGAAAGCAAGCAAGGAGCTCTTTGAGCGAGCTTGTGCAGGGGACGAGGAGGCGCAGAAGCTGCTACCCGCCCTTGGCGCTCTTAGAAAGTTAACTAGATCGGCCAAGGGGGAGCGGGAGCTATGGCGAGCCGTTAACACCTCGTTGGGGCCTATTGATTCCGAGGGGGAGGAGGAGGAGAAGACTCGAGGACAGGAGCTAGGTGATCGAGAGGAGACAAAAGAGGGAGACTCAGTAGAAGAGGTAGAGAAACAAAGGGCCTCGGTAGCTGAGGGGAAAACCCCATTATTAGTCCCGGTACAGATTCCAACGGCCCCCTCTGCTCCCCCCATGGGACATTTGAAGTGGGGGGAGGATGAGTCGGGAGGGCTCTGGGCTATGGGGGGGCAAGGGTTTATCTACTTTCCGGGGGAGAAACTGCCAGGACTGGTGGCGGACGCGGCTGCCCCTATTCAGCCGCCTGTGTTCTCCGCTGTGCCACCCCCGTACCCTCAACTAAAGGTCTCTGAGGAAACAAAGAGAGGGGAGGCAGAACGGAGTGGCGCCGAGGAGTCCTCGACTTGCGAGGAGGAGGCAGACTTTGAAACGGAGTTAACGCAGATAAAAAAGCTGTCAGCCTCAGGTAGTGAGGCATCGTTGCGCTGTCGGAATAAAGCCTTTAGGAGTCCTAGTGATCGGGACTTGGGGAGGAAAGCAGCCGAGGCTGCTGAACGCTGGACCATCAAGGCACAAGAATGCATTCTGACCGGGTGCGATCTGATTCCTGAGATAAATGCTCGTAGATTGTGTTATTCAGTGCTAGTAGGTTGCGGAGCTGGGGGTCTCCGGGTCTGCATACACATTGTTGGTTTGTTGACCCCATACGACCCTGGAGTTTCTGGTGGATACTGCTGCAGACGTTGCCACACTCCCATTGTGATCTTGGCCTAAAGAGTGGCCGCTGGAGCCAACGGTGCAGTTTGTGGGAGGGGTGGTCGGGACGGCGTCCGGGGTTGTGGGGGGAAATCAGTGTGTGCTGGTGCCGCTTGCTGCATGGCTGCGGTTGGTCTGTGTGCAGCTGCTTAAGTGTCACGTGGGCGGTTCCAGCAGTCAGCATGGTCACTGCACAGGATGTTTTACATTTCAGTTGTTGTTGCATGTGATGTTGTACAGAATTGCCCAGGTTGCCATTCGGCTAACACGTTTCCTGCAGGGGTGAACCCCAAATGTTTCACATTTCAGTTGTTGTTGCGTAGGTTTGAGACCAAATAAGGTTCGGCAGATGGATGTCACGGGTTTCCCAGAGTTTGGGTGTTTCCATCACTTGCATGTCACAATTGACACATGTAGTGGCTTTCTCTGGGCTGTGGCACAATCTGGACAGACTGCCATGCAGTGCATAAGAGTGTTGCACATGGCTGTCGCTGTCATGGGTGCACCTCAGGAGTTAAAGACTGGCAATGGCCCAGGATATAGAAGTGCATGTTTTGGACACTGGTGGACAGCTTGGGGCATTAAGCATACCTTTGGTATTCCTGGCAACAGCACCGGCCAGGCTCTTGTGGAGCGTGCACATCAGACCTTGAAGGGACGTCTTCGTGCGCTTAAAGAGGGGGGAGGGCTGGAGGGACTTGAGCTGTGCCCACATGCTCTCCTCCTGCGTGCACTGTTTAGTTTAAATCATCTGGAGAATCGGATGGGAGACCATCAGCTGACTGAACGGACTCCAATAGGTCAGGTCCTGATCAGACCTGATGGAGGGCCATGGCTCCCAGTCTCTATGCCACTCCTTGTCATGGGCAGGGGATACGCCAGTGTCGGGACCCCAAGTGGGCCCTGCTGGCTGCCGGCACGTTGGGTTAAGCCGGCACCAAACGACGAGCCATCCTGCGCACTGTGAGGATCCGAACATTTCAGCACCGGTTTTGGTCAACGTCTCCTTGGTTAATGTCTCCAGTGCAGCCAGTGATTTGACGTCAACACTGGCCAGCAGCTTGCTGGTAACAGCACATGAAACAGCGTTGCTCCCAGTGTGCCTGAAGGTACGAACTGGGAATCTAGTCTTCATGCCAGACTGATAGTTCATGAGCAGGGGAGACCTTGTTCCTAAATAATCCCCAAGCAGTGGACATTTGGAACGATTCTGCACAATCAATATGTTTGTGTCTTGTTATTTGGTTATGGAGTGTGATATTTGTAATGCACACACGACTGATCTGGAATGCCATGAAGATTCTGTACAATAGTGTTACACTGAACTTGGAAAAACTGTAACTCCGTTGTGTACTATGCTGTTATCTTAAACTTGAATGCACTGTTCTTTTCATGTTGACTAGGTGCTGCCATACAGCATTTCAAAAATTGTTATGCAGATAGCTGTTGTTATGTGTTTTCAGGTTTGTAGGCACTGCAGCTGCATCTCTTTGGTATGTTATTGTGACGGCTTAATTGTTTTTTGCATATGTTTAATGTTTGATTTGTTTGTGGAATAGCCTTAAATGTGAGAATCACCTTTGGGGTAACAGGGAGTTTGCGGGGGAACCTTTACAGGGGCTTGCAGATGATAAAGAGGGGGGAGATGTTGGGTATTGGGTAGGTGGTGCCTGCATGCACCTGGGGTGGAGTCAGGGAGGTCACGAGTGTCACACAGGGGCGGTCACCTGGACCACTATATAGGGTTTGTTGTGAGGCATTAAACTTGTACTTTCGGCGTTACGCACTGTGTGTGAGTCCCGTCTGTTCCCTGTGCGCTGAGGCACGGTACTTTCACACGGCAGCCTTAACTTGTCGCCGGATCGGGAGGCGACACTCAAGAAGGACAAGGTGCTCAGGAAAGTTCAGACGAATTTTGATTGTCACCATTCTGCAGTATTTCTGGGCAAGCTTTTCCATTGCTTGACCATTCTCGAGGTAAATGAGCATCTTCTCTTGCTTAGATGAAATCTCCCAAGTTTTGTTCTGTTGCCTTTTTTTTCCATTCACTGAGCAGCACTGAAAAGTCTGCTTCTATCCTATTTACATCTTCTCATCAGGTGCCTCCATACATTGGTAGCATCTCCCATGAGCCTGCTCTCTTCCACGATAGGTAGCTTCAGCAATCAGTGTCTTATTATATGAAGGATTTAAGTGCCCTCGTGGACCCTTTTTGGACTCACTCTAGTATGTCCATAACTTTCTTGAACTAGGGAGACCAGCACTGAACTCAGCAGTCCAGATATTATGTAACCAAGTGCTGAGAAGATGGATCATATCCTACAGTCTGCTGACATTGTTATTCTTAGTGCAGCCCAGCACTTCCACAGTAACAGCAGTCAAGAAAAAAACAGACAAAAAAAAAAAAAAAAAAGATGAAACAAATTCCCTTTTCTATCCCACTCATTTTTTCCAGTGAACTAATGATGAGTGCTTAGGACTTTAGTAAAAAAACAAAAAAACAAAACAACAACAACAAAAACTGCTACCAGAGAACCTTCAACACTGACTAAGGAAGAAGTGTGTTTGGCTGAAAGCAGAGTACAACAACAAACAAAATCAGCGAATAGCTAGCTGTACAGATAAAGAAACTGACTGACATAGAGATACAAGAAGATTACAGAATTCCTGAGGATTACAGTGTGACACAAGCACTTCTGAAAATACCACAACTTCATTTCTCAAGCAAAATAGGGAGAAGGAAACTGGGGAGATATGAAACAAATGCTTGGATGACTCTTCATTTAATGGAAAAGACAATGATCTGGAACTAACCAGATCGTCAGATTTGAATCCTTCAGGGTGATAACTAGAAAACTGCCGAGCAATAAACTTTTGACTGCTCGGTGATGCCTGTTGTGAATATATGGACAAAGGAGACTATAGTTTAATTAGAGAAACTTTCACCCTCTTGGCGGGGGAAGGAGGAAGCAAGAGTGAACAGAACCTGTAAACTCACTGCATAAGAAATAAATTAGATGCCCTCAAGACAATTTATCTGTTAGAAATATCAGTGTAAATCTAGAGAAGATTTCTATGCCTCAGACAAAACCGAGGGACAGAGATGTTCATTACTTTGGGACCATTTGAGTATTAAAAAGACCTTAGACTGTGTAAATGTCTGCTTATTTCATCTGATGTGATCCAGAAGGCAACTGTAACTATAATGTTCCCGAAACAAAGAACTCAGGAAAAGATATACACACAGGAGAAGGAATTCAGAGATTACTACTGATCACAGTAAATAGGTTCACAGTCAGTATGGTAACAAGGTGTAACAGATAGAATCTGTACCAAAAAAAGCTGACTGTCACTGAAGGCAATATTTCAGTCAGCCAAGACAATGCTCAAAAACATTACTAGCTCCAGTTGTTTTAGACTTCCTCTAAACAGAGACGCTAACATGAGCAGAGAAAGCTCCCCCATGCCTCTCAAATGACTGGTTTAAAATTAATGAGTCTGGAAGCAATCCTCATACCCACAGATGACACTGTGAAGGTGACCTGACTGTAGTACATACACCAGACCAAGCAGGACATCAAATCAGAATCTCCAGTTTAGCCTTCTATTGAGGGTCTAAAAGGAATGACAGTGGACTGCTGGTCCCAATTTCAAGGAACAGTGCACAAACAGCATACTGCTACATGTTCTGCCTACTTCCAGAAATGCAGTTGGGGTGTTATAACTCCCTACTATGTGCAATTAGATTGCCTTAATACAAACAACATACAGCTGATATTTTGCAGGAGTCGCCCTTACAAAAGAAGCTCATGGAGGTTGTCTAATGACACCTGAAAAAAATAGCATTTATAATGTAGAATAACATTTATAATGTAGAATAACAGATAATTACTGAAGTTAAAAAAACCACGACCACCAGCAATCTTAGCAAATGGTAAGAAAATTAAAGATTATTAAATAGAAAGAGGAAGGGGAAAAAAAAATAAATAAATAAGCACCACTGTGTAACACTGAAGGTAAAAAAAAAAAAGGTGAAAAATATTTATCAGCTTAACAATGCTAGCTACAAAAACAATCCATATGCTCAACAAAGAATAAATAATAATTGTTAGCTCCGAGAATCTGATACCATCACAATCCATACTGAGCTCCAGTTTTCTCTGCAGGAAAAGGAAGTTTTCTAACAAAAGCCAGTACTCCTCAAACAAGTCTGCTGACTTACAAGATGCATGTTTGAGAGAGCTACAAATTCAGGTAAGTCTGAAAAAAGCAATCAAAGAAAAAGAAACATCTGCAATATTACTGTCTATTACAATAACTGTCACAACTCTAAGATCTTTCAGCAAAAGAACGCTGAAAGACCATTCAAACAAACAGAAACAGTAAAATACCCACTCCAATCACAGATGAATACTTACAGAATAAGGTAGTTCTGCAGTCATTCAACCCATTTTGCTGCACATCTTCATTAGGCCATTGTTCAGACTCAACACCTCTGACCAGAGATTAGTTTTACCGTGTTTACAAGCATGATATTCCTGCAAATTACCAAAAACAGAATTATGGCAGTATTTATTATATAACTCACTTCTTCTCAAACTGTGCATTTCTAACCCAAAACATGTTAATAGTATTTTTATAGGATTATACAGGAAACATCTTCCCAGCTTTAAATTGCTTTGGTGGCTAATTCCACAGTCTCGTTTGACTGATGTGTGACAAACTGCAGGACTCAAAAATGAAGGTTACATCACTGATGGGGAGCAGCGTTTAAGAATTTCATAACTAACTAATAACCAAATAAATACCTGCAACTCCTGCTCAATCAGTCAGTAAAACTTCCAATCAGATATGGCTGTGGCTCTTGGTAAACACTATTAATTCTCATTGTGGTTTCCTCAAGACTTAACCAAACATAGCAGAATGGACACAGAACAAAATACAATCAATCATTCTTATTTTTAGATTGACAAGAACAGCTCTTTCAGCAAACAAGACCAGCAGCAAACCTGAGAAAACACTGTTCTGGTAACTCGCTTTGGTAACATAGAATACATGCAGTTCCTACCAGCATCACAGAAAGCAATCCTTTGCTAGAAAAGTGCTATTCTCTTCACACACTCAGAACTTATCTGTGCTCCTAATAAACACAGAGCAAGGACCATCTGCCTAAGCCAAATACGCAAATCACAGAAGAATCAAAGTGCCAAGTTACAAATGAAGTATACACTGAAGTATTTCAACCAAAAAGAAACAGCGCACACTCTCATTCCACCTCAACTTTGTCAACTAAATTCGATCCCTGGCAGTTTTGCTTACTTGCTTTTTGAGGACAATCTCTATTCAATTTGTTTCTTCCACTCTGAATGTCTCCAAATACTAACTTCCAAATAAAATTTTGATACATCTTAAAAACCTCTTTACAAGCTCCATGCTCTCCACAAATGCTAGCATGATAGGACAGTTCAGTGAGGCAGAAATAATTGCTTCTCCACCTTCACACTATTAATAGTCAAAGGTCATTTGCTACTGAAGGTGCAGACTCCAGTTAGGCAGACAGGATTTATCAATAACAGATGTATGTGACGCATGATGTCATCAAACAAACATGGGAACAATTTACTGTTGAAAATCATCATCGATATTCAGAATATTAAAGGAGATCTCCACGTCATCTTTTCATCTCGAGACCAATATTTTTTCAAGCTGAATCACATTTCACACAACAAAACCAACAAAAGTCATTTCAAAAATAATCCACACATTTGCTATACTTGATGAAAAGCTTGTTGACAAAGAAAACATTTACCACTAAATATATGAAGGAATGACAAAAAATAGCCACTACCACTATAAAAATTAACTCAAATCATGCTGTAGACAAGTGTAGAATATGTCAAAATCCT
Source organism: Excalfactoria chinensis (assembly GCF_039878825.1). Taxonomy (NCBI): domain Eukaryota; kingdom Metazoa; phylum Chordata; class Aves; order Galliformes; family Phasianidae; genus Excalfactoria; species Excalfactoria chinensis. The sequence continues at coordinate 8,934,207 of NC_092842.1, read as the reverse complement.
TACACTTCATGCTATCTGCTGAAGGAGCTAGGAAAGCTTCCACAAAGTTTCCATCTTCTCAATTTCTTTGGTTTAACATGTTCCTTCAGAAGGTATCTCAATATTTATTTTGGAGAAATTTCTGAAAGATAGGAAAATGCTCACTTACCCAAACATGAGAGAAATACAGATTTTTACTACTTAAATTACTTTATTTTCTTAGTTAAATATACTTACGCTTACTTAGGAGATGGGATACTGAATTTCTGACTGCTTAAAAAGGTGTTAGTCATAAAAGAAAATAACTGGAAGCAGCATATTTCCACTATGTCATCTAAGCAGTCTTTATTTCAGGATAGCCACGCTCTGCTAAACACAAAAATGAAGTCTACATTCAGACACCAGTTGCAGCTTCTCTAAGTCAATATTCAAAAATCTGAAAGCACGAGCCAGTGTACAACATACCTAAACATGTCACTCATTTTCCACCCTTCGAAAATGGCATTTTATAAGATAAACCTAAAGATATTACGGTAACACAAAAATACAATTTTCTAATATTTTTCTTCTAAACTGATGCTGTCACGCAGGTTAGAAAACAAAGAAAACCGACAGAGTGCAAATTGTACAGTAAATCATTACCAGGAGTAACATAAGCATCCCAACATAAAAGCAAACCCGAATTTAAAGGCATCTGTTAGGTACAGATTGCTACATTCAACTCTGAAAGTCCTTAAAGTAGAGAACACCCATCCAGATGCCAACACAGACCAACCTAGATTTAACGCTTTCTCTCAAGAAAAGAAGATGGGAGAGTAACTATGCTCCTTTTTCATGTACACACAGCGACAGACCAGTGGCACGCAGCAGATCTGTAGCCAAGCATTTCAGCAGCTCTTTCTCCACCCAATGCCGATACCTCGACACCCTGCAGCCTGTTGCAGCACCGCTCAAGTTTGAACAAAAAATACCTCGAAGTGATCTGACAACAGATTTCAGGCAATCGAGGCTCCTTAGAAGTGTGTGGACAATATAACCCTTACTACGTTAAAACAGTTTCCAAATTTATTCCTGAAGCTCAGCGGAGGATGTAGTCAAATCCAGAAGGTTTTTATATGCACTTTGCAGTATCCAGCTAACAAATGCTGCGTTCGAACCGCACAGCACCTCCCGGATCCCCAGGCCCCAAAGCGACAACCTCATTTCATCACACCTTTCATGCCATGAAAATCCAACCGGTCAAGAAACCGTCCGCGCAGCACACACGGCTCGCAACAGGCCGGCTGCGCCCGGCGTACGGAAGGGCCGAAAAGGGGCAACAACGTAAAGCAGCGGTAACGAGACGCGCCGTGGAGGTACGCGGCCCGGCGCTGAGGGGCTGCTTCGGCGGGAACGCCGCGCTGTGGCGGACGCAGAGGACGGCGGCAGCTGCGGTGAGCCCGAGCGCGGCTCCAGCGGAGCCCGGGGACATTCCTACGGGCGGCTCCCGCGGCGACGGCGGCTGCAGGGCCCCGCGCCCCACACCTGCCCGCGGGCCGCACCCCGCCCCGCCACCACGGAACGCCGGAGAGCCGAGCGTTTCCCCCGCGGTGCTCGGGCTCCGGCCGGGCCCGCGGCCGCAGAGCTCCGCCCGCTGCACGCGCCCGAGGCGGGGACGGGAACGACGGCGGCAGGGACGGGCCTAAGGGCGCTTTGCGGCACAGGGGGCGCAGCCCGGCGAGGTGGAGCGGGCGCAGCCGTCCCGTGCCAACGAGGAAGGCCCCGCCGCGTAACACCTGCCGCGTACGGGACGCGGGGCTCGGCCACGTCTCACCTGTCCCGGAGGCTGCGGCCCCGGACGACGCTCGCGAGCCTTCTCGGTGCCAACACCTCGGCAGCAGAAGAAAACCGCAGCCCGCCCGCTACAGCCACTGAGAACGAGGCCCAAGCCGGCAAAGGGGGGAATCCAAAGGAGAGGACGGGGCGCGCCGGACTGACGGTCCCGCCGACCAACCGCCGCTCCGCACGGCAGCGCTCACCAATCCGCGTGCCGCGGGGCGGGGCCACGCCAGAGAGCGGCCAAGTGCGCAGGAGCCGCTGCTGCCTGCAGGTGCGCGCAGCTCGTGCGGGCCGGTCCGCCTGGTTTGTTCGGGCTCGTAGGGCCGCGTTGGGCTGGGCGGGTTCCTGGGATGAGTTGAGCCGCAGGGCTGTAACGGGGGCTGTCCGGGCTACTCGGTGGGACAGACGCTGCTGGGGTTCTTGCTGCTCCAATTCTCCACTCCCGCGGAGGTGCTTGGAAGCGCTCGTTGCGACAGAGCGGCGGAGCCTCTGTCCAGCGGGGGTAGCCGTTCTTCGCTTATCATCCGCTGCGCTGCGGCCTTAAGAAACCTCAAGTCAAGCTTTGTGTTCGTGTTTAAGAAATTGCTCTGGAGGCTTCTGGTAAAATACAGCAGTGCGTTCTTCTAAGGGAGTCAACTAGGGCTCATTGTGCTTATTGGAGTATTGTCACGTTTGGAGGAGAACTTGCAGTGCTGAGTGCTCTCACTTCCTTTAAAAATGGGAGTCATTCAAACTATGTGTTGGAAAAATAGAACTGCATCTTTCTGCGATTCAGTTTCTCCAAAGGAATGCAGCTAAGTCTTCAGGGGCAGATGGGATCCATCCCAGGGTATGGGAAGAGCTGGTTGATACCACTGAGAAGCTGGTCCCAATTATTCTGCAATGGCCTTGGGAATCTGGAAGGGCCCCAGTTGACTGGAAGGTGGCAAATGTCCCCATTTCCATGAAGGGGAAGAAAGAAGATCCTGGTAGTCACAGGCCTTTTGTAATAAAGTTATCCTGGAACCCAAGGGGCTGCCATCCTCTGGGCTGATCCAGACTCAGTACTGCCACTGGGTAAAAAAGTGTATTGTCCCACTGTGCTCTGCATAGTGTGGCCTCACCTCGAACACTGGGTGCAGGTATAGGTGCCACAATGTAAGAAGGACATAAAACTATTAGTGAGTGTCCAAAGGAGGGCTATAGAGATGTGGTAGGGTCTGACATCACAGCCGCTGTCACAGTGTGTGAGGAGCAGCTGAGGTTGGGTTTGTTCCACCTCATGGTGGCCTATAGCTCCTCACAGAGCTCTGCTCTCTGGTGACAGCAACAGGACCTGAGGGAGAAGCATGGAGCTGTGTCAGGGAGGGTCAGGCTGGGGGCTAGGAAAGGTTCTGTAACAGAAGGCAGTGGGCATGGCACTCCTGACTTGCTAAGTGGTTTTACAGCACCCTTTCAATGAGTATTCCTTCTCAGTCTGTTTTTCTTACAACTGAGTTCCAATGTGCCAGCTGAGAAAAGTTGAAGTGTTTCAGAATATTATAAATACCCAACTACAAAAATGCATCAAATAAACACTTGCACTGGGCAAACAGGTATGAACTGACTGAAATTAGCACTAATTAATTTCAGAGTTAACATTCCATTTGGGGTAGCGGATATTTGCATCGCTTAAAAGGTTTGGAGATAATATGTCAATATTTCTACTGCTGCTATCTAATATTACCCCCTTCTGCTATATATCCTGTCCTTGCTCCAGCTGCACATGGGAATGGTCACCTTTGCTTCTGCTGGTTGAGTTACACGAGTGATGACTTCCAGCAAGAGATGTATAGCAGGTGCTGTAACTCTGTATTACAACAACATCTGCACGTAAAATCTAAAGTAAATGATGGTGGGTACCCACAAAAATAAACATATAAGTAATGATAAGTCTGTTCAGTATTTATTCTACTGAAATTTTCATTTTTTTTTCAGAAAAAAAATAGAATCAAAGGTCGTTTGAGCAGTTCAGGCAGGCTGCATTAATTTGGATCAAGAGGTGCTGTTTGCTACTGAAGTGATGAAACGTTAAGTAGTTTCAATAGCCTTACTTTTTGCCGTGTATTTGTCTGTCACCATTAATTGGAACTGTTTTAGGAAACACTTTTTTTCAGGCTATACAAAACTAGCGCATTTGAAATAAGTCGCTTTGCCCTGTACAATACAATTATTTTATAGAATATTCCAGCTGAAGTAGCCTATTCTCCAAGTTATTAGGAGCAAATTCTAAACAAGCAAGTTGAAGTTTAACCATACATACTGTACTATGGCACTGTAATTATTGCCACGGATTACAACTTCAAACAGATCTGAACTATTCAAGGTCGGTGGTGTATCCCTAGATAAAACTAGGTGAAATTAGGAACCTTTGTAGCAAGAATACAGCTAGAGAAAAATGGAGTTAGAGAAAAACCTGAATAATTTCCAAGTGTTAAAGCCAAAGAATATCTGGATAATTTTGTTAAACCTAATATGTTTAAATATGTTTAAAATCTTAAAATAATCTGATGTACTGCAATAACTCCTCTTAATTTCTCATCTTCACGTGCTGGTAACAGATGAGCTGCAGCTCCCAGCCAGATTCCACAGTTGACACACACGACCTCACATCCAGCACAGCAGAACATTTTCAGACTTCTGATGTATTATGAACAGGCCTGGAGCTGACAGACTCTGTTTTATATGGTGTGAAATTATGACTGACATTATCATTTCAGCTTTGACTAGCTTCACAAGTTTTGACTCCTACAGAGTCAAAACTATACTTTCCTGTTCTTGGTGGGTTGTTTTTTTTTCGTCATCTCTCTCATTTTAGATCCTTGCCTTCACTATTTTCCTGAGTTTTCCCCTCCAAAAACAATTATCTTCACTTTTAAATTTCCACTCTAAAAATCCACAGATTACTTTATCTATTTTATTTTTATCATGTTTTACTTATATTTAGTCAGGATCACTGTCATTTGCCTTCTTGTTTTCAAACAAGCACCTTTACACTTTCTCCAGTACTGCTTCACACTGCAGAACTCTCCATCAGCTTTGCAAATTTGCCACAAAACTGCATCAAAAGCCTTCTGTTTCAAGAGCAGCAAAACTAGTGTGGGTGACTGCAACTCGCCTCTCTGAACAAAACTCTTCTTCTTTCATGCCTACAGTTAATTGTTTTTTGTTTTACGTAGTATGAGATTCCCAGGGATGCCATATGGGATCACGTCTTTCTTAAATATGGGCCTGATTTATAGTAGTACCATGACAGTGCAGACAGGTACTGAAGTATGAACAAGAAAGTGTGAACAGGAAACAGTCAAAGCTGTTTATTTATAATGAGGGAAACAGCAACTATTTTCTGAGGGAACTTGCGAGCAGGTTTGCTGCAGAAATTAGTTGCATCAAGTTGCATGGACATAGCCCTGTCAGCCCTACAGCCTCCCAGCAAGAGGAAACAATTTACCTTCTTAAAATATCAACAAGAAGAAACTAAACTCGTTTGCTAGGTTGTTTCTCTGCTCTCCTTCCTCAGGCAAAAGCAATGTTACCTTTATTCCATCCTTCAGTCATGTCTTACTTAAACGACTTCACATTACTTGACTTTTCAGAAGCTATAAGCAAGGGCAATGGAACAGATGCTTTGTTCTGACTGTCTGTAGAGGATAAAGAGATAAAGGGAATAAAACCCTGCTCCCTGAGCCAGCCAAGATCCTTCAACTTATATATACACACCCTTTGGTTCCTGATAAGTTTATAGCTTATATAAATTTAATTCAGCTTTATTATAGAACAAAAGTCTTTTCTAACTAACATCCCATATACAATGGAGAGTTGGAAACAATGCTAGGAAATGTTCAACAAAATTTAATGGCATTAGCTGTCTTCCTGCAAGATTCTGCCCAGCCCTCGAAAGACAAGTCTATCTCAGCAAATCAGTGATAGCACACACTTGGTTTTGGATGTATTAATTACTGCTAGAAGTTCCTTGTTACAAAGGTACTTAAAGAGCCAGCTAACATGAAAGAAGCTAAGACTTGTCTACCAGCAGAAAACAGCTACCAGTTGTTGGCTACTCATGTTAAATTCAAGCTTGTATGCTAGGAGCTGTATCCTACACATGGTGAGAACAGCATCAGCTCTACTGTCATACATGGCACAGCAAAACATCCCTCTAGAAAGGAAACACACCTCCATACCCAACTGAGTTACCTCTGGCTGGCTGATAGTTTGCAAGGCTGTTTTTTCATTGTTCTGCTGGACAAATTTTGAAGCGCAGTACTGAAATGCAAATCTGTTCAGAACTGAACAAGCATAAAGACCGAAACTTCAGGAGTTCTTTGACTCTAAAGCTTTCTGATTCCTAGGAGATAAACGCGCATAAAGCTGCAGCTTTTTGTAGCTCCTTTTCCTGAAGTCCACTACTTAATATCTAAATGTAGACGCCAACACCACAGAGGTTTGCTCTAGAAGCATTTTAATTTACAAACAGCAATTCCCACTGACTTTATACCATTAAAAAAAAAAAAAAAAAAAAAAAGCAATTTACAAGCAAGAAACAAATTCATCAGAACAAAATAAAGCAGCACTGAAATATTCATGTCACAACTCTAAAACCAAAGTGAATACAAGAGTAAAATATCATTTGAATAAATACTTTAAAATTCATGCTATAAAATAATTCTTAACGGCAAGTTATTGTTACAGCATCAGCTTAGCTAGCTTCATTTACTTCATGTGGCGATGAAGTGTGGAGTTGTGAGGTTACCAGTTTATATTGCAAGACCATGACACTCAGTCAAGTCATTCAAACTGTTCAAATATTAATCATGAAAACAACCATACAAATAAAAGTTATTTAAAAATACAAATTGTTGTCAGAAACAAACACTGTTAAAATCGTGCAAGAGCTCTACCTCTAATCAAATACAACCAGAGGCTTGCAATGCAAGTCCAAAGGCTGAATTCATAGCACATGTAAATTGGAGAGACAGCAGTGCACTGTATCTACCATAGTAGGAATTACTTATGTAAACTAGAAGCAAACCTGCTCAGTTACTGATAATCAGCTTCACATCCCCTGAAGAAATAAATACAGGAACATATTCCAGGTTTCTTTTGCCTTTTTTTCTTTTCTTCTTTTTTCTTTCTTTCTTTTTTTTTTTTTTTCTTTTTAAATGAAAACTTACACAAGGAAATTCATGCTGTCACAGGGATGTGCAAATATACCGAAACTACGATATTTAATACAACTACGCTGGCACTTGTTAAAAGATATGTAAAATGCACACAGTTTCAACTTTGAACATTTTGAATGACTTTACTAAATTTCAGATTCAATACCAAGTATTATGAAGCTTACAATGAATGAACTAAACAGATTCATATAAAGAATTTACACAATTACGCAAAGACTTTCAAATATAAAATTTAATAAATAACCCTGACCAGTCAAAAAGCACCATTCAAGGGTAAAATTCCCTTGGAAAATAGATTAGGTGTTGCATATTTGAGTCCCTTTCAATAGTTTCATCTGAAACCTGTTTAGAAAAATGACAATAAAAGAATCACAGTAAACTAATACAAAAATTCAAATAATATATTTTTAAAGGTAAAGCTCATTCAATCGTTTCCCAGCCCTTGATTTTATTCCTGCTGTTCTTCCCCAAATTCAAACAGTATATTAAGAGGCCTCATTGTTTTGTCTAAAAGTAAACCAAAGACTTCAGCATAAAACATTAATTTATGCTTGGGAAGACTGCATTAAAAACTATCATTTCAGGCCTACAGTATATTCTGCTGAACAGTGAATCGACAGTATCCTTTATGCTACTGAAAGATTTCACACTAAAAAGCGCAGAGCCAATCTTGAAGACTTATTGACCATACTGAACTGCTAACATACTGTATTTACAAAGCTATTTTCTAAATGTATTTACAAGTTTGAAAATAATATGGAAGATAACTGATTAAGTAAACTAAAATAACTGTTTAAAACCACAAACATTAGCAAAGATATAAAATCCTTTATTTTCACAGTTTGTCATAGTTGTTTAAACATATAGAGGAAAGGACACTGTCGCTGTTTTCACATTTGTGTATAATTAAAAAGGTAGATTAAGAAGAGACTCAATTATGAACTAGCCTACATAATTTTGTGATTTATTTTGCTGTCAAATATTCACAGATTTTGATGTCTGTATTTATTGTAAATGAAATGTGTAACAGTTCCATGCTAACTTAAAACTGTACAGGAATGAGATGCTGTACAGCACTTCCATAATCTGCTTAAAATAACACAGCATACTCTTTTTTGGCGGACTAGTGAAATTAACTTCAATTAGACAATGCTTCACGTTTCATGACAATGTTAATCCTGGCATACTGTTATGTGACAAGGCACAATTTATTTGCTGTTGCCAGGTTTGAAGTTTGTTTTCTACCAGAGTCATTTACTTTGCAAGTGTAAATGTAATGCTGAATGATATTTTATACTCGCCTATGTATGCATCTTTTGAAGCACTGTTGAAATTTACAGTACTGTGTTATGGCTTGGTAATTCTTAACACTGCTAGCAGTGGAAAAGGTAAATGGCGTATCAACATGAATAGGAGCAAGTAAAACTTGCAAATTGCTGAATCATGATTTTGTAGAAAGAGAGATCACTTCTTGCTTCTTAACAGTCTTGTCACAATGTTTTGAACCTGAACCTGTACAATCAAAGTGATTCTGTGTTTATGCTTTTTCTGTTTGTTTGTTTGCTTTTGTCAGAGACAATTTTGGATAAGTCACTCTTTGGTAAACTCAAACCAGTTCAATAAATTCACAAATACAAAGAACAAGATTTAAACAGCGTTAAGATTGTGACACAGAGAAATTCAAGAAATATAAAATCAGTACCCATATCCTGCTATCCTCAACTCATACTTCCATGGGAAAAGTCACACCAAAGGCACCACAGCACAGATCCAAGATAAGGGTTAATAATAACTGTACATTTCTTGGATTTTGCATGTCTCAAACTTAATTTATCAGGTTGGATTTTTCTGTTGTTGTTTTTTGTTTTTTTTGCATTTAATTACTTAAACATGTAAGAAAAAAAAAACAACAAAAGAACAGTATCAGAAACACGAACATGTTTTTAAGTGGGTAAACAAACAGACTACCTCCCCTCCCCTAGACACAGACATACAATTTCCCTTAATGGAAACAACAGTTCTATAGTTGGTTCAGGGAGAAAAACAATGTCCCATCTCCCCATACCTCTTTTTTTTTTAGGCAGTTTCAGGACCAACAGGCAAATTAGGTACTCCGTTTAAATAAAACTGCCCCCAAGGAGCCAGCAGATTTATACTGAAAATTGTTATTTAATAGAATTCTTATTGCAGACCATCACAATATTAAGAACTAGTGTATTCAATAAAGCTACTGCACACATATGCCCCAACTTCAGAGAAGCCCAAAAAGCATTACAAGATAGCAAACCTACCTCTTTGCTTTCCTTGAACTTATGAGTGAGCCTTTATTTTCTAAATTTCAGGACTTAGACAACAGATAGACGTAGTTCACAGATATCTTTTCATTATTTGCTAAACAATAAGGCCCAAACATACAAAACGTATTTTAAAGAAGTATGTGATTCATTTCAATTTGCTTATCAGGTAGAATCTACATAGTAGTGTTTGCCAGCTCATGCTTTTGAGGTCTCTTAAGCACTACTGTGTGATTTTTATTTTATTTTTTTAATTTTCCTTAATTGTTACCATTACAATTCACATTTTAATATATCATACTGACCTAAATGATGAAGTTAGCACCATATTAAAAAAAAAACAATGCAACAAAAACATTTGTTGAAACAAAGAGTATTTTAAAAGTTGTTGGTAATTCATTTACGCAGCAAACAACCACTGAAGATATGAGGGAAGCCACAGCAACTCTGTAATACTTGCATGTGAAATAACAGACATATTGCTTGAAGTTCCCATAGTGTATTTGTTTTTTTTTTTTAAGTTTAATACAAAAAAGTACAAATTCCAAGTGCTGACATGTCACTTGGAGCTGTAAGTAGGAAGTCACTGTGCACCTGAAAACAGTTCTCTGTGAAGAGACCTATTAAATACTGCTTGGAAATACTATAGTTTGAACTACAAAATATCTCTCAGGTTAGTATTAACCAACCACAAAGAGCAATGAAGTTAAATTTATTTACCTGGTATGCTTCTACAGTACGAAATGAAGGTAGATTCTGAGGCCAGTAAAAACCACAATGCTACTTTTGGGTTTGCTATTAGTTTTCTTTTTTTCTTTTTCTTTTTTTTTTCTTTTTTTTTAAATATATATATATATATATATATAGATATATATCTATCTCTATATATATAAAAAGGTCAGCACCACAGGTTGCCCAGTTTATGTTCTAGACAACTAACAAAACCCCTTAACAATTTAACCATAATTTAATAGATTTATGGCATTTGGTTTACAAATGTTACAGAGCAAAGCCATTAAAACAAGGTAGTACACTTTGCTCTCATTTGCACATGAAGTAATAAAAGGAAAACCAAACATTCTTCTAAAACCAAAAAGATCCTCCCATAGTCTGAAGTCCTAAACCCTAGACAGAGGAGATCTAGCAGTTGAAAGAATGGTACATGGTATAAACCTTCACATATTTTTACATTCACTTCAACCTGAATAGGAAAAGTGAAAGCATTTTATATATATAAAGCAAATTTATATATATAAACAGACTATCAAAAACAGTTAGGAAGAAAAAACCCAATTCATTGGTACACATGAGGGAATCAAATGTGTAATATTCGCTTTCCCCACTGCTACGTAACCCTCATTATCAGCAGTAGGATTTAGAAAATAAAGTAATAATAAAATTAAATTAAAAAAACCTACAGCTTCTTTGTGTATCCAGCAGAGATGCAAATCTCATTCTACTATCTCTCTCCACCGGAATTTGTGTCTTACCAGATCAACCAGTAGGGACACTTTATCAGACTCTTCCCATCTGTTCCCTAGCACAGTCTTTTATATTTTAAGCATTTTCAAAAGTGAAAAAAAACAAACCACAAACAAAATCCACCAACCCAGCCTCCTACAGAAACAAAGAATATTTATGTAGCCTTTTCCAGAAACGATTTCAAAACAAGTTCCAGAAGGTCAGGAAAATTAAAAGGCTCTTATACTTGTAATGAAGACTACCAAAAGAATAAAAGCTTTTAAAAATACATTATTAATGTGCTTGTTTACGTTGCACTTATTGTGTAATATTTTAATCAGATGTGTTAGACATTGCATGAATTTCCATACTAGAATCCATGGCTTCAGAAGCTGAACCATCATTATCTACTTTCTGTTCCACAAATGCTTCTGTTCTGTCTGGAGACTCCACTCTGTTTCTTACTTCTGTTACCCCAGGGTGATTTTTTCGCAAATGCTGGTTTAGTGTACCCTGGAAAGGAAAACATTTGCCACAGATCTCACAGCGAAAGGGCTTATCATCTGTGTGACCGCGAATATGATACTCAAGTTGGTCCTTGCGGGTGTATTTCTTCCCACAGAATTTGCACACAAAAGGAGTTATTCCCATGTGCAACCGCATGTGTCGATCAAGGCTCCCTTTCTGGTTGAAAGACTTTCCGCAGTAGATACAAATCAGCCTCTCGCTGTATGGATACCAGTGACCTCTTGCATTTCTTTCCTGTGGACTATTTTCATATCCTGTATTACTCACCATGGAATCACCATCAGTCCCTTGCACCAAGCCTTGAACATCACTATGTAAATGACCACTGGATATCCGTTTTTGGCGTGCCCGACCCCCTCTGAAACAGCTCAGCATTGACCTTGAAGGACTTGAATTGCTAAGGTTTCCAAAAGTTTCAGACACACCAGTAGCCTGTGATGAGGTATGGGTAAACGAATAAACATGTTGTAGAACAGACCCATAGGAGCCAACATTTACTGCTACTACTTGCTCTCCATCCACCATTTCAGTATGATATCCATCATCACCAAGGGAAGAGCTATCAGAACAACTTGGCCTGTCAGACTTTTCCATTTTAACTTTCACCTCTGCAATCTGACTTTCTCTTACTATCAAGTCTCCTTGCTCATGATCACCCTCAATTTGAACCTCGTATTCAGAGATACTCCCACTGCTTCCTCGATCTGAATGCCCTTCTTCTTGGAGTCGACTACGTAGAGTTTTGCCTGGAGTAGTTTCCATCCTAAGATCACTGCTTGCTGTTGACTGTCGTATCTGAGAGCAATAGGGGGGAGATATCTCAATAGGGTTGGCAAAGTAGCTGCTGTCTTTAACTCCATTGCGATTTTCTGAATTTTCTTCAGCACCAACAGTAACAGAGTCAACATCACCAACACTGATCTTTGAATGAATACTCTCCAGTATCTGCGTGCATTTATCAATGACACATTGCATCTGTAGAAAGCTAGCTGCAGTTAGAAAACTAACAACATCCTTCAGTTGTAAGGACATCCTTCCAGTGTAACAGAATGAAAGCAACTGTTCAAAAACATTGGGATTTTTAATAACCGATATTGATAAGCCACTCATGGTGCTTAGCGCTGAATGGTCACGGAAATATGGCGAGCTGGCTGCTAAGACAGCTTTATGGGCTCGAAATGGCTGACCCTGAATATGCACAATTATGTCACACAGCTTTCCTTGCAAGCGGAGTTCATTTAACTGGCTCAGAACAGTGTTGCTGTACTCAGGCACATCAAACTGAATGAAACTGCTGCTGTCCATTTCTACTGATGTAAAGTGGAATCTGAAAGAAAAACAAGAACATTTACAACTGAGAATGAATACAGAGTTTTCCATTCCAAAAATAAACACTTCTGCATGCTGAAGTTAAATTACCGCTTTGATCGGTTCAAGGTGTGTTACTACAAAACTGTCAGTATAAAAACTTGATGTAATATGAGAAGAGTCTCAATCTACCTATTTCTTGCAATGCTCTCACTCACATTATCCCTATGTTTATAACTGTTTATAACACGACAGGGTCCATTGAACAGTCTATATCAAAGCTAAAAGGAACTTTATAATTTTGCTCCCTGGTAAAGACTACAGAATAATTGTCCCACACTCTCAGAAAAATATTAAAGTCACAAGGCGGGTCAAAAAGATCACAGTATTCACTGTCTTGAAGCAGGTGACTACACTGCCACTTGCAGGGAACTGTACATCTAAATTTTCCAGGAATTAATTTTGGAAGGTATTTCACGCAGTTTTGAAAATCTACTAAGGAAAAGTAACAGAAGTACATTTGTTTCAATACACACGTACCCACAGATACTTTTAAAAACTGTATTCCTTGGGTCCAGATATGTAGCATATTCATCTCCAAAATAAATTTGTCATCAATTGCATTTCTGTCTACAAAAACCACCCACCTCCTTAAAAAAATAATCTCAATAATTATTAAGTAAATCCATCATTCAATATTTACATCCCAAACAAAGAAATCCTAACTGAAGGAAACACTTAAGTGTGGACTCAATTCTAAACTGTTTACTCACTGTGTCAGGTTTCCTGATAACGAATGAGTTTAATAGGCAAAGAACTATTTGAAGGAAAAGCGTGGGAATCACCAGTGAACATTCAATTTTTTAAGCTTCTTTTTGTGATTTTCATTTCTTTCTCCTTCAAGGCTCTGAAGCTTTTCTAACACAGTAATCACTTCCTAGCTAGGACAATTTACCATTTAAAGTCTAACATATATTTGATTCTATTAGTATTCATTTTCTTGATCCAACAGCAAAGAGTGTTCTAAGAGGTTTTAAATAAATGTATAAATTTCAGAAAACAATCTAAAGAAAGGCACTCTATGATACTGTAAAAGAATTAATAAACATTTTTCCCTTGAGAGTGTATGTAGCAGGCATCACTTTACATTATACACCCGTAATTAAGTACCCAAGAATCTTCAGACTTTCACTGTTATTCTTACTAACACAGTAGTGTAAACACACAATATTGCCACTGTATCTGCTCTTCCAATTGTACAAACAGATCTCAATGTCACTCATTGACTCCTGATGCAGGAAGCATCCCCAAAGTGTCACAACATACTAAGAGATTTTTTTTTTCCTATTTATGTCCTATGTTACATGCCATAATAAGGCACATGAACAAATTAAATCAAATCATGAAAATTCACCAACTTGAAAAACAAAAATCAATAGAAATATTATAAAAAACTTACAAGTAAGAACTGGAGCTGTATCACCTGTCACTAAGACAAAGGTTCGCTGTCTCTACAAATAGAAGATAAACAAGATAGCCACCTTCCTGACCTGATGAGCATTACTGAGAAAACCAGTAAGCTGTAGTTCATTGGAGTTTTAGTAACTGATATTTAAAACCAGGACAAAGGACGTTTTATACAATTTTGCATTTGACAGAAATAAGGATTAGGTTTTCGGAAGGCATCTGATCACAGCCATCCATGCAAAGACAGCTTTGGAGGGACAATTCCTTCAGTCACTGAATCACTTTCACAGATTCTGTGCTTGAGACTAAGCTAGACAGACCAGAAAAGAAACATGAAAACAAACATAAAACACAAGTGGATGGTTAAACAGGAAGATAAACCTAGGTAAATATCCCTCCACAATGTACAGAGAACCATCATTTAAGTCTCTAGCTTGTCCATGCCATGGGGAAGATTGAATTCTTAGGAGTTAGGATGCACACCAGTCAAAACCTCCCATTTGGCAAGGCATCAGGCTTACTTACTAACCAAACATTGGTCACTATTTTTGTGGAGCTTACATACTATAAACAAATGCAATGTTCCTGACTGAACATTTCTTAGCTAAACTGAAGGGCCTTTGTTGACCTAAAGTGATGCGGGTACAGGTGTAACCTGGATTGTGCACTATGTATAAACCCTAAGACCAGTCTCTTGTAATTCTGCATCTTCGCAGATCCTTCATCTCAAGAACCTGGTCAAGCTTCACCCTAATTCTATCAGAAGTTACTCATTATTCTTGCAGAATGTGCAGAAATTGTTTGCCATATTTAGCCAGTGGCATTCCTCCATACCTCATACTTCCATAAGGACTCTTATTTGGTAAAACTGAGAAGAGTTTGGTTGAGAAAAACATTAAAATACAGTCATGACAGACACCAGTCTGGACAGTTTCCATCTCTGACTGTTGGGCAGTTTAACACTAGATAAAATGCTGTAAAAAAATCAGTCAAACTCGGCACCTGTCTATGCGTACATCTTTTGTTAACCTACATGAATGGAACAAACTGCTTAACATTTTCACAGACACGTTTACAACAAATTATGTGAAGGCTTTCACATTTTTGAAACACAGAACAGAATTGCACACTGAGTTGACTAAGTTTCAGCATCGCTATGTTGAGTTCCCTGCTTATTTCTGAGAGGTCATCCAGTCAGGCAAAAAAGAATATAAATCTCACTGCATGTGCATTATTTTTATTCATTGGAGTTTTATACAGTGAACATATTTCATAGTATGAATTGCTAACAGTGGATAGGTGCCCTACGTCTTAAGTGTTCATTGAAGTAATCTGTGAACATGAGAATAATATACATACAACATTTCTCATTAGATTTCAAAAATACAACTTACTTTGAAAACTGTGTTCTACAGAAACTCTAATTACACTTAAAAAAAAGCCAACGAGAATAGATAATGATAAAACACGATTGATATTTCATTTTTCTGATATCACACAGTAACACCAGGAAAATATCCTGTAAACTACTACATTATTTGCCAGTAAGGTATTAATTTCTGCTTCTAAGTCTGCACCTATTTAACATCATTCATACTCTAATATACATTCTGCTCTTCTCACTGAGTGGTGAACAATTCAGATTATCCTTCCTTAAATTTTGTAGTATTCAGTACTTACTACACCGCCTGTGAGAGCTTAAGACATTATTGCAAAAGCACATTATTATTCAAAAGTATTTTTAATCCATGAATCAGCTATCCCTATCAGCTGTGATCACAGAGATACTCTTTGCCTCCCCTGCCAGTCCTTAAATAAGGTCTGGGCAGGGGTGGATCTTGGCTCCACCCCTTCTGGTCTCTCAGGTATGCTGCACACACCCCAGCTCCCCTGGGTTGGCCCTGCCTTCTCACCTGGTGCTCAATCCCTGCTTCAGGCCATGACTTAGCATTTCTGCTACAGTCTCACAAAAATAAAGGGCTATGAAAGTAATCAGTTCTCTTTAAAAATAATAATAATAATTATTTTTTAAAGGATTTTAAATTCTCTTTCCTCCCAGTCTTGACCATTCACAAATCAACCTGTACATTTAAGTCACAAAACATCTCAAGTTTTGGGAAGTTCTGAACTAAGCTAGAAGTACCCACTGGAGGACAAAGAAATATTATCACTTTTGTCAAAACTTGAATTAGTGAACTGTAGAGAATTATCTGTATTAAAAAGACTGCAGTAAAAGGTACACATACTTTACTATTAATCTCAAAAGAGCTCTGAAAATGAGTGCTTCGCTGAATGTATATTTTAGTCCAAACTATTTGTTACAATAGTGAAGACTGCTTCGCAAATTTAAAATTTCATGACATTACCTCAAAAAATGCAGGATAACCCGTATTTCCTCAGAAACTAAAGCTAGCCACTACAAGCTGAAGTGCAGCTACTAGCAAATCTAGTTCTTCAATACTTTTCCTGGTCAGGCATCAAAATACTGCAGTGAAAACGAGTATCATTATTCACTTTCTGTGGATAGATATGCAACACCTTCCTCAAAGTACAAAACATCCTTAGTAGAAAACAAAGGAAAACTCATGCTCTGCTATCCTAAAGCATCACAGAATACAATCCTATCATTTTCGTGGATGAGCAATACATTAACCCTTCTATTTTTGTAGAAAATTCTTAACAAATTTCGACATTTATTCAACAGGAATTGAAAATTATTTATTTTTCACCTGACTACAGCAGGATTAGTATACTTACAGACATAGCAACAAGTGTACGTACAGAACATAGACAACATCATATTGGTCATCCTTAGAATACACTCGAAGGGGTGGGTAACTTTAATATTAAACATATTCACCATTAATATTAACCACTTCGGTTGTATACATGTACATATACAAATGCTAATGCTATAAACACTACAACACTATTCTCAGCTCTCAGTAGGGAGCACCAAGGCAATTATTAGAATTGCCTATTTAAGATCTTCCATAAAAACAAACTGAACAACAACATCAACAACAGAAAACCTCTTATTTGAGCAAATACCCAAAGACAGCAGTTATGAGACTGCTGGTCTGAGGGCCACTCTCCTCCCTTATTCTCAAATCGACCCCTCACAATTGCTTGCCTGTGTGGAAGTGATTACAGTATTTAACGTGAAACAACTACTGATGCAGGAACAAAGGTTCGCTCAATGATTGGAAAGTTAAACACAAACAGTCTCTAAACATTGGCTTCAGAAATCTATTACGATAGGAGCAATTACAAGTTCATATCTAATCCTAAAAATAGGGAAAAAATACCAGAAGGTAAACTAGAACTAAAAATCAGTAAAAGTGTTGTCACATAAGTAAAACAAAGGCACATTTATGATAATATGCATCAAATCTGTAAGAACTCAAAACTAAGAACTACACTTCTATGCACCAAGTTCCTAATACGGAAGCATCAGAATGCTGTTTAATTAATCCTGAATAGTTAAATCCAACATTTCCTATTATTTCCTAAATGTCTGACAACTCTGAGATACATTCTGAGAAGTTATTATTAAAATCAAAGAAACAACTGACTGCATGATCAGATGTACAATATATGCACAACCAGGCCCTTATGAAATGCACAGAGACTGAGCTTTTATCTATTATAATGATAAACCATTAACTGTTACAGAAATAACTGGCTAGTATTGTGTGTAAATATCACTTCTTTTCCTCCCCCACCTCCTCATGTCTGGGATTTCCCATATCCGTGTTTATGGGACAATTCAGATTTATTCCAGGTTCACCTTCAACTCTACTTTATTTTGTAATGAACCTAATCGTGCACACTGTGCACCTCAGAGCTTCTGAAGGGCCCTCTTAACTACACGGACCGAGTCCTAACAAGAACTTCCAACTCCTCAAGCGGAGCAGCGGCAGTCGAAAGGCAGAAGTTATTCTGGCAGCAGCTCCACAGCCGGTGCCGGTCCAGCAGCACTGCAGCCAGCCGAGCATGGGGCGCCGGTTATGCCGTGCCCCGTTCGGACTAAGAAAAGGCCCAGACGCTCTCGCATTCGTCCTCTCTAATTGCAAATCGGAACCACGTATGTCACAGACTCAGGTTACGCGGCGACAGCTTTCTGTGAGATGCAGCTGAGAGGAGAGCGAGCTCGGCGGCGCCGGGGTCGGCCGCGGCAGCACAGCCACCGCCCGCACGGCCCAGCGCGGGGCTCGCGACAGCGGCAGCCGCACGGGGGCACGACCGGGAGCTTTGCGCGGCTGTCCCGCGGGGCCACCGCCCCTGCCGGGGCCTGTCAGGGGCCGGAACCCCCCGCCCCGAGAGCGGCCTCCGCCCCCACGGGAGAACCGCCGCAGCCCCGGGGCCCGGCCCGCCCGCCGCTCACCTGGGGCTGTCAGGGTGTCTCACATGGCGGGTCCCCGGCCCCTCTCCTGCCCGCTCCCACCGTCGCTTCCCGCCCGCTCCCACAGCTCTTCGCACCCGGAAATAATTCCGCTGGAGGCGCTTCCGCTTCCTGGTGACGCGCGCCGGCACCGGGCGCCCGCCCCGCCCCACCGAGTGCGGGCAGAGCGCGGCTGGCCGAGCGGCGGAGGCGCGCAGCTCCCCCCGCCAAAGAACTGCCATAGGAGGGAGCGAAGCCGGGGCCGAAGCCTCTGGGTAACACAAGCGCGTACGGTCCTAAAACTCTCAGTCTTGGGCTTCATAACACGCATTCAAAAATGAACAGGGGCCAGGAATTTGGAACAGAGAAAACAAAAACGTGTTTACTATGAACGGCTTAGCATCGCACCAGAAACATTTCTGGAAAGATATGATCCGATGTATTTTGAGAGCTTTTTAGAAAACAAAAAACAAACCAATCCCCCAAAAAACAACCACTCTGGCTGCCAGGCACGATGTCGATGATAAATTCATTTCCAGTGCACGGAGAGGCAGCAAGCAGACGTTTGGGATACGTCGGGGGGCCTCCTCTGCCCCCAGCTGTGAACAGCCGCCTCTGTTGACCGTCATAAATTGGGAATTAAGGTCATATTTGCTACACTGTCCTTTTCCCTCACACCCCAGCACATGCTCGTAGCATACGCATGGCAACAGTTCACTGCTAAACTCACAGCTTGCTGTAACACTGGATGGAGAACTACTGCTGTGATGAGCACCTTCTGCAACTCAGACATAATTTATCTTCTGGAGGTATGTCTTTCTCTCCCTATAAAGCATAGGGAAGATGATCTTCAGAAATTAGGTACTCCACAGTAACATGGCAAAGTTGCTTGAGCAAGCTGACCAGGGCATAAATAGCAAACTTAAATAAGACACTTATTGCTGGAAATCAAATGACTGAACAGGCAAAATAGCCTGGGCTTTTTCTTTTGAGTATATGAAAAGTATAACTAACAGCAATGGTAATTAAATTTCCTCATGTCATATTCTGTTTGAAACTGCTAAATATGGAGGACTGTGGTGTGCAAATCCTGATCAAATAAAAATAATAAAAAATCAGTTCAATATGCATTAAATGAAAGTAAGTTGATTGTTTAGATAGCAAGCACTGACTTGATGAATAAGATGCATCAACTAAGACAGCTCCAGGAGGAATGAACCAATATTGTCCAGGCTGGACAATACAAACTGTTTGCTAAGTGTTTAAACTTAAACAGAACAGGAATCCTCAGAGGAACATAAGCCTAATTGTTAACACATTTACACTGCATGAAATTTCTTTTGTACTTTGACAAGAGAAATTAGATGCCTTATCTGTACCTACTTCTGTAGGCATTTTGAATGTGCACTTGCTCCTACTGTTAAGTGAGCATCTGAGGAGTTTTCATAAGTCTGTACTTCTTATATCTTTTTCTGTAAAATAAACAAAAACACCCAAAAACTGACCAAACAAACCAACCCAACGATATCAACACAGCTACAGGAAAGCCTGTTTGATGAATTCAGACTCACGTGCCAACTGCTTATCTAAGCTGCAAATAAAACTGGGACCAATTCCAGAAATTTATCAGCTACCTGTGTTTTAAAAACCTGCTTCTTGTTTAGTGTTTTCTTCGGCTAGGGTGGCATGCTCAGTACTTCAAGAAAACACACTACAACTTTTTCTTTACATATTTAATAAAGTTATATATGAACAACTTTTGGATTTAAAGTATTGTTTGAATACTTAATTTGGTAAAAGTGAAATATTAAATACTAGTACTAGACATGCATTCCTTTTGTTCAGGCTTAAGAAAACATTACAAAGTTGACAGATAACATTTATTAAAACATGTTATACAAAAAGGGGGCATGAGACTCTTCTATAAGAAGAAAATATTGAACAGTAACATTAAATTAAAACCATGCTGTACAATTAAGACAGCAATATTTATAGACAAATCTATCCAACCTCTGCAATACAAGCGTAACATCTCACAAAATATCGAGATATGCAGTTTTACGATTATAAATGACTTGTTTAGAATAAGAACATGTAGCTTATTAAGGAAGATTCACTTGACTTGCATAAGCACTTATTTCTGGAAGAAATATGGAATCCCATGAAGAACAAAACAAAACAAAGCAGCAATCGACAGACACGGGCTTCAAGCAAAATCAGAACTTACAATTTAATCACGTTAAAAATGTACCATTTTGTTTTCCAGCATCTTCCCCCAGGGCACTGTCAGCTTATAGCTGAAGTATTCTAGCTATTCAATTAAACATTTAAATATATTTAAAAAAAAAAAAAAAAAAAAAAAAGCAAATTTTGTCTGTTTTGAGAAATGTTCGAATTCTGTTAAAGTAAAACACTCCATATACTGCTGTGGGCTCTCAGAATTCAGAGAAAGGTCGCCTCACCTTTCAGCTCAAGGGCTGAAATTACAAGTGACTCCATTCTTTCAGACTCAACAGCATAGGGACTTCAATGTTATCAGCCTTTGATCAGCCTCCCCTGCTTTTGATACAGGACAAAGTTTCTTAAACACAAACATCTCAGATGAATAAAAGGTAAAACCAAAAATGAAAAATGTAATGGACAGTACCCTCTAGAGTCTACCTGCTCATCCATTAAATGAAGATAGTTGCTGCATGCAACTTTGAAGGTAACACTTAAAAAAAAAAAAAAAAAAAGAAAAGCAGTAACAAATCTACTACAGGAGTGTGTGAATATGTGAATATTAACCTCCTCAAAAGGGTCAGATACAAATCTAAAGGACATCCTAACCCCGCTAAGCTTTTTGGATATTTTTTGGGAATCCTGGTTACATAGATTAGGCGGTAATTAACAGCTTAGTACTGGAATGGAATACAAATGAACTCAGCTGTCATAACAGAAGACATTCTTCCACTGACAGGACAATGAATGGCTTCACAGTAATGGAAAAATTTGATAGCCTCCTGTGTGTACAATGATTCTAGTTTTCACAAGATATTTGCCTTACTGCTGTCAACAGCAGAAGTGAGCAATATAAAAATATACAGAATTTTCAAGGTTGTATCATTAAAGTAATGAAGCATATGGGGAGACGAATGAAATTCACCAAATATACATTTGGATACAGACTGACCACTCTCCTCCTGCTCACAGACAGGAAAAAACAAACAAACAAAAAAACTCTCAAACAAATTCACTGCCCTAGAGGTGACTAACAGCTCATGAGCAGCTGCACCTGCATTTCTCTTTACTGTGTACAGCTGCCCTGGGCATCAATTGCTGGGTTTCAGTGGGCTGCAATGGTGGCACACATAACTATGGTCATGAACTGCCCTGTACCTGTCAAAACAGTTTCTAGCTAGCACTAAAACTGATATAAACAGCCCATTACATGCCAAATTTTGAACCAGCACAGCACTTCTGATGAAATACATTTAAGAACAAGCAGTAGATGCTAGTAAGAGGTGCAAGGAATTAAAAGAGGAGATACTCTTGAGGAAACAAAGCTAGAAACATGAGGAGAAACTAGAGATGCTCCTGGGAAGACGTGCAAAGGAGATACTGAGGACACACCCTCAGAAGGTCATACAGTGCCAGAAGAGAAACATTTCCACAGGGCTTCAACCAATGGATAAGCTGTGCTAGAGCAGGTACAGCTCTGAAATAACTGAGTCCCAGGGTGAACCAAGTAAGAACAAGCACACCCTTAGAGCAGCTACAGTCTGTGGATAAACCACACCAAGGGGGTAGTGACACTGACAAGCCTGGCACGGGAGGGGCCACCCACTAAAAAACAAGGATATATATGACCCCAATCACCTATGCAAACTTCCACCTCACCAAGAGGTTGAAACAAAGTGACTGAGAGGAACTCAGTGAAAATAAGCAGAAGTTAGATGAGGAAGATGGAGAGAGGCATCAGAGTTAAGGTGAACCTGAGGAAAGGAGAGTGTTTAATTTTATGTTTTCTTTTTCTCAATACCTTCATCAGTGTTTAGAATTCTGTCGAAGCACAGTAAGTTAAGCTCTGTAAAAACATTCCAAGTCAACTGTTTTACCTGTGGTAGACAAAAGTAACATTTTTACAGAAGTACCTCAAGCTTCACTTAAACACTCAGCCCTCTCAATTGACTCTCAATCTTATCAATATTTTCCTTCAATCAGTTGCTTTCATGTAAACTAACATCAGAAAGTCAAGTGTTTAAAAATAATAAAAAAAGTCAGTGCAGCGACATTTGCTAGAGTTCCAGATGATGTCATATTACAGAGTAAAACACTAACAGGCAAATATTTAAAAGATACTATTCATGCTGAATCACTAAAGGAGGATATGGTTCTATAATATGATCTACTGGACCTGTTATAAAAACATTTAAAGTGTCTCTCTTAGTACATTTTAAAGCTTTATTTTAAAGTAATTTAACTGCAAATTGGAGCAATTTTCAACTTCAAAATATCCCATATAAAAGTCATTCCAAGCTGGTAAAAAGAAACAGCTTTGCCGGCAGCTCTGTAAGGTGGTCTGGATTTAATGGTTATAATTTTTTGCTTGACCATGGTTCTCAGCCTGGTGCTTCTGACCAGCCTTTTATTGGTTAAATGGGAAGTGACATCCTTCATCTTCTTATGCAACACTGAAGTGACAGTTCGAAAGGGTTTGAGAACCAATGCAATATACAAGATCATTCTTGAAATGAGTATGAATATAGCTTGCTCAAAAATGTGATGACAGTACTTGCAGAAATGATACCCCATATGCAGAGTAAGGCCTTGAAGAATGGAAACACGGCCAGTGAGTGCAAGAACCCTTTCCTCTATACTTATGTAAACAGGCAAGCATCATAATTTTCTTAGTATTAAAAAAGACAGTGTTAGCAGTGTGGAAACCATAAAGGGAATGTCATTTCTAAGTTTAAAAAACATAATTATAATTTTTTAAAATTATTTTTTACTTTTTAAATACAAAGTGCATCTATATGTTAAGCAGGTTACAGTGTTAATGAGCAAATCCCTGTTTAGTTACCTTGAATACAAGGGTTATAAATATGGCCACCATGGTATATTAGAGAGTTCAATTAAGTGCTAAGAATAGGAACTCCTTGATGCTGACTATTCATGCCCATTGCCAGCAATGGATTCATGATATTTGGGAGTATCTGTTTTAAGAAGTTCTATGTGAAAAAATATCTGAATCATTAGAAGATTTTGAGCCTCTTAAAAAACAGAAGTTTGTAAGCAGAAAGCCAGAAAAGAAGTGACAGCAATTACAACCCACGAAGTAATAAACCTCAGCTTGTACAAGACACTGATGTTCAGGATACAGTTTGGTTGCATCTCAAGACAAGTTGTAACTAGGAGTTTAAAAAAGAATCCAAATTGGCATCACCTTCGCATGTTCTTGCTTCATCATACAGTCATCTGTTTAAGTATGTTATCCCGTACATTCCAGATTTAATGCATTAACCACGGCCAGACAGGTTTAGAAGGCCTTTGATACTTGTTAGTTTCTTTCCTTGTGTTACAAACACTGTGCTTGGATATCACTTCTTTCTATTATAGCCTAGGTATACTCTAAAGGCTCTTCTTATATTTTAGAGAAGTACGGAGAAGGGTTATTGCTTTTGCATAGGAATGCACTATGCTTTCAACCCTCAAATCCTGTTGCCACCTTTGTAAGTGATGCACTCACTCTACCTACAGAGCCGGCAGCATCTCTCAAAGCTACAAACATTTCTCCATCTAGCTCTGAGAATGAGATCCTCACCCTAATGAAAAAGTGTCACTTTCCCAGTGAAATTCCAGACCTTGGACATGAGCACGGTACCATGTTCTGCAGCACCATTACTAGATCCAAATACTTTACTTTCTACATCTTCCCCCCACCGCTTCCACAAGCAACTTTAATTGAAGAGGTAAACAGATCTGGCTACTTAAAATTATGTAACCAGTCACAGCAGTTCAGTACCAAGAATCTGTATCATAGTTCTTACTTCTTACAAAGAGTAAAGAATTAAGAATTATCAATGCCTAAATCATTTTCCTAAAACACGTTTCTAAAACTAAATAAAAGTTCTCAAACAAGATTTTGTACCAATAAATGCCAATTCAATTTATGAAACTACAGAGTTTGGTACTTGCTACTGTAGTAAGTCACAAAAAAAGTGAATATACAGTTAGATTTTTAGTATTTTGGGTAAGATCCAAATATTACTTTTTTTTTTTTTTTTTTTAAATATGATATACTTATAATACACACTTCAATAGCTCTCATTATGTAACAATCAAAATCAAGCCAAGCCAAGACTCATACAGCATCAGGCCCTGGAAGAACAAACTAAATTATATTTAATACAGATTTAAGTTCACATAGTGCTCAACTATATTTAAGTGCCTTACAGACTCTCTAAATAGAAACCAGCACAAAATTAAGCAACCATTTGTCTTACTGGAGATAGATAAAAATAAAAAAAAAAAAAAAAGGAGAAGAGATAAAGGAAAGCCAAACCACCTTTAACACAGCCTTTCATTAAGCAATACAATAAGGGATATTTAATAATGCAGGCTATTTAATTATGCATGTTGAGTATGTTAACAGACAGTCTCTGGTCTAAGAGAAGTTCTACTTTTTTTTCCCCTTAAACATGAATCACAGAAATTTTATTAACAGATAATCCACATAGCCCAGTACAGTTATCCTAGTTCTCTTTGATATTATTTTTTCCCTTCCCCAGTAAGGCTACTTGAATTCCTGCTTCACATAAATACTTGTACAATTTTGATCAATTTAGAGCTAGGTTTTACTGTCAATTTATAAGACTCAGAAAACAGCAGGGCTTCTAAATACTGTTGTGATGGCAATTAATGTCACAAAGACCTTACGGAACACATTTTGCAAGCACCTTTCAGATTAACCATTTCCACTGCACACCCACCGTCTGGAATAGTATAGTGGAAGATAAAACATTTGGTCTGCTCACACCAGCGTAATCATTGAAACTTGTTTTTTGAGAATTTAAATTTCACAATAGCAAGTACCAGACACTATTTGAATAATTAGTTTATTTTCATTACTGTACTGAACAAATGTAAGCTCTAATGTCTCAGTTCATCTCAGTAGTACTCTGCTCAGCTTTGGAAGCTTGATATGACTTGGTACAAGACGTCACATGCCGATGAAAACTGTCCCGCCACATAAATCTTTTCCCACAGATGTTACATTCATATGGTTTTATGCCTGTATGAATTTTCATATGGCCAACAAGATGGTGTTTCATTTTGAATTTCTTACCACAGACACCACACCCATAAGGTCGAAGACCAAGGTGCATACTCATATGTCGATCTCTCTGACTTTTGTGTGTAAAGCTCTTACCACACTGACAAGGATACAGCTTATCAGCATGTGAGAATCCAGTGAGGGATGTTTCTTCTTTAATTCCTGCAGCCATTTCAATGCCTTCACCATAGCCTGTTGCTATCATAAGATCTTGTCTGTGAGCACTTAAATTTCCATCTGCCCTTTCAGCAGAGAATTCTTCCATAGAAGAGCCATAGAAGTCAACTTGTTCATCGTAATTACTTTCATCTGCTTGTTCATCAAATTCTGCTTCCATCTTTTTGTCAGCTATATGAAAGTCTTCAACACCTGAAGACTGGATTGAATGATCTGCCTGAATGGCATTCATGGATTCAGAAACTTGATGTTCATCATAAGGATTATCAACACCTTCACAGTCTTGTTCAAATCTTTCTGGTTTCACATGGATCCACCGCTTGTGAGACATGATGCTGGGTTTGCTATATATAGGTCTGGTATACTGATACTCAGCGCTATCACTAGTTCCTTCTTCACCATCCTGACTTGTCATTCCTGTACTAAGTCTATCATGCTCTGTTGAAGAATTACTGGGGAGGTACTCATGTTCTGTCAGTTGACATGATAGTTCATCTTTAGAACTCTCTTCTTCATTTTCACCATCCCTCAGTTCCTGCACTTTGTGGAATTCTGTCTGCCCTCCAGATCCAAGTTCAAAGGTTTCAGCAAGGCCATTGTAACTACTGCTGCTTGGGGACTGATGGTCACTGCCATGATTCATTTTCTGACAAAGAACTGTTGGGTTTCCCTCTAGCACTTCAGTGCATTTATCCACTACATGCCACATCTGAAGGAAACTTGCTGCTGTCAAGTAACTAACAATCTCTGGAGCAGGCATTACCAGCCGTCCTGTGTAGGTAGACAGAAGAATGTTTTCAAATACTCTTGGATTCATCACATCAGGCAGGACTATTCGCCTGCTATTTTTTAAGAGAACCTGATCACAGAAGTAAGGTGAACTAGCTGCAAGAACAGCCTTATGGGCTCTGAAGAGATGGCCCTGAACTACAATGGAGACATCACATAATTGTCCTTGCTGGCGCTGCTGATTTAACTTCTGCAAAATGGTGCTAGAAAAATCTGGAAATTCCACTCGGAAAGAGCTTGATCCAGACTCCATTTCATTACAAGTTTAGTGTTGTGCTGAAAGAAAGCAAACAACAAGAGATCAGAAATTCTACTTAGTGAAGTATTAATCTTTCAGTTTTCTCATAAACTCACATGGGAGTCACTCCAACACTTTCTGGAACCTATTCACCGCTATATTTCTATTTCCTCCCCCCATGATTTCAGCTTTCTCTTTCTTGAAAGTTGTACTGAGGACACAAATTGCTATGCCAGCATATTTAGCTGTGGTTGTTCTATTCAATGAGACTTGACCACTACAGCAGGAGCTACAGAGAGATACACCTCGTATATATGTAATAATTCAATAATTGTATACTAGAAGCTTAGCTAGTAATTTAACTATTAATGTTTACACTCCCATGACTCTGATGTCGATCACAAGGTTGACAATTATTTAATAACAACATTCTTTAAAATGTCTGCACTACATTTTTTTATTGAAGTTTAATATGAATGTGCACATTGTTATCACCAGAAATAACAGAAATTGAAGGGTAACAATGAAAGACTAACAATAACATCTGAATAAACTACGTTCATGCAATTTTTCAATTTGATGTGTAAACTGAACGTAACGGAACTCCAAAAGAGCTATGAAGTAGAAAGCAGTTTTTCCCATAAAGATACTTCTTGTAAGTAGGGGAGAAAGTTTTAACAGATAGAGTTGCACATCTAGGAAAGAATACTAACTAATAAGCAGAGAGAGCACACATGTACAGGATTTGAAAGTACATGTACACGGTACAAAAATAGAACACACATTACAAGCAGTACTCTGAAATTGAAGTGATTCCATGGAAACACAGAATTGAGAAGATATGATTATGAAACTCTGCTACAGAATCTGTACAGCAACTTCAGTACTTATAATTATACACTGTATATAATAAATGCATATACTTCGTATAAATGTATAATGTATATAATTATGGAACCAACTATAGAAAAATGTATTAGATGCACTGCATTCAAGTGCTGGCATGTTGGCACAATGGTACGACTACTAAGTGCAAGAAAAACAGCAGTGTGTGCTTACAAAATACTGTCTACACAGGACTGATTATGTAAATCAATATTTAATCAATAGCCAATCATTACATAACCCCTTCCTGACTGATCAGATGTTTTTCAGCCCATATTGTTAACATCTTTCCTCCACTCTCCCAGAGCCTCACTGTTCCCTCCTTGATGTTCCAAAGCTAGAAAAGGATGACAACATACAGAGCACAGGTGAAAACACATTTCACCATTAACTTAGATCAAGGTGAATACAATTACCATGGAAGAGAGCGCATGGGATCAGAAAGACACCAGAACCTTCCAGAAATACATGCCGAAACCTCTCAAACACTGAGGTAAGCAAATTCTATAGAACTGTTAAGATTATACTTTTAAATGCCTTTTTTTTTTTTTTTTTTTTTTTTTTTTTTAATTATAAGTATGGCATCAACATGATTCTCATACGTAGATCTCTGAAGGAAACGGACTGGGAAGAATAGCTTGTTATTAAGAAAACCAATTATAACAGTAAATAATGGTAGCAATATAAGCAATATATTCAATAGTTTAAAAGGTACCATTTCCCTCTTTCTTGATACTTTACGTGAATTTCCCCCTGCTGGATAGCAGGATGGACAGTAAAGACTAAAAAACAAACAAACAAACAAACAAAAAAAAAAAAACGGCCAAAGGACTAAAAGTTCTGTAACTGAGCACTGAAACTGCCTGTGCACAGCAACATCCACATCTTCATAAACTGTCACTGCTTTACCAATTGGAGCAATGATTCAAATGAAGAGATGTTTACCAACTATCTCAAGATTCCCAGCTACAATATGAAAATTAGTTTAGAGAGCTCCTTTCCTACAACTGCTGCCTTCCATAAACATTCTACTGAGACAATTACCATGTTGGATTAAGTGAGAATTAGGCTAAAACATGCACATGTAACTGTCTGCAAGTTAATTCTTCATTCAACTTTGAATAAAACACTTGACAACATTATGGCAGTTCTTCAGACACTTGAAATGCTTATTTTTTTAAAATCTTTTTTAGAAATCCAGGCACACATGTTCTTTTCAAAGTATTCTCATATTTAAGATTCTATTTTTCCACACTCACCTACAAAAAAAAAAAAAAAAACAAACAAACACCAAAACAAAACAAATAGAAGAAGCAAAAATAAGCATCCAGGAAATATATGACATCAATTTAAAGAGAAATCTCTATAATTCCTGCTTGTCTAAGCTGTCAGATATCAGCAAGTACATGGCATGGTTATTCACCAGAAAAAGTCATGGGTGGGAGCAGCCTTTCTTTTATAAGTTTTAAATTCTCATAAACGACAAAGCTATCAAAACACAACTGAAAGTGCATTTTTTTTTTTTTTAATTCTTGCTAATTAAAAAAAATAAATTACAGCGTAGTTCGTAGAAAACGCTTCAATTCCACGCTGCAATACTGAAACACAGGGCTCATGTTATTTACTTTAAAACCAAGTTATTTCGGGAAGAGCCAGAGCACGCTAACCTCAGCTCTCCGCAAAGCTTTCGAAGAAATCCCATTCGTTCCCTACACCCGCCCAGGCAGCACCTCGGAGCGTTACGGTATCCGCAGGGACGCCGCGGGGAGCCCACGCGGAGGCGTTACAGACACAGCCGCGACACCGCCGCAACCTACGGCCAACGCGCAGCTCATCGTCGCCCAGAAAAGAACCGAGAGCGGAGCAGGCCACGAGCCGCCTCCCGGCCCCCCGAGGGAGCGCCTCGCCAACAGAAAGAGACGCAGCGGCCGCGGCGGGAAGCGGAGGGCGGGCAGCAGGGCGAGAAGGCCTCGCTCGCCGTCCGGGCCCTCAGCCTCGCGGCTTCCCGCGATCTACGCCCAGACAGCCTCTTACCTGGGGGCCTCAGAGTCTCTCTCATAGTGGGCCACGACCTCAACTTCAGCGCTCAATACGGCCCACACGGCTCAACCAGCCGGAACGGCCCCGGAAACAGCGCTTCCCCGTGAAGGACTTCCGCATCCCGGTCACCTGACGGCCAGAGAACCGCTCTTCCGCTTCCTGCCCGCAAGGTGCTGGGGTGGGGCAGGGAGGGGAGGGTCGGTCCCGCTTCGGTCCCTCCTGGGTCCCGCCTGATCGCGGTGCCAGCTGAGCGCCGTAGGCGGCTGTGCATTCGTCGGGCTGCGCCAGCTACAGATGGCTCGAACGTAGTACGTGCTGCTGGGTTGGCTTTATGTGCGCCTCCTCAGTACTTCTTCCTTTCCCCCCCCCCCCCAACTCTTCGATGACGAAGGATGTTGCTCACCAACCCGAGGGACGTCTCGGCAGGGCAGACCTCTGGAACAGCGAGCTCTGTTGGAATTTTTTAGTGAAATTTGAACTTGCCTAAGAAAAAAATAGTCAAGTGGCAAAAATGGGTATTGTTACAAGTAGCAATAAAAAGAGAGAAATAATGCTTGTCTTTGGGAATATGCATGCTGCTGAGAAATCCAGGAGGGACTGAGTGTTCTTGGATCCCTGCAGAGGGACATAACTGACAAGATGGAATTACTATTATGTCATGTCTGCAAGTGAGGGAGCAACTAGAAAGTCACCAACAACATGGCACTATTAGTTTGTCACTTGTCTTAATGGTTTTGTGATAATGCGTAATTGCTTTAAAGATTACTTTCTTTTTATGGTTTGATTTTGAGGTTGATGTATATTATTGTCCATCACAAAGGTTTCCCAAAAGAGTCCTCCTTTTTCTTTATTTCACTGCTACTCTCCATTGCAATTGTTATCACTGCTGTAGACAATCCCAGGAGGGGACAACCAAAGACCATCGTGTGGTTGTATCAAACTAGCAGTTTTCTTGCTGCTTACTCATGCTGTACACATATACTATGAGCAGATGCCTTACCTGCTGTGTTACAAGAATTAGTCTACAGTTGGACCACTCAATTGGCCGTGCAACAAGTATAGGTACAAACTTTCCAAACAAGGACAACTTGCAATGTAAAAATAAATCAAATGTTACTTTGAACTCTCCAAACATACCTGGGGTGTTCACGATAGCACATTATTGTGCCAGAATGCTAATGGTGTTCTTAACTCTACAGGTTTCTGTAAGACATCAAGCTTCCAAACAAAAAGTTAATACATTGTTGTCAGTATTGTAACTAAGACAACTGATTACTGGGCATTCTGGGGGAAAATTAACTTCTGAAACTTTGGGAGTCCTGTTCTAAAAAAAAGAAAGGGAGTTCAGAGAAAGCCTGTGTTCCTGTTAGATGCCATCTCATTTTCCCACGGTTGTTAAGGAAGCAGCGGTACTTGTGGGCTGTTGTAATTTGTTTGCTTGTTTTTCCCTTAAAGACACTTCTGATCTAAGCAAGGGCAGTGCCCATTTAGTTTTGTTTCAGAAGTTTCTAATTTGGTTCGGTTTTGGTAGAAAGAAAATCTGACTGAGACATCTTTATGTGTAAGAGTCCAGCAAAATAACTGGAGATATTGTGTGCCTCCGGTGGCGCAGCGGTAAAATTCCCGTTTGCAACACCAGGGGGCCCGGGTTCGAATCCCCCCCTGTGGAGCAGGAGGTAGAAGTGCCGCTCTGCTACACAGAGGGCTCGAATCCCGGGAGTTGGACTCGATGATCTCTAAGGTCCCTTCCAACTCGCACAATACTATGATACTATGATTCTATGATATCTGGCATAAGCAGCGACTGCTATACATTTCTTAGTCTTTCTCTGTTAAGATTTTCTGAACTTCCCTAGAAATAATGATTAATTTAATGTTAGCTGGATGCATAACCCTTGGCTCTCATTATGAAATGGTCTTCAGGAAAAATAGATCATTATATTTATCTATAAAGCTATGTGTCAGTGAACTTCATTTACTGACATTTCTGTCTGTCTACCAATTACCTTTTAAATAGTAATGTTTCAGTAAGGAGGGTGTTATGGTTTTATAATTTGGTTGGTGTAGGTATTCCACATCAAAACATCATGTAGGATAATGGGAGTTAAGGGGACAAGTTTGTTTTTCTATGGACTGCCTTAAATGGGCATGTGGGGAGCGGCACCGGAGGGGAGGTCGGGAAGGGGACGGGGTTTCGGGCCCGGCTCCCTGCGAGGAGACAGTGGTCGGAGCTTCCCGCCTCCCGCAGCCCGTCGGTGAGATTGGGATTTGGTTTTCTCCTTGTTGAAACTCTCTCGTTGTTGTTTAGTGTTACTGGGTTTCTTAAACTGCCGTTCGTTCTCAGATCATCCTTTCTTCATTTTTTTATTTTTTTTTTTCCTCCTAGACCCATTCGCGGTCTCCCTTCCCTTCCCCTCTCCCGGAGCGCACGTGGCCGGGCCGCGCCGCACCGCGCTGTTAGGGAAGAGAGGTACTTTTGTTCCTGCTCTCCTGGGTTTGTTCCCCTGTCACGAGGGAGCTCTAGAGAGAACTCCGTGACATTTTTGGTGGAGGATGCGGGCAGCGTTCTGGGCAATGTTTTGGGCAGTAGTGAAGTTGCTTATTTCAGCAGCCCTGTACGTAGGACTGCAGGTCCTTATGTTCCTGTGGTCCCGGCTTCAGAGCATCGTGTTGTGGGGGTTAGTTGTACAATCATTCTACCTATGGAAGTCAGTGATAGGGATACCTGCCTGGCTCCCTTTCAGCCTAACAAACATCACAGACACTGTGCTCGGACTGGCTTATGAATGCTCTGAGTTCCTTAAGTATGATTGGGGTGTCAAATTGGATGTTTAAAGGGCAGGTTCCCTCCACTCACCATGACACAGATGCCACATGGAGTAAGTGGGTTGCATTAATCACACAGCGGGCCCGGATGGGAAACCTCAGCCATCCAGGAATCCTAGAGGTGATCATGGACTGGCCTGAAGGTAAAAAGTTTGAAGCACTGCTGACAGAAGAGGTGTCATGCACCAAAGAGGCCCCACCATACAATGAACTTCCGGAAAATGAAAAGAATTTTGCCCTGTTCACTGATGGATCGTGCCGCATTGTTGGGAAACATCGCAGATGGAAGGCTGCTGTGTGGAGCCCCACACGACAAGTTGCAGAGGCCACGGAAGGAAGAGGAGAATTGAGCCAATTTGCAGAGGTAAAGGCTGTCCAGCTGGCCCTAGACATTGCTGAGCGGGAGAGATGGCCAGTGCTTTACCTCTATACTGACTCATGGATGGTGGCCAATGCCTTATGGGGGTGGCTGCTGCAAAGGGAACAAAACAACTGGCAGAGGAAGTGTAAACCTCTTTGGGCCGCTGAACTATGGAAGGACATCGCTGCCCGAACAAAGAATATGGCCCTAAAGGTGAGTCATGTAGGCGCCCATGTGCCCAAGAGTCGAGCAACAGAGGAGCAACAAAATAACCACCAAGTAGATTGAGCTGCCAGAATTGAGGTGGCCCAGATAAACCTGGACTGGCAGAATAAGGGAGAGTTATTCCTAGCTCGGTGGGCCCATGAAACCTCGGGCCATCAAGGCAGAGATGCAACACATAAGTGGGCTAGAGACCGAGGGGTGGACATAACTATGGACGCTATTGCGCACATTATCCATGACTGTGACACCTGTGCCATGATCAAACAGGCCAAGAGGATGAGACCTCTCTGGGGAGAAGGGCGATGGGAAAAGTATAAATATGGGGAGGCATGGCAGATTGATTACATCACCCTGCCAAAGACTCGTAATGGTAAGCATTATGTACTCACCATGGTGGAGGTAACCACTGGGTGGCTCGAGACATATGCGGTACCCCATGCCACTGCCAGAAACACCATACTGGGGCTGGAAACACAAATCCTGTGGCGACATGGCACCCCAGAGAGGATCGAATCAGACAATGGGACTCACTTCAAAAATTCACTGGTGAGCACTTGGGCCCAAGAACACGGCATAGAGTGGATCTATCACATCCCCTACCATGCACCAGCCGCTGGTAAGATCGAGTGCCACAACGGTTTGCTGAAAACCACGCTGAAAGCGATGGGTGGTGGAACATTTAAGAACTGGGAGAAACATCTAGCAGAAGCCACCTGGCTGGTAAACACCCGAGGATCAGCCAACCGAGACGGCCCTACGCAGTCCAACTCCCTGCATACCGTGGAGGGAGACAAGGTTCCTGTGGTGCACGTAAAGAGTATGCTGGGAAAAGCGGTTTGGGTCCTCCCAGCCTCTGGAAAGGGGAGACCCCTCCGCAGAACTGTTTTTGCACAGGAACCTGGGTGCACATGGTGGGTGATGCAGAAGGATGGGGATGTTCAATGTGTGCCACAGGGAAATTTGATGCTGAGGGAGTGCAGCCTGTGATTCCATGTGTGTATGTATATCTATGTATGTACATATGTAATGCATGTTAACTACTGTTCTGTTTATATGTTGATTAAGCATGATGCTGTGATGTGGAATAAGGGGTGGAATGTTATGGTTTTATAATTTGGTTGGTGTTGGTATTCCACATCAAAACATCATGTAGGATAATGGGAGTTAAGGGGACAAGTTTTAAGGGGACAAGTTTTTTTGGTTTTTTTGTTTTTTTTCTATGGACTGCCTTAAATGGGCACGTGGGGAGCGGCACCGGAGGGGAGGTCGGGAAGGGGACGGGGTTTCGGGCCCGGCTCCCTGCGAGGAGACAGTGGTCGGAGCTTCCCGCCTCCCGCAGCCCGTCGGTGAGATTGGGATTTGGTTTTCTCCTTGTTGAAACTCTCTCGTTGTTGTTTAGTGTTACTGGGTTTCTTAAACTGCCGTTCGTTCTCAGATCATCCTTTCTTCATTTTTTTTTATTTTTTTTTTTCCTCCTAGACCCATTCGCGGTCTCCCTTCCCTTCCCCTCTCCCGGAGCGCACGTGGCCGGGCCGCGCCGCACCGCGCTGTTAGAGAAGGGAGGGAGGTACTTTTGTTCCTGCTCTCCTGGGTTTGTTCCCCTGTCACGAGGGAGCTCTAGAGAGAACCCCGTGACAGAGGGAAAGGCGGACTCTGCTCCTTCTGGCATAAATAAAGTACAGGTACGCTTGATTGCTGTTTGAGTGTTTTATATTTAACTTTGTCTAAGATCCTGGGCTGAGTGAGGCAGGTGAGACTGCACAGTGCAAAGTATAGACGACTAAAGAATGGTCAATCTCTTTTTAAACCAGCAGATGGCGCTGAAGGCTAGGCCAACAGCACGTCCTTGATTAACGCTTGGATACCAAATGCATTGATGCTGCAGATGGTTTATTATTTTATCTCTCTTCAGGTTTTTCGTTTGTTTATTTGTTTTCTTTTGTTTTAAAGAATGCTTGGTTGCTCACGGTCACCTGGAGGCCACAGGTGGTGTAGTTCCTGGAGTTTTAACCACGCTGTCCCAGAAATGTGTGCTAGTGAGAGGGAAGTTGGCATCACCTGGCTGTAATTGATGTTGAATTGAACAATTAGAAGCTTTTACTTTTGTCGTTTCTTAAATCATCCATAAATTATGAAAATGTTGCCTTTTACTACTGGAAAATGGAAACGCCACATCTGTATGAAAATCACAATATTTTCAAGTGTTACACTTGTGATATCTGAAGCCAAGTAATTGAAATACTAATTTGTGTGATAGTGCTGCCAAGTGCTTAGCTTTTTAAAGGAAATACTCATTAAATTCTCTCCTTTAAGGATCAAATCTTTATATTTGTTGCTTGAAGCTAATTTTTATATATATATATATATATATGTATGTATATAGAATCATAGAATCACCAATGTTGGAAAAGACCTAAAAGATCATCCAGTCCAACCGTTCACCTATTACTAATAGCTCCCACCAAACCTCAACACAACATCCAGTCTTTCCTTGAACACCCCCAGGGTCAGTGACTCTACCATGTCCCTGGGCAGTCCATTCCAGTGCCTGACCACCCTTTCTGAGAAGTAATACTTCCTAATGTCCATATATATATATATATATATATATATCTTACTCTCTCCCAATTAATTTTCCCAGACTAGAAGACTGAACTAAAACTCATAGCTGCTTGGCATAAATTTCTGGACTAAGCCGGACTCCATGAATCACAAGCTAAGATGTCATGTCTTGTCATGCAGTTGCACTAATGTTATTTTACACTACTGAGAAAGTACTGATGTTAAACATTCCTGTCATCTCCATATTTCTCTAATGGAATTTGTAGCCATGGCTAAGGTCCTGATGGGAGAAAACCATGTGCATCTTTGAAGCTGCATCTTTTGGTGCCAAGTGTCGGTCATCAAGAGCTCTTCATGTCATAGGCTGTGTTGTGGTTTTGTGCTTTTTGTTGTCGCTATTCCACACAAGAACATCACTCAGAACAGTGGCAGTTGAAGAGTTCATGTTCTGGTTCTGTGTTGCTGCCTTTTTGGGCATTTTGGGTTACCGGGGAGGCATCCTCGGAGGGTGCCATCCACCGGGGGTGGCATCCTCGGAGGACTTGGCATGAAGAGGAAGGGCACCTCGGACTCCGGACCCCAGCCGCTCTCCGCCTCTGGCCATCTCAGCTCATGGCAGAGCGAAGCATGTGCTGCCCTCGCACTGCCATGGTTTGACTCGTACTTTGGGTACTCCTGTGTCCCTCATTTTGTTTGGTTTGGTTCCATTTAGTCAATTCCCGTTCCTCCTCATCGTTGCCATTGTTTTCTCCTCCTTTAAACGATCTCTTTGCCCTTCCCCCTCTGCCAGAGCGGTGGCCCGGGGCTCGGCAAACCCCTTCTTTTTTTTTTCTTCTCTCCTTTGTCTCTCTCTCTCTCTCTCTCTTTTTTTTTTTTTTTTTTCCGGACCTGTGCCCTCCTGTCCCAGACTGATATCTAGGGATAACCCCATGACAGGCTAAGACAGGCAATTAAACAACAACTGAAAATAAAAGAGCATGTACTGTTGCACTTTCAGGTCAAGTTACTGATATTGTTATTGGTGCATTGAGGTGGCAGACTGGATCCACGTTGCCTTGTTTTCATCAGTGCCCTGTAGTACATCATTTCATGGTTTATCTACAGTACCTTGATTTGGTGGTGGCAGTGGAAAATTTATTTGCTTATGTTTCCACATCCCACAAAACCCTTTTCTGCACATAATACAACTTTATTGTTTTTTGCTATTTGGGTCTGTTCTTCTTGTGTCTGTTTGGCTGTTGTGGTGGTGTTTTTTCTTAATGTGTGTACAAAATACGAGTTGTTAAATGCTTTGGAGCACTCTAGAGGCACCAAAATAAAGCTGGTAACTATGAATTCTATGTAACACTGCTTGTTTTCATGTAGGTTTCTGAAGATAGGCAACGTGTGCTTGTGAAAGGTTATAAAAACCTTTAGTGGCATTTTGACTTCATCTGTGGAAGTCTGACAGATAATTCACTTAGAAGGAAAACAGAGCAGTAACAATTCTGAAATAACAAGTAGTTGTACAAATTTGGCTTAGCGATCTTCTTCTTTTCCACTTCTGACATAATATTTTTAATATATTAATATATTTTAATATAATCAGTAGCTGAAACCAACACTAAAATGTCTGCTTTGCCCTGTATATTTAAATACATATGAGCTTTTGCCGGTCTTTGTGTGAAACAGTAGACATGAAGATATTTGATTGGATAGGAGGACAAAAGGGGTACCGTATTAACAGAGATCAGTATAATTACATCTTCCTTGTCAGTTTTATGTATTATTTATGTGCACATAAGTAAAGCTAAGTAAGGAATTAGTTTACTACTTCCCATCAGCAGGCAGATGTTCAGCCATTACCGTGAAAGTAGAGCTCCATCTCATAGAATCACAGAGTTATAGAATGATTTGGGATGGAGAGCAACAGTTACTTTGGAAGACAAGTACAGTAACTCCAAATGTCCCCCTCCTCCTTTTTCTCAGCTTTTATTGCTGAACATGATGCCATATGGCATGGAATATCCCTTTGGTCAGATGGGATCAGCTGTACTGGCTGTGTTCCATCTCATCTCCAGCCTACTTGTGGATCAGTATGAGAAATACAGAAGACTTTGATTCTGTTTAAGTACTGTTCAGCAAGAAGTAAAACGTTGGTGTGTTATCAACACTGCCTTAGTCACAAATCCAAATCATGGCGCCATAAAAGCTACTATGAAAAGAAATCAGCTCTATCCTAGCCAACACCAGTACACTTCAACAGCACCGCATAAAGATAACAATCATCTAGCACCACTCTAGTTGTAATTTCTTAAATAGATCAGATTTAAAAAAAAAAAAAAAAAGCACCTATCATGAGATGAAGCGTCATATTATTTCACATATTAGTACTAGTAATTATCTTTCATGGCTGCAAATATTTCCAGAATATTGTTCATAAAATACCTCCAACCAGGCCACCTGGAGAAAGAAACTACTGGATCTGGGCCTGTATCACTGCTGTCCTGCACCTTGTGTGAATGCCAGAATATGCATAGATCCACTGTGATTCAAGTTACTTTCACTGATGTACCTACTTTGTGTTGATAAAGTGGCTTGAACAGGAAAAAAGTAATTAGGACTAACGTGCCTGATGTAATTCCTGTTAATATTTAACCACCAAAGTAACAAACATACAGAAATCTATGGTCACTGTATTAGACGTCTTCAAATAGCAAAATGACAATGCCAAAGGAGAATTTTTGTATTAAGATTTGGTAAAAAGCAGACAGCTGAAATTATTTTAGGAAGAGTTCAGTTTTTATATGCTAAGCTCCAAGTACTATTTCTGATTTTGTGACAGATACTTCAGATATTTCTGTTGGTTAAAATAAATAAATAAACAATCTTAAAATTCTTACATCGGCTTTAGCTTCACAATGACAGACAAAAAATGTACTCAGGCCTGTCACATAGTGTTCAGATATCCCGAAAGTTGGTATCTTCATTTCTAAAATGATGACAACAGCACCTTGATGTACAAAGCCAGGTTTACCTATCAAACTACTCAGAAGGGCAACCTCTGGTACCTCTGAATACTACATAGTTGCATAGTAAAGTTTTCTTGGTTCAGAAAGCTTGATTTCTGATGCCACACTCCCTGCTGAGATAAAACTCTGATTTTTAGTGCTGCAGAATTTGCCTCGGATGTTGGAAGAAGATTGCTCAATTTTTCTTTAATCTGATTCCAGCATGTTCACATTTTTTTTCTTCAAGTTAGAAGAAAAAATTACACATCTGTAGTTGTAAAGGATAGTTCACTTACACATCACTAGGTCTGTGTTTCACATTTGTATCAAACTGAATCCATGATAGTACTATTGTTCAGGAATGCACCAACCCATTCATGTCCACATTATCTGACATTACTGCAGAATTTAAAAAATCTGAACACTGATACTCTAGGAGATAATTATGACTGTATCAAATATTTATTGTTTGCTTGAAAGAATGAGAATGCCACATGATAGAGATAGGTATGCTTTACACTGTAAGGAAAAATGATGTGCAGCTTTATAGTGCTAACCAAGAATAAGAAAGTATCGAGTTCCACAACACCTTTAAATTTTAAATACATGCATGTTGCGAAATCCCTTGAGCAAAACTTAAATTATGCATTGCAGAGATATAAATTTCATACTGCTTCTCCCAAAAAGGGAAAGCCGTATGTTGGGAATACCAACATGTGTTGAAAACAGACTCCAAAAAAGATGCTTGCAGAAAACAACCAACCAAACAAAAAAACATTTGTGATTCAGCTATAGACTTGTCTTTATTGTACTTATAAAATATACATAGCCTTTTATTGAATTGCCTGCTGTTGAAATCTGCAAGAATTTTATTGCTTTTTACTGTCCTGGAGAGGAATAAAGCAGCAGCCTCTGTGTAATTTCATAAGAAGCAAGGACAGTAAATCTAAAATTACTGGATATGGGATCGATAATAAAAAATCCCTCTATGACCAAAATTTAGAAGTTTTGGAATCCACAGTGCCTGTACGTCTTCTTCTCGTTAGTATTTTCAAAATATCTTTATTGTTATTATTTAATATTTATCTGAGCATATTTCACATTTCAGTGCATTATACAGTGAACTATTTTAAGCTTTCTATTTACACATTTCTCATGATAAGCACATTAACCTGTTCCATTATTAAATCAGGGTTTCATTCTGTGCACTTTACAGCAGTACCTTCTTTCTTTTGTTTACTTTGAAACGGG
This sequence comes from Excalfactoria chinensis, assembly GCF_039878825.1. Taxonomy (NCBI): domain Eukaryota; kingdom Metazoa; phylum Chordata; class Aves; order Galliformes; family Phasianidae; genus Excalfactoria; species Excalfactoria chinensis. The sequence continues at coordinate 8,894,108 of NC_092842.1, read as the reverse complement.
ATATAGTTGGCTTTTTAATATGATGGGAATCAGTAGGATTTGGCCATCTAACAAGATACTTTCCATCCCTTTTGTTTCTTGTAAACCAAATGAAGAATCATGGGATAAAACCCCCAAACTGTCCCCAGTGAAGCCAGTAGCCTGGAACTTGAAAACTAAAATAAAGTGAATAACTTATGAACCTTCTGACAAGATGTACAGTATGCTGTTGTCTTTGTTTCTAACCTGTTACAGCATACAAACCCTTGGGAGCCTTCTGAGTCTTTCAGAAATTTCCTGAATATCCAGAAGAAGATTCCTGGACTGTTATGTGACTAGTTTTTTGTCACATCCTTTCATAAGTGAAACAAAAGTCAAAGAAAAAAGATATTTCTTCTCCTACCTTCCAAATATAACAAAGCTCAGCAATGCAATCAGTTTAACAGAATGGGAAAAACACAGAAGAAAACATTCATTTTCCATTGTGTGGTTTCTGAGTTTGAATAGGGAAAAAATATTCTGGAGCCGATGCCGTCATATATGTTCTATCTGCTCCCATTCTGGAGGTTCCCTCAAAAATTCAGTTTAAGCATTTGACATAGGTCAGTCCTAAGGTGATCCTGAAAACTGAGGATGTACACAATCAAATTGTTAAATTATCAACATTTCAGGACAGGGAGTGAAGAAGAAACAATAATCCCACTGAAGGTTTTTAATATACAAACCACAAGAAATAAAAGACAAAGAAAGCAGTATGAGACACAGATAACTGGGGAAAAAATAAATCTACTTAGCACAGGACATATGAGTAAGAAACCATCTTTACCATGCTGTCACTACCAGAAAATGACTGCACCTCTCCCTCAGTTGTAATAAAGTAAGGAATGGCACTGGAGGAAGAAAATTTTGTATCGTAAACTGTATAGTCCTCCAGTCAAGACCTGACCTGTTTGCAAAGGCCATTGAAATTTAAATTTTACAGAGGAAAAATATCATACAAATCTTAGTAGCAGAAGATGCTACTCTATATGATAAAGGAAAGCCTTTCAAATCTAAATGTTTGCAATCTGGAACATTAAAAAGAATCAGATTAATTTAACCAGTGAAACAGAATTTTAATGTACTTCCAGGTCAGCACTTGCTCTGTATTTTGAATTAGGATACAGCAGACTTTGTGTCTTCCCCAGGGAATCTGTTGAAGATGTAGGGGCCACTACAGCTGGACAGTTTTCTCTCAGTGGTTCCAGGCTTTCTTCTGGCAACTGGCATGTGCTCTAGTTAAAGTGGAGCACATGAATGAATGTGCTAAAGTGCAGTTAAAGAAGTGCAGCTTCCTTTCAGTTTGTATCAGAGCTGTCATTGTCCATCTACAAATTTTACATTATGTGCTTATTGTGAGCAGATTTAAGCAGAGAGCTTGAAGACCAAAACTCTGTGCTTTGGACTGAATTACTGATGCTGAAAGATTGGCTCCTGAAATAGTTCTGAAAAGCTGAAAACTAGTTCCGTTTTTGTGATGGGTTTCTGTTGCTGTGTTCTACTGCAGGGAAGATAAGGCAGCTCAGATGGTCTACAGAGTTAGTCTACAAAGCCCTCTGGTGGCTGTTCTGGATAGTTTATTTGATATCTAACAAGAAGTACGTAACAGAACAAGTTGCCAACCTCATGAGTTTTGCCTGTTTATAGATGAAATTACTGTTGTTCCTCCACAGGTGTGCAGGCTGGCTGTGGCACTGTTGAGCTTATCAGGTTTCCCTGAGTTTGGCAATGGGTATTGATAAGCAAGGGATGCTCATTATGTTCATTAGTTGGGTTCTTTTGCATGTGCTTCTACTTGCTTAAATAACTGAAGTTGAACATTGCTATGCTGTTGCTTTCAGAATTGTGTTTTGCTATTCTACCTGCATCAACTTTTGTCCCTTTTTGGAGGTAATGTTTTATGGCTGCACAGATACATGTAATGTTGTGTGCTGGCTTGCCTTAGCAAATAATGTAGGGGTGTGTCTTTTCAAATAAGTAAGAAATTTCAGATATGGAACAGTAATGAGAACTCTGTTAAAGTGTTTTTGTCTTCGTTTGGAGGCTGTTGACACATAATTGTATTATTTATTTACTTATTTATTTTTGTTAACAGAGAGAAGTGGTACTATTAAGAAACTAGTTTTTGCTTTACTAGGCTGTGAAATAAGTAAAATCTTCCTGGAGAATTCACCGTCTTGCTTTGATTTCTGTGTCTTTGCAAAGGGCCTTGCAGAGGAATGTTCTGTGGTCATATCTATTCCTCTAAAAGAAAGTTGACACGTTTGGGTATACAGAACATTTTATAATTGTTCTCAGATTTACTTCGACTTTTTTGTTTGGTTTTGTTTTTTTAAAAATACACACACATACAACAAAGGCAGCAACTTGGCAACTAAGTAAACTGTACTTTCATGTTTTAAAAAAAAAAAAAAAAAAAAAAGTGATATTTTTCTCCTTTAGGAAATCATAGCTTTTCATTTGAGTTTAAAAAAAAGGAAAAAAAAAAAAAAAAGGATAAATTCTCCCTAGTCTTAATTAGAGCATTCCCACAAAAACCTGTCAGAGGAGATAATTGTCTGTATGGGAAAATCCCATTAAAAGAAATCTATGAAACAAAAAGCATTTTAGTACATCAGTCCAGGGGAAACATACATCTTTATTGTCAAGACGTTGTCTTTGGCAAATATATCACTGTCCCTCCTGTCAGTGGTGGTGAATGGAACTTGCGTCCTGTTCCAGCAGGATGGCCAAGGCTGTGCTGAGAAACTGGGGATAGATAGAATTTGCCATTCCACCCTGTTCTTCCAGAGAATGCAAGACAGCTGTGTACAAACACTGTCAGTGCCTGGAAATACTTTGAAATTCAGTTCTAAGCTGTGGTTGTTATCATACAGGAAAAAAATAGAATTCTGTGTCTTTCGTCAAAAACTGTGTCTTATTCTGACAGTTCTTCTTTATACAAAAGGTTTGCTTTCTATCTGAATTTCTTTTGTTGTGTTTTTCAAACTGCATGGATGTTTATGAGAGGTAATTTATCTGAGGGTACCATGGCCAAAAAGAATGTTAAAAATGATTTTGCATCCTGGTATCATCAAGGCACAGCTTGAAGCCAAAAGTCTGCAAGTAAATATGTATCTAGGGATAAACTGACACTGGGTTCCTACAGGAATAATTTATCAGATACTGGGTCTTTAAAGCTCTTAGATACTTGATACCTGCAAAAATTCAATTAATTCTTTCTTGTCAAACAAATCTCATTTTAAGTGTTCTACTGTCTAAATTCCAGCGTGAGGCCAGGAATGAGAATAGAGCATTGTATTAACACTGATGCCGTCTCTTTTCTTTCAGCAACTTTGATGAAAAATGAATTCAGAGGAACACAGCTAGAACTTAAAAGTCCAGTCATTGTGGGGAGTAGTGTAACATAAATTTTTCCTTAGATACCCACCTCTTAGAGTTACCACTGTTCTAGGGGCTGAAACTTTTGATATGGCAATGGCAGCAAGGATCAGTCCCTGCAAGAATTGTCTATGAAAGTGCGTCCTCTGAAACCTCTGCTCTATTTGTAAAATCATAGAATCATAGAATGGCCTGGGTTGAAAAGGACCACAATGATCATCTCATTTCGACCCCCTGCCAGGTTCAGGGTCATCAACAACCAGACCAGATGGCCCAGAGCCACATCCAGCCTGGCCTTGAGTGTACCTAGGGATGGGATATCCACAGCTTCCTTGGGCAACCTGTTCCAGTGAGTCACCTCCCTCTGTGTGAAAAACTTCCTCCTAAGATCCAACCTAAGCCTCCCCTGCCTCAGTTTAAAACCATTCCCTCTTGTCCTATCACTATCCACCCTCATAAACAGCCCTTCTCCCTCCTGTTTGTACACTCCTTTCAAGTACTGGAAGGCCACAATGAGGTCTCCCTGCAGCCTTCTCTTCTCCAAGCTAAACAAGCCCAGTTCCCTCAACATTTCCTCCTAGGAGAGCTGCTCCAGCCCTCTGATCATTTTAGTGGCCCTCCTCTGGACTCGTCCCAAGAGTTCTGTGTCTTTCTTGCACAGGGGGCTCCAGGCCTGGATGCAGCACTGCCCAGGCATGAGTGGTGTGGGTTTAGCTCCTGCTGGTGCTAGACCAAGACACAAGGTTGTTATCTGAGAGTCTGAATTGCTGCAGAAGCCCAAAGCGAAAGTTGCCAGCCACTAAGGCACTGTCATTACAACCAGTTATTCATTTGATTTTGATCCTACAGTATGAAGTACTCCTTTAAAATCATTCTGTCTGAGGGCTGGGAGGGGAGGGCAGTTTTACTTTTGCAGCAGATCTTGTACATAGACCACAAGTAACCTGAACGTACAGAGTTCTTCTGCGCAGCTTTCTGAGTTCTAAGCAGGGCAGCTTACAGACACTGCTAACAAATTAACTCAATAGATCACTCTCCCTGTGTTGGAATCAATGACAGTGTTTAAAGGTCTGTTTTTCCAGTAATGAGTTTATAACAAAGCTGCCACTAAATAGTTTAGTGTCATATGTTTTCTTCTTTATTGATTTCAATAAAAATGCTAATTTGGAGATATGCTGGATTGTCATTTCTGAGTGGAGGGTAGTTAATATAATGAGTGGTATCACTGCAGCACAATGGAAACATTAAGCCTGCCTCATGCCTAGAAAACAGATTGAGTTCAGTGGTAAAAGGTCCAGATGCACAGCCTATGTAAGACAAAATGAGGAAGCAGCCAGGATGAATGTTGATTGGACAGTGTGTGAAAAGTGCAGCCAAGCCAGAATCTTGGTTCTCCTTGGCTCATGAACACCAGTGCATTCCTCCAGACCTTGTTGATGTATTGCTATGCTGTGTACATGGCACCAGCACAATCCTTCTGCATTTGCAAGGGCAACTGCAAAGGGCTGGGATGCCCAGCTGCTGCAGTGCAGCAGGAACACATACTTGGCCTTCCTGGAGCTGTCAGCATTTTGATCTGTTTTAGAAGAGAAAGAATGCCTGCTTTGTACGCTCTGCTGAAGTGCTGGTACAGAGGGCAGGAGGCAGTGCTAGTTCTATTGGTGGGATTTTGCACTTGCTCTATGCAAAGCGGTGGAGATTAAAGCACTTCAACATCTAGAACTGCTGCTGCTTCTGAATCAAAACTGCTCTTCCCTGTGCTTTTGGGCAAAAGCAGCAGTAGAATGATGAATTCGTCTCTCTGCAGAGAACTGCTTCATCAGCTGAATTAGGAAACAGAGGAGGGCCTCTTGAGTGCAGGTGGTTCCTTTGCCTTGGATGCTGCTGGCAGTCAAGCGGATTACTTCTTCCTGGGCTCACCTTTCCTTGGGTTTAGATCCCAATCTGATCACTGCATCCTCTTATGAGTTTTAGGATTACATATGCTTTTCAAACTGACAGGGCCAATGCTGATAAAAAGGCTGCTGTAGCAGAATTTGATGCAATAACTGCTGCAACAGATTAACAATATAAAGTATACCTAGGGTGAGAAAAATTTTAGTGTCAGACAGTGGTATGCGGCTCCAAGCCATTTGTGACTGTGAGCTTTTTAAAAAATTCTGGCTTTGGAAATGTTAGTCTAAGCAGTTCAGGGTAGTATTTCGGGAAAGGCTTTAGCTACTGTAATTCTAGCATTAGTAAGAAAACTCCAGTTAAGTACCTGAAGTAAACAGAGACATTCTTAAAAGGATTGTTCTGCTTAAAGACAGCATTACTTTGACTGTATTAAGGGTTCTTTTTTTTTTTTTTTTTCAAAATAAAAGGATTAAACAAAAATTATTTAAAAAATCAACAAAACACAAACCAAACTAAACATATTCTGACAAAGAAGAAAATCTGTTTAAATACTAGGCTTCCTTCAGTGTAACATAATGGGCGCATGCAGCTGCCTGCTAAGGACTTTGCGGGTGGCATTCTGGGTTTCTAAGTGCTGCGAAGAAAGAGGAGTCAGTTCTCAAACCAACTACATGAAGGGCAGCTGCGTGCAGCTTCAGACCACAGACACTGCAGTCAGATTGAACAGGGAAGAGACTTCCACAGGGAAGTATCAGTTCCAGCCTTAGTGCAGTATACTCTGGGTACTATTCAGAGCTGTTTTGAGGATTATTTACAGACCACACAGTGCTGTGATCCAGATTTTCCAAGAATAAGAGCATGCAGTCGAGGTAAATATCTCTATGGGAACATGGCTTTGTTGTGCTGTTGCAGCAAAACAGGAAGTCTCACTGTGAATGAAAACACATAAGGATGTACATATATTAGGATTTAAACAATATTTATATGTATGGTCTTTATAAAAATGTTTGTGGAAATTATACCTTTGACTATATTGGAGACTTACTATGGATCAGGAAAAAAGTGATGTCTCTGCTCTTTCTTAAAACAGAGCTCTTGTACTTCTTTTGATGTAAAGCAGTGCAAGTCACTCAGCTTATATGATACAAGTAGATCCAACTGCCCTGTCCTGTAGCTTTTTCCTGTATTTTATTTTATTGTGGCCATAAAATAGTGTTGCATTTGCTATATATTTAGCTTTTGTATCTTGTTTGCTCAAGGAAACACTAAATGCATGAAAAACAGTACAGATTATGTACATGTGTACAAAGCTATGATCATAACTGACTTGTAGGTATAAATACAAGCAGCATGTGGATGGCTACTGCCTCATTTTGCCATATTTTAGTGTCACACAAGGGGACACAAGTACATAGGTGTATGTTTCCAGCTACAAGGTCTGATAGGAGAGTTCTTAACTTTTCATCTCTGCTTATAAATGGAATTGGTTAAATTATTGTAGTTTAAGACAGAGAAACACAAAAGATGCTTAGCTGAATGATGTTTGGCACAAAATGAAGAATAAAGCAGATGCTGGCTTCTCTTTCAAATAAGTGCTACTCTCTGTAGAGCAAAGATCAAGCCAAAGTTCACATTATCAGCTCCTGTACCTCACCTGGGGCTCTGTTATTGATAGGTCTGTCATCCTTCCTAATATTGGACGGGTAATAACAGCCGATGATTAGGCCACTCTTGAGCTATTAACTACATTTCTTATCCCTTTTTATAAGAGCTTCTTAGTCAGCTGGGAAACAAAGGCTGCCTTCAATGAACAAGAGCCCAAATTGTGGTCCTGCATCCTGCAACCTGAAAGACACAACTGTTACACTTAGAGGAGCCTCCGAAGTCAGCAAGGAGGTGGATGTCAAAGGTTACCCAGTGGTGTTATCTGAAATGAGTGGGCTCTTACTACCTCTCGTGCTGACAGAAGCTCACAAAGAAATTATAGAAAATTGCCTGTTTTGTCAACATTTTCTCGGGAGGTTTATAAAAAAAAAAAAAAAAAGAAAGAAAAAAGACTCTAATTTCAGAGAGTTAAAGAGGCTCAGTCAGCCTAGAAGTGACTGACAAACACTCTATTATTCATCTATGTAAAAAAGTGATATTTTATATCATTTTTTTGAGTGATTGTTAAGTGAATGGGTAGTGACACTGACATGAAGGATAATCCTGGTAATATTTCCAGTACTTGTTTGAAGGCAGATCTACACATTTGTCAACATTGACAATAAATATTCAAAAGGCAGTAGTGCTGAAGATCCAGATCCCAATACAAACCCAAAACACTGGGAGGGATCTGCACCCTTAGATTTTGGAGCAAGATGGATTGGAAACAAATTGTACTGTTGTGAAAAAACAGGCACACATCCTCCTTAACCGAACATTTCACCTTGGCTAAAACTACAGATACAAACAAAAGGCTTTCTATTACACTGCACTTAGAAACACAGTTTTTCTTCCTGGCTCTTGTTTTTACTGAATAACATAAATTTTCTGTGTAGACTGTTACTAAGTTGGAAATGATTTTGAGATAATAAGACAGCTAGTAAGCTTGAAAAATAAAGCTTTTGCTTAACATTAGATATGCTAGTAATGAGGGGATCCACTGTGAAAGAGTCATATCTATAATCCTCAGTGGTGTCTCAATTACATTTTCCTCATACCTGTGGTTTGGAGACTGCCCTGTGCATAACTTCAGTGATTCATTGCTGGCATCACAGGGAAAAAGTCAGGGTTAGCAGAGTAAAATTTCAACTTGCCTCCCTTGTCATAAGCATGCAAAATAGTCATTTTCCAATTTAAAGCTGATTCCTTGTAATATATGATCTTGTCAGATTTTGCTTTGTTTATTTTGTCAACAGGATAGTTTCTGCAATAAGCAAACAACTAGCTGTCATTTCAAAGCCATTGCCAGCCAGTACACCAGCCTACCTCTGTGATAGATGCTTATGTGCTGTGATGATCCTCCTCAGCATTTTGCATTAAGAAGAGCAGATGTATAGAGGTGACTTTATGAGGTCCATGAAGGGTATTTACATTTTAGCTGAAGTGATGTCTCAGCTGTAACTCACAAAACGGTCAATAACTTGTTGGATTGTAGCATTGCTGCTGGTCAGTAAAAGTTTTCAGATTGCCAGAGAAAACACTCCAGCACAACTGAAGTAGAAAGACAGTTGGGGAAAAGTACACATGAATTTCCTGAGGGACAGTATTTGGGATCATGTTTAACTTTATAACAAATCATAGGATCATAGAATGTTTTGTGTTGGAAGGGACCCTTAAGATTACCTAGTTCTAATTTCCATGCTGTAGGCAGGGACACCTCCCTCTAGACCAGATTGTTCACAGCCCCATCCAGCCTGGCCTTGAATATTTCCAGGGAGGGGGCATTCACCCCTCCTAAATGTGGCTTTCAAGTATTTTACTGGTACATTTTATGAGAAAATGTAACTTTGCTTTGGCAATGACCTGCCTTTGGCATTGTTGCTACTGGTGACAGAAGGCTTATGGTGAATAGGATAAATGGAAGAACACAACAGAACGATGTTGCTCAGATATTGATTGCACTCTTGGAATGCTCACTGGCTACTGGAGGGATTCAGTAATTCTGCAAAGTTAGTCCAAAGTAAAATCTTCAAGATTGAAGTGTGGTGAGGTTGTGGGATTCCAGGGTGCCTTCTGGTTTACAAAGGACTGAGAATATATTTCAGCTGCTGGTGGGAAACAGAAAAGAGAAGTTGGGAGAGCAGATTCTAGAGAGGCACTGTAGCCATTAGTTGGAGCAAAAATGTTTTATGTTCATACACAAAAATTAGGTACACCAAACAAAAACTGTTATAATTTCATTACTCAGATACGACACTTAGGACTACTTTTTCAACTGCTCTATCTTAAAATGATGCAATACGAAAGTTCAGTGAGTCCAGAGACAGGAAACAAAAAGAATTTGATTTTACAGTAGACAAATTAATTTTGTTGAAAGAGGAGATGGAAAAAGGAAGAACGTAAAAATGACATCTCAAAAAAGTCAACAGAAAACTATGCTCTCAAATTTATCCTTTCAAATAATGTAGGAGTAAATACAGCTGAGGGTTGGAAACACTTTCCTCTTACAATCATCCTGTGGAATTCACAGAATCATAGAATCATGGAATTACTCAGATTGGAAAAGACCTTGAAGATCATCAAGTCCAACCACAGCCCAACCAGTAGCCGATCTCTAAAAAAAACAAAACAAACAAACAAACAAAACAACAACAACAACAAAAAAACAAAACACCACCAACAACAACAAACCTCTGCTAAATCATATCCCTGAGTACTACATCCAAGCAGCTCTTAAACACATCCAGGGATGGCGATTCAACCACCTCCCTGGGGAGCCCATTCCAGTACTTAACCACCCTTTCTGTAAAGAAGTTCTTTCTAATATCCAACCTAAACTTGCCCTGGCGCAACTTGAGGCCATTTCCCCTCGTCCTGTCACAAGTCAGTAGTGAGAATAGACCTGCCCCACTCTCACTGTAAGAACCTTTCAGGTACTGGCAGACGGCAATAAGGTCTCCCCTCAGCCTCCTCTTCCTCAGACTAAACAGCCCCAGCTTCCTTAGTCTCTCCTCATAGGGCTGATTCTCCAAGCCCTTCACGAGCCTCGTTGCCCTTCTCTGGACCTGCTCCAGTACCTCCATGTCCTTCCTGTGCTGAGGTGCCCAAAACTGGACACAGTACTTGAGGTGAGGCCTCACCAATGCCGAGTACAGGGGCAGGATGACTTCCTTAGTCCTGCTCACCATTCCTGATACAAGCCAGGATGCCATTGGCCCACTTGGCCACCTGGGCACACTGCTGGCTCATATTCAGCTGACTGTCCATCAGCACACCAAGGTCCCTTTCCGTCTGGGAGCTTTCCAGCCACACTTCCCCAAGCCTGTAGGGTTGCCTGGAGTTGTTGTGACCAAAATGCAGGTTATCACTGAAATAGATGCTTAGCAAGTTGAACAAGTGAAAGAAATAACAGCCACCAATTCTTCTATGTCTTTATAGAGGTACTAAATACTGTTGCTTCATGTAGCACATGAAGAAGGCCTGTATACCCCAAATCTTGAATCACAGATCATACATTGTATAGTGAAGTAGATGATCTCCTCAATACAAGATTTGTCTTTGATTTCATTATTCTGACCAGAGAATAATGCTCTCTTCCTCCTTTTCACACAATGAAAGATTTTTCAGTCACCTCATCAGAAGGGCAAAATATATATATATATTTGTATTTTTAGCATTTCTTCATGAATATCAGCTGTGACTGCACAGGAATTAGTCATAAAATAAAAGGTGATATTGAATGATTTTTGATTATTGCCTTCAGCAGTTAATTTATAAACAGCTTAGCATCTATATACATGTATTCAATAAGACATACTGCTAAGTTTGTTATTGAAGTAATTACTGTGTTCCAGCAGAACTAGCAGAACTATTCACACTCAATGCGTGGCAAATGCAAGAACAAATACATTAATTTTCATTTTGCCTATGAGAGAAAACATAATGCACATCACGTATTTGTGTCATTAGGGCTGGTTGTACTTCAGTACAAAGCTGTTGTTAATAGAGGCACAGACATTGCTTTTGGACAGAGTGGGGCAGATGTGGAGCACAGGAAGGTGCAAGGTAGGGGAAGGAGCTGCAGAATGTGACAATCATTGTCAGCTGTTCTTCTCAGCTTGTCAGACTAAGCCATGTCTGTTCTCTCTTGGCTTGCTGCAGCTTTGCAGCACATTGCATATATTTTTCCTAGACACCATTAAGAGCTCAAAGAAAATTTCACATCTTGATCATTTAAAATAATTTCCATAGATAATGTTTTCCTCTTACTGCCAGTTTTGCCAGGTGGGAGAAATCATGTAAATATCTTTGTCTCTGTTGATATAATTGTCTGCATGTAACAGGAACTCGTAATTCATTTGTATTCAGCACATTGCTTTGAAACTGTATGGCTATCAAATCCCTTCAAAAACCTGGAATTTTTTGGAAGAATACTGTATGTTTAAACACTGCGTTCCAAGGGAACTACTAATATGATGTTTATAACTGTGGTTGTATGTGTATGACAAGATGTCAAGAATATGCTCTGAAATGTGATACTCTGTACATGGAATCTCCTGGTTCATTTCACCTGGGGACAATGCTACTTGCCTGGTGATCTCTGAGTAATGTTATTGGTTTTATCAGAGCAGCAGATGTTAGTTCACTAGTTAACCATTTTGCTTCTCCACTTAATAAGACTCTTCTCAACCATACAAAGCATTCTTCAGAGAGAATGAGCAAGAGAATATTTCAATGAATTTTGATCATTTAATCTTTTAATTTTATACCAGCATTCTGTTCTGAATCCATAGAAAATGACAGCTGTTAATGACCCAGATCTTGGGTGCTGCTGCTGAAGGACTGTAAAACATTAGCAACAATGTTTGTTTGGTTTTAAAACTATAAAACCAAATCTTTTCCTAGGCACACCATATATAATTAATATTTCATGAGCTATCAGAATGCCTACTGTCATAAATTTTATTTACAGCCAAAATAATTCAGCTTGCTTCCATCGACCTTTGCTATCACCTCGGTAAGATCCAAAAATCTTAGGTTAGAATCAGCAGCAAGTAGGTAGAAGAACTAAGCATCAGTGGTCTGTGAGAAAGCCACTGTTAATAATCCAATATATTTGGGAAATCAGTTTCCCAAATAAATGTCAGTCAAGCTTGTTAGTAATGAGAAATTAAAACATCTGCTCATGTGTTTGGTTGTTTTTTGGTTGTTGTTGTTGGTTTGGTTTTTTTTTTTTTGTTTGTTTGTTTTTGTTTTTTTTCTCAAATACAACTGTTCTTAGATTTTTAGTCCTTAGATAACCCCAACTATAGGAGCACTTTTTGTCAAGATAAAAGGGGTGGAAGCAATCTTGCACCTTTTGGGTAGCCCTTGATAAGTACACAGGTTGGAATTCCTCAGTTCAATCGCATTCTTAATTTAGCTCTGTTTACTGATAGTGAGCTTGTTTCGTTGATGCTTTTTGAAGAGTGATTTTTTAACCCAGATCACTCCAAAAATTCAGGTTATAGTGCAGTCTCAGAGTCAGTTATATGGGAACGAATGAGGATGCAACAATGACGGAGCATGAGAGAGATCATATGAGAAACTTCTCAAGCAAAGCCCATAGCAAGGAAGCTTTAGTTTGTAGTTTATCTTCAGATGCTAGCAGTTGGACAGCACCATTGTTGGAATGTTCTGAACTCCTGTGACACCAACCACAGATGTGAACATGGCCTTGATATTTGCTCTGTGGTGCATAAGGGCCACTGTACAATCAAATGTCTGTCCACAGCCATACATAGCGAAGCAAAAAGAACACAGCTGACAGTGATGAAGCTGGCTGAGTTGTCAGTCTTGATCACTGATTTAGAACAACGGTAGGGAAACACAGCTATCAACTGCTTCAACCTCCCATATATCACAAAACATAGGACATCTTGAAACTCATTACATTGGAATTAGAGTTCATCCTAGTAAGAGCATATATTATCTATTACTGAGTTTGATTTTATCAAAAGAATAAAATTATATAATGCAGCATCAGAGAGTCAAGTAATATTCTCAGTAACCATGAAATCATGTATGTAACAAAGCTGTGCATCACTGTTTGAATACAGGACTTTTCCTCTTGGTAGGGTAGTGCAGATGGTAGATAGTGCAGATTTACCTGCTACAGAGGTATTTTTTTCTTTTTTCTTTTCTTCCATTTTTTCTTTCTTTTTTTTCCCCTTCTTTTCTTTCTTCCATTTTTTTTAAATGCATCCTTTAATATGCTCTAAAGAGCCTTTCTAATGTGAGTTTTCTCCCAATGTTATTAATTTTTTTATTACAGATCTTGTTATTTTCAAGGTTCCCAAAGGACCTATTAACAACAGACTTTTATGGAAAGAAGCATGGTTAAACTGGTGAAAATAACTGTGCGCAAGTTATAAGTAGTATAAGCTGCAGTAAGGATGTTGTGTGTTGGTTTAATTTCCAAAATAGCAACAGTTCAGACACGTAATTGCAGTTTTTATTACTTTTTTCTTCATAGCTGACTAGTGTAAAATATGTTACCAGTAATATTTAACTACTAACAGCTTTTAAGTTTCTTAAGCCAGCATTAGATTTCTTATCCTCTTGGAGAGGAAGGTCACTCAATGCGCCCTTCATACTTATGAGGAAAAATATGCTATTTTGGATATATATTGGATATATATCTCCACTTTTACATTCTTACAGAATCAGCATTGCCTATAATCTTTTCTTCAGTAAGAAAGACTATGAATAATTTATGTCCTTTGATGGTATTATGTGTGTAAAGGGAGGTTTTCCACCAAAGGGAAATTTTGTCAGATTCACTGTCATGGACATACAGGTTTTCCAGTCCCTGCTCCTTCCTAACATTTGCAACATTGTGCGTTTCTCATTACAGTTTGGACATACTCCCTGACTGGTACAAGTCTGGCAACACTGTTCACCTTTCAGTTTCTGATGCTTCATCAGCGCAATGTCCACAGCCGGTCCTGTGCAAAGATAGATTTCTGATCCAAGGATCATGAAGAGCTGTGCTCATTTGTTCCAGATCAGCATTTCTCCACATTTCTAATCATCTTGAGATAAGCAGTCAGGAGGCTGCAGATCAAGTCTGATGGAGCAGAGCAGGGCGTTCCTATTCCCATAGACATAATGGTGAAAGTTCAGCAGGTGACAGATGTCTCATTTCTTTCTCTATTTTGTATGTGTGTCTCTGTTAGCACCGATGGCAGAGCCTTTCTTGTGCCTTGGACATTCAGCTAGTGCTTATTTTCTGTTCTATGAATTTGCTGGTAAATGCCTTTTAAGATCTGAACTAACTCTGAGATTGTATCATCCTACAGTGATCTCTAGGGTTTTGCTTGTTATAAAAAACTGGGAGGACCAGAGCTGGTGCTATTTCTAAAGCTTTGGATCAATTATGAAGATAATCCTTTTGATCTGAAAATATATAAATATATTTAGAAGGGAGAGAAAGAAAAAAGTGGAGTAAGGTTAATTTAACAAGTTTCTGGTTATCCAACCAAAATTTGGCAGCAATGAACTTTACTATCACCACCTGAAAACACAGCAGGTGTGTATGGTACATAGAATGTTTGTGAGATGAAAACAGTCCCACAACATCTGGTTTGTTTTCTTCCTGCACTCAGGTCGTAGCTCTGAGACTGTTGAGGATTCTGTGAATTTCACAGTCATGTTATTGGCATTCTTATATTTGTCCTATAAGTAATATAATGAGGATGATAGAAAAGCATTTACTTTGTACTATAAAAAGCAGATACAAGATGTTGCCCCAACAGTTACATTTCTAAGTACTTGGAAAGATAGGAGTTCTCCTATAATTTGAGTTGGTTTCAGTTTGAGGTATTATTTAAAAATTCCTCTAAACCTCTCAAAGTTTTCTGCTCCAGTACTGCAGTCTGCTTTTCCAGACTTCTTCCCGTATCAAAACTACAAAGATCATTTACATCTGAGATCTCTGTTCATGCTGCTGGCTGACTTTTCTGCCTAGAATGCATGCATCTTATCTCCTTTTCACAGTTTATAGCACCTTACTGCCATATTTCACTATTTGGAATCCAAAGCTACCTTCAGTCACTATCCACACTTACCCATTATTCAAAAAGCCTTTCAAATAAAGATGCTTTCCCCACACTATCTGGGCTGTAAGCACCCACTAATTGCTCACATTCAGCTTTTCATCCAACAGTACCACCGAATCATTCTCCACAGTGCTTTTCTACATCTACTCATTGCCTAGACTGCATTCATGTTTGGGATTGCCCAAGCCCAGGTGCAGGACATTGCATTTGGCACTGCTGAACTGCATAAGGTTTGCACAGTCTCATCTCAAAAAGTGTGGCTTATATGGTGCTGTTTAAGCCAACTCTGTTTTTTTAAGTATATAAAGTTCAACAAAAAACCTTTAAAAAGAGATATCTTTGACACAATGTCAGCGTTAGGGGAGAGTAAAATCATCTTTGAACTTTCTGCCAACTGCTAGTTGCTTACTGAAGTTTTATAGCATTAGCTTAGTACTGGCAGTTTTCTCTATCTGTCACATCTTGTTTTACTTGCATCAGAGGGTATAATTATATTCATACAAACTTTAACTTATTTTAAAAGTTGAAAGCAGCCCCTGATTTATGCTCCCTACAAGGCAATTCTTTCTCTCCTGGATGTAATATGTCATGAACAAGTGAGGCTGCAACACTGCTGCTATCACTTTTCCTCCTCCATCCGTGCCTTCAGGATACTGCAGATAGATTAGGCAGTGACAGCAAGCTCTGGGTTTTTCCTCCTCCTGTTCAGTGCTCAGATTCAGAGGTTGTCAGTGTCTTCACAGTAGAATTTGTAAGCAATGACTTCTCAGAAATGCTAAAGCATGTTTCTGAAGACCCAAACATGTCTAATCTGTACTCACAGGAAACTCCTCTAGGAGCATGGCAGGACCCAGAAGGGTAGCTAGTTATTCCTTCTCATTAGCAGAGATGTGAAGAGAATGAACAAGTACAAGGTTTTGTAGATGTGTATGGACTGAATCCTAGCAGTCAGCAGCCTGACCGTCTTTGAGGAAAAGTACTGCTGCATCTTTGCATTGCTAAGACTGTTCCTTAATAAATGCTAGATGACCGTGTATTCGGGTATCCACATACCAACTGCCTGCACTGGAGTCCTCACTCTTCCCTGCAGCTCCTGGAGGTGAAGAGTGCCTTTTTTTTGGGAAGGTCACACCAGCAGGGTTGAAGAGACTTCCAACACCAGTCTCAGCTGGACTGAGATATTGGCACAGGTATTCAAGCCAGAGAAGTAAGGAAACTGGGTGCCTATCTTACGTAGACCTGTAGGCATGGGCTGTGGTACTGTAAGGATGCTGACTGTGCCACTGGGGTGCAAGGAATGGCAGAGCTGAAAGTAGGACAGGTTACAAACTAATGGGAGGTGACTGCTGATGGTAGTAGCTGTGAGAAAGTGCTGACGGAGGCAAGAAACAACAATGTGAGTACAAGGACACTGAAGACTGAATTCTTAAAGTACTAGAAAAGGGTAAAGCATGGGGACTTCACAAACACCTATGCCTGTACCCTGTATGCTTTTGAGTAAAGGACACCTTTGTTTGATCTGTAACTTCATTCATAAAATTTCTAAAAGGAATTCTGAGCAAGAAAGATCCGTGGAGATAGCAGTGTATACCACCTGGGATCCCATTTCAGAGTCATTGGTGTGAAGAATTTTGCCTCTAAACTGCTTAATCTTCCTGCATTATTCCTTACTTTCTTAGTTCTTCTCCATATCCCACCAAAATGCTGTTAACTGACTAGAAAGTTATAGCTTTTGGCTATAAGACTACAGTAAAGATTTATAGCCTATGACGCTTCTCCTTAGGGTCATTCAGGAAGAGTGAAGTGATACTGTCTACTCTCCATATATTTTTTCTGACAACTTTACAATAATCTTGCTACTTATTGTCTCTTAAAATACCTTTAAAAATAACTTTCTTAAAACTCTTTGTAATATCAGCAAACATGAAGCCAGGCTGAGCAAGGACTCGCCTGAAGCTGGCCAGTTTGTAAGAAACAAACAGAAAGGAGATACAATGAATGCCTAGAAAAAGTATGAGACTGCTCAAATGATGCATGGATTTCTGCTTGAATGATATTAATTATGATATGAATTAGGTTTTTATGCGTTAGTAGAAATCAGAAACCATTCCAGTGGCAGCCTGTAGAAATGTTGGGCTTTTTGACTTCTTGCTTCTTTTTATTTCACAGTTACCATAGTGCTTGTGACCTAATCTCTCATAATGTTCAAGTGGAAATGGTAATAAAGGTGAAGTTCAAAACCTGACCGAGATGAAGGGATCCTTGGATATCTGTCACACGAGAATAAAAGGAAGTTCCTTGTTCTGAAGTGTACAGTGAAATGCATGAGACAGGGAGTTAAAAGTGCAGCAGGTGGAGCTGGACTGAGCAGGAATCAATGATCACAGAGACAACGGGCTTGAGCCAAAGTCATCTGAAACCTAGATCAGTCCGAATAACTTCTTTCAAATATGGGTAAGGATCCAAGTACTTAACTCAGATCTATGTCCTGCAGCAAAATTTACAGTTGTCTTCCCAGTTCAGAGCTTTAGCCACAGAGCTTCAGGCATGGTCAATATATATGTATATATGTGTTTGCTGGATAGCAGTTAGAGCTTTCCCAACCAAAGAAGAAATATGGAGACTATTTCCAGTTTAGTTTCAAAGACAGACTCTCACATGCTGCCCTCCTAGAGAGAATCTTACAAAATCTCAGGAGTAAGCATCTCCAAATTTCATGGCTCATTGGCTTGATCTGTATTTCAGATGCTTCTGCCTTATTTCTTCCTTAGTTGATATCCCTGTTTGGCATTTGAAGGACAGCAATTACTTTGCTTTATGAGTTAGATACATTCCTAGAACCTGTTCCCTGACACTCACAGCATCTTGCAGTGCAGCGTCACTTCTCTGCCTCTGCTGATGTTCATTCTTACAGAAATTTATCCACAGAACGTGTGTCTGTAGCAGCAGCATAAAGTTTAAATTCAGTGGATAACAAAGGAAACTTCAGAAGGATTAAAATGCAGAGGGTTTGCTAAATATTTTGATGAACTTGGGAACAGTTGGAAAAAATTACATGATTTACTCCATGTATCAGCTTTCCCTTCCTGTATTTCCTATTAAACCACAGAATGTGACAAGTCTGATAAAGGTACAATCTTGTCTGATTTATTCTGTGAATATACAGAAGTGAACATATGGTTGCTGCGTCTGATGCACAGACTCAGATATGAACGATCCCAATCGCTTATTAAAAGTTCTCACATCACTTATATACCTTCACAAGTTTTCTTTTCCTAGCTTTCCCATTCGCCCCTACATGTCAACAGAACATTCCACAAATACTCTTCAACTGTTCATGCGGTCACTTATCCAATCAGAGCTGCAAGCTGTTCTTTCCTCTTCATAGAATCACAGAATCACGAGGTTGGAAAGGACCTACAAGATCATCCAGTCCAACCATCTTCCCATTACTGTAGCTACAGCAAACCACTAAACCATCTCTCGGTGCTCCTCATCCAGACACCTCTTGAACTCTGTCAGGGACAGCGACTCCACCACCTCCCTGGGCAGCCATTCCAGTGCCTGACCACTCTGAGAAACAAAGTTCCTTCTTATGTCCAATCTAAACCTCTTCTGGTACAACTTGCGACCATTTCCTCAGGTCCTGTTTGTTGCTTGGGAGAAGCAACAAACCTTCTTCTAAAGGTGTCCTTGGTTTTCATGCTGTTTATCTTGCTCCATAGCTGCTGCTCTGTACAGTCCTTCTTCTATTCCCACATATGGTTTCTTCTGGGTACACTTAGCCATCAGCTAACTATTACAAGGAAATTTTGCTGATTATCACAGAATATCATGTGAGCAAACACCCCACTGCTGGACAATGGGTCCAAAAGACCAGGCTGGATACACCTGTGTTATATTTACCCATCATCTTTGCATAAATGTCTGTTGAATGAATAATTGTCCATGTGAGAAGGATGGCCAAAATAATCCATGTTTACTTCTGTTTAGCAGTCTGCTTCAATTTTCAGACTGAGAGCAGCACAAGATCTACATCAACCAACACCCTTCAGTTTCTGAGCACTGTTTGTCTTGAATTTTTAGGTATCTTCCCAAGCAAAAATTCCATCTGAAATCCCATTCCTGCTTCCAGCTAATTGTTTTCCTAGCAGTGTCCCACACCCTCCATGAACACAGAGATTTCTGAGGAAATGTGGGTCACGGGAAGCTGAAAGATGAGCAGGCCTCCATGCTCAGTGCCCAGATAGCGGGGCTAAAGAATTTACAGCCCTTTGATTGCTCACACTTTATTTCTCTCTGCTGTTGTTGTTACTGTGCAGTCATGTGAGCCTTCTGTGTTGTGTCAGCCAGAAACCTTGGACACAGAGGAAAGTATTTTCCAGTCCTTGTTCGCTGCTATTATTCTGAATTTCCTATCTCTGAACTTGGGGAATATTTCAGATCCCTTACAGGGTGTATTGATGTCATGAGTTCAAGTGCTGTGACTGCAGCAAGCAGGGATTTGTTCCTGTGGGTGGGTGAGGGGGGTAAGGAGGAGAGGTGTGTGTGGCTGCCATCCATCCTAGAGGGAGGCATAAACCAGAGTGGGTTTGCTCTGCAGTGTGTGCTCTAGTGCTCACAGCTGACCTCTGTACAAGGAGGGGGAAGGGGACTGACAGCCCTTCACTCTGTGACTCTGTCGTCTTTAGACAATACTCATTTCTACATTGCTCATAAACAAATGTATCTGAAACACCACACTTTATATCCACTTACAATTCTGAATACCTTTCCATTTATCTAAAGCTTGCTGAGGTGAGTTCCTATAAGGGAAGACTTATTTCATTTCCATGAAATGTTTATATTTTCTGGGAAGTTTCTCTCTCACCTCTTTAAATTTTACTGCAGTTGGCGTGCAGCCTGCAGCAGGGTCCTCCCAAGGAAGCTGGTGAGGCAGCAAGGTTCAAGAGGGACTATAAATTTCAAACTCTCTGGGTTAGAATAATTTAAGTGCACTAAGTTCTTAACCTTCAAGGATCAATACTGAGTCCTTTTTTTTTTTTTTTTTTTTTTTTTTTTTTCCGTCTAGTAGTACTGTAAAATTCAATCTAAGAAAAAACAGCAAAAAACAAACCCTGCCCCCCAACCCTCAAACACAAGTAAATAAAGACTGCATGTGAACAGGGGATTGGTTCTGAACTGTATTTCTGGAGTTTCAAATTATATTGTCAAAAGGACGTCTGTTTTGGCTGTTGACGAGAATAACCATCACAGGAAGATTTTCTTTACAAAAATATAAAGACCAATGAGCTGATCCTCATTCTTGCAAAATGGACGTAGCTCTCTTTCTGCATCTAATTTCTTTATTTAAGTCCCAGAAGGGTTTTGGCCTTTTCAGCGGTGATTTTTGGAATGGATTAGGGCTGCTAGATATTATATGTCCCAATGGGTGATGTATGAACCACTTTTCCATATTTCACCCTGCTGCAATTATAATTTTGCACTAGCTTCCTGAGTGTCCAACATCATATCAAGCGCATATATGCAGTCTTTAAATCTTACACAGCATTTGTATTAAAGAAGGCACTGATTAACCTATATTCTTTACAGAATGTTAATAAATTACCTCAATGAAATATGTAACTAAATATTCAGGCATCCATCTTTGTTTTGGGAAAAACTAGTGCCTTCAAATGTGGCTTACAAAATTCTGGAATAACTACACAAAACATCCAGTAGAAGATCCCAGATGTTGTTTGTTGTTTTTTTTTTTTACCTACCAGTCACGTAAGGCGATTGTGTCTTAAAACACAAATGTAAATACCATTATCTTTTTTGCCATGACTTCAGGTTAGTATTTCCCATAATTTTCCTAGTGATATCACAGTCACTTAAACCAGCATTTAAAATCTTAATTTGGCAGAATATATGAGATTGTCAATTGAATGTGGGTAATATAGGACCCAGAGGTCAACATTTAACAAGTTAGTGCAGCAGAAGCTGTCCTATTAAATTTGTTTTCTTATTCAATCTCTAACTGTACATGTTATTTTCAACAATAATTTTCAATCTGAAATAGTTTGACTCCATGACACACCCAAAGACTCCAAGAATCACACTCATCTTTTAGACTTACTAAAGGGAAAGTTACTTCATGGAAAATATTACTGGCCACAGCTACATCAGCTGTGCTGTGGCTGAGAGTTATGTCAGTGACAGAATGCCGTACTTGCAGGAGGTGCTCACAGCTGCCTCAGGGGGGAGGACACTGCTGAGCAGCCTGATGCATCAGGGTTCCAGTTTCCAAGAGAAATAACAGAAGCTAGAAAGTCTTCATACATGTTACATTTTTACTAGTAATTAAACACTTCTCTACACTGAAATTCATTTTTATCTACCACTGAATAGTTAGCATAGTCCTTGGCCCAATTCTGTCTTAGGCCATTTAGCATTCCCCATCTAATTCCCAGACATTATTTGAAAGTTGATCCAAGTTGGGAACCCTTCCCACTATGTATTTTCCATGTGGTCAATGTTTCTGCAGCCTAATATGAAAACAGACACTGTGCCAGCTGTCCTCAGCACTGGTGTCACTGGTGTTTTGCTGATGCATGAACAGTCTTCCTGTCTAGCATATTTACTCCAGCTCACATGGGCTCTTGTTCAGTTGGCTTCATGTCTGGCACCACTAGGAAGCAAACGATCAACTGAATTTACTAATGAAAATTCCGAGTCTTGCCAGAAGTGTACAGGAACAAAAGTCTGGCTGGCTTGGTATGTTGTCCCAGGCAAGGTACCAGGCTGGGAAAGCAACAGCATGCTATGACTCAGAATCATAGAATGGTTGAGGCTGGAAGGGAACTCTAGAGCCATTTAGTCCAACACCTGCTCAGGCAGGACTCTCAGAGCAGGTGTTCTCAATAGATGTTCACTTTTCCCAGTTTTCTGATCAGGTATATTCAGCAGCACTGCTCCTTCCCCACATCTTTGTGATAGCTGACAATTTAGACCCTTTGTTTCCTATGTAACTGATTGATTGAGCCCCCAAGAACAGTCTTTGTTTGCTCTGCATTTTATGGTGAAATCTTCTTGAAAAACCCAGTTTACTCTCGTAATCATCTTGTCACGCATCTTCTAGCTAAAGCTGACAGATTTATCTGATATATCTTCCTGCAACAAAAGAAACCAGTATGATTAGATTTAGCTATTTTCTTGTAGTCTTATTCCATGCATTTTCCACCAGTTAAGCAGTGAAAAAAAAATGTTGAATTTATATTCTGAAATTCCACCTTGACCTATGAATGGACTTTGTGAGGATCAAAAAATAGCAGAGGTAGAACAGAGTTAATGTATCTAGTCATATCATCTGCAGATGATGCTGTTCTCATCTGCCATCAGCCAGCCGAAACCAACAGGGACCAGGCACCAATATTAAGATTCTCAGTTGCTCCTCAGTGCACACACAGCTACTACCTCCATGTTTCAGCCACAAAAAACACCCCAAACCTATTCTAGCTAAGCATGTTCATGCCTGCCACAGACTTTTCTATAGCTGACTGACGGCATATAAGGGTGAAGGTTCATAAAACTGTAGCCTGCTGTTCTGCAGGAGCATGGCAGGAGCCAAAGCAGAGATCCATACTAATGTAATTTGTCCTCCCATAGCTTTCAAGATAAGAAGAGAAATGTGGTATTGATTTGCCTAGTAGAAGGGACACCCTCAAACATGCGGAATCCATCTCTGCTTGTCACTCAGTGGTGCTCTGCCTTTTGGACAAGGCTGCTTGTATGTGTGAAGTTATTAAGCAAAAACATATTGCCAAGCCTGATGATTAGAGCCAGCTTCAGAAAGGCAGGTATTAAACCAATTCAAAGAGCATGCAAAAGACTAAATGGCACTTAGCAGTAATCTGCAAATCAGGCTGCAGGA